>NC_081778.1:8373460-8694460 GCF_963082965.1 Carassius carassius
GGCCTTTAGATTAGACTGACCACAAAAAAGACATCGATGTCATAAAATTTCTAGGAGTAGTCTATCGAAGTGTAAAATATGTCACTTCCTGTTGCCTATAGGTGGCGCTATGACTATAACTGAATATGGGCATGTCAATCTGTTCAGGTCAGGAGTTTTATTAAACATGTGAAGTTTTGGACACATTGGACATTGTATGTCTGAGTTATAGCAACTTCATTTTTCATGGCGAATCATCGAAATTCGCCAGGCCGCCACGGACACGCCCTTTAACGAAAACTCAAAATCTTCGCAATTTAACATCGCAAAGGCCTTTAGATTAGGCATACCAACTTTGGTGTTGATCTGAATTAATCTCTAGGAGGAGTTCGTTAAAATACAACGCATGGAAATGACAAAAATGACACAAAATTTGCTCATAAAATTAAAAATAACCGACTTCCTGTTGGGTTTCGGATTTTGCTCCAAGAGACTTTTTTGTAGGTATAGGAGAGATACATGTGTATACCAATTTTCATACATGTACGTGAAACGTAGCTCGAGGCGCACACTGTTGAACGTGTATAGGTGGCGCTGTCGAGCCATTTTGCCACACCCACTTCTGAAACCCATATCAGACGTAAATTTTCGCCAGTTCTGAGGTGTGTGCAAAGTTTCATGACTTTTCGAGCATGTTTAGGCTCTCAAAAATGCGATTCATCTTAGAGAAGAATAATAATAATAATAATAATAATAATAATAATAATAAACGGAGCAATTCCAAGAGGGTCCTCACACCATCGGTGCTCGGGCCCTAATAATAATAATAATAATAATAATAATAATAAACGGAGCAATTCCAAGAGGGTCCTCACACCATCGGTGCTCGGGCCCTAATAATAATAATAATAATAATAAACGGAGCAATTCCAAGAGGGTCCTCACACCATCGGTGCTCGGGCCCTAATAATAATAATAATAATAAACGGAGCAATTCCAAGAGGGTCCTCACATCATCGGTGCTCGGGCCCTAATAATAATAATAATAATAATAATAATAATAATAATAATAAACGGAGCAATTCCAAGAGGGTCCTCACACCATCGGTGCTCGGGCCCTAATAATAATAATAAACGGAGCAATTCCAAGAGGGTCCTCACACCATCGGTGCTCTGGCCCTAATAATAATAATAATAATAATAATAAACGGAGCAATTCCAAGAGGGTCCTCACACCATCGGTGCTCGGGCCCTAATAAACGGAGCAATTCCAAGAGGGTCCTCACACCATCGGTGCTCGGGCCCTAATAAACGGAGCAATTCCAATAGGGTCCTCGCACTGCAGTGCTCGGGCCCTAACAATAAACGGAGCAATTCCAAGAGGGTCCTCACACCATCGGTGCTCGGGCCCTAATAATAAACGAGCAATTCCAAGAGGGTCCTCGCACCATCGGTGCTCGGGCCCTAATAAGTAAAGCTGCAAGCAGCGTTGAAAGGGCCCTCGCACTCGGGCTCACCACCACCCGGTGCCCATAGGAGGAACACTGAACGTTGGGCCATATGCTTATAAAATAGTAAATATTTGTGCCACATTTCCTACTGCCAACAGGTGGCGCTATGATTATAACAGAATATTGACATGTAAATTTCTTCAGGCCAGGACTCTTACCAAACATGCAAAGTTTCGGGCAGATCAGACAAGTCATGTTTAAGTTAGTATAAAATAATTCATTTCCTGTTGCCAGCAGGCCGCGCTATACTTAGAATTGAATATTGGCCTTTAGTTGTAGTTGAGTTCTCTCTCCATCAAGCGATCTGTACTTTTCAATTCATCTCAATGGACGCACAGTACACCTGTATTTGCCTCTTTTACTGTCTATGGTATTTGCCGAACTGTAAACTTTGTGTGAAGAAGCACGACTCGCCGTCGCTTTGCTGATAGCTCTGTTTCTCACACATGCAAAGAGAGAGAGCGAGAGTCTTACCACGCTGAATCGACACGCTACATGTAAACTATATTCTTTGTCTCCTCCTGGGCGGAGCTAATGCGCAAATGGCAATTTCATTGGCTGGCGCTCATCTTTTACCGTCCCTGTTTTGATTTCAGCAAATCAGTTCGACCGAACGCAGACAACATGATTAATATTCATGAACCCAGCAGCTCATCAATCCATAGTGCATGTTGTTAGTATAGTAGTAGAATTAGTAGTATTATTATCTTTTAATAATAATTATTATGATCTATTACTATTTTCTTTACAGAAACCCTCAATGAACAAAAATGTCTTAAGCATCACCACCAGTCTTAAGTTCAGATAAATGACATATGCATTCATTACAAATTCATTTTTACATAAAGGCATTGTGCTAGAAATATTACTTTTATTTTGTAAAATGTATGTGATACTGCTACTACTGTTAATTAAAAATTAATCACACAATATGTCTTCCATGTTTTAATTTTAATAGCAAATCCACTTTATTTACCAAAAAATAAAATGTGTTTAAATTTCATATTTTAAAAGACAAATTAAATTTGGGTGAAACTTGTTTACTGTTTTTCATAATTATATTACTTGTAGAAGAACTTTAAACACAATTGTAAATAAGTATAAAGAATGGCATTGGTTTTATTTTTAGTGATAAAAAGTTTTTTTTTTTAATTAGCATATTTTTGTGTTTTGTTTTGGTACCGAAATTGGTACAGAGAACCGTGGATTTTCACTGGTATCGGTACCGAATACTGAAATTTTGGTACCGTTACAACACTAGTATGTATCTAGCATGTTGCCAGCCTCGCACTCGGGCTCACCACCACCCGGTGCCCATAGGAGGAGCAGTGAACGTTGGGCCATATGCTTATAAAATAGTAAATATTTGTGCCACATTTCCTGCTGCCAACAGGTGGCGCTATGATTATAACTGAATATCGACATGTAAATGTCTTCAGACCAGGACTCTTACCAAACATGCAAAGTTTCGGGCAGATCAGATAAGTCATGTTTAAGTTAGTATAAAATAAGTCATTTCCTGTTGCCAGCAGGCGGCACTATACTTATAATTGAATATTGGCCTTTAGTTGTGTTCAGGCCAGTACTCTTATAAAACATGTGATGTTTGGATCAGATTGGGAATTGTATGCATGAGTTACAACAACTTCCTGTTTTATAGTATTATTAGCATCATTTTGCACATACTAAGTGTTGCTAGAATGTTTGAAAATATTTATAACATGATTAGCACACAATGGCATAGTTTACTGTGTTGCAAATAGTGCATAAAAGTGTTAAAACTGAAACTTCCTGTTGCCAGCAGGTGGCCCTATGACTATAACCGAATATGTGCATGTTGATTTATTTAGGACAGGACCCTTGTCAAACGTGTGAAGTTTGGGGCAGATCGGACATTGCTTGCCTGAGTCACAGCATCTTCCTTTTTCACTGCATTAGTAGCTTGCTTTAGCACTTAGCTAAGTGTTGCTAGCATGTTTTAGTATGCTTCTAGAAGGTTGCCAGCCTATTTAACACTTCTTGATGCTTTTTATTATTTTGCAAGGAGTCCATAACAGTTTTAAAAATGCCACTTCCTGTTGCCAACAGGTGGCACTATCATCGAATACGGGCATGTTGATGTGTTCAGGACAGGACTCTTATCAAACTTGTTCAATTTGGGGCATATTTTACACTGTATGCCTGAATTACAGTAACTTCCTAATTCACTGCAGTAATATGATGCTTTAGCATTTAGCCAAGTGTTGCTAACATGTTTAAGTATGTTTCTAGCATGCTGCCAGTGTATTTATCACATGCTGGCACTTTTTAATATGTTGCTAGGACTCCATTACATTGTTACACATGCTAGGAGTCCATAACAGTGTTACACATGACACTTCCTGTTGCCAGTAGATGGTGCTATGACTATAACGGAGTACAGGCATGTTGATGTGTTCAGTACAGGACTCTTGTCAAATGTCCTGAGTTTGGGGCAGATCGGACATTGCTAGCCTGAGTTACAGCAACTTCCTTATTCAATGCATTAGTTGCATTCTTTGACACTTAGCTAAATGTTGATAGCATGTTTTATTATGTTTCTAGAATTTTGCCAGCCTATTTAACTCTTTTTGACACGTTTTAATTTGTCCCTAGGAGTCCATAAACGTGTTAACATTGTCACTTCCTGTTACCAGCAGGTGACGCTATGACTATAACTGAATTTGGTCATGGGTGTTTGTTCAGAACAGAACACCTATCACACGTGTGAAGTTTGGGGAAGATCGGACATTGCTTGCCTGAGTTACAGCAACTTCCTTTTTCATTACATTAGTAGCATGCTTTAGCACTTAGCTAAGTGTTGCTAGCATGTATTAGTATGTACCTAGTATGTTGCCAGCCTATTTAACCCTTTTTGACACATTTTAATTTGTTCCTAGGAGTCCATAACAGTGTTAACCTTGTCACTTCCTGATACCAGCAGGTGGCACTATGACTATAACTGAATTTGGTCATGGGTGTTTGTTCAGGACAGAACACCTATCACACGTGTGGAGTTTGGGGTAGATCGGACATTGCTTGCCTTAGTTACAGCAACTTCCTTTTTCACTGCCTTGGTAGAATGCTTTAACACTTAGCTAAGTGTTGCTAGCATGTTTTATTATGTTTCTAGCATGTTGCCAGCCTATTTAACACTTTTTACATTTTTTAATTTGTTCCTAGGAGTCCATAACAGTGTTAACCTTGTCACTTCCTGTTACCAGCAGGTGGCGCTATGACTATAACTGAATTTGGTCATGGGTGTTTGTTCAGAACAGAACACCTATCACACGTGTGAAGATTGGGGAAGATCGGACATTGCTTGCCTGAGTTACAGCAACTTCCTTTTTCAATACATTAGTAGCATGCTTTAACACTTAGCTAAGTGTTGCTAGCATGTATTAATATGTATCTAGTATGCTGCCAGCCTATTTAACACTTGTTGATGATTATTCATTTGTACCTAGGAGTCCATAACAGTCCAAACCTGATGATTACATTATTTTAAATGAGTCCACCCCCCAAGATTACTGTTATAAACATGATCCGCGTCTAAAAGGCAAAGGTGGAGGTGTTGCTTCAATTTATAACAACGTTTTCAGGATCTCTCAGAGAGCAGGCTTCAAGTATAACTCGTTTGAAGTAATGGTGCTTCATATTACATTATCCAGAGAAACAAATGTTAATGATAAATCCTCTGTTACGATTGTACTGGCTACTGTATACAGGCCACCAGGGCACCATACAGACTTTATTAAAGAGTTTGGTGATTTTACATCCGAGTTAGTTCTGGCTGCAGATAAAGTCTTAATAGTTGGTGATTTTAATATCCATGTTGATAATGAAAAAGATGCATTGGGATCAGCATTTATAGACATTCTGAACTCTATTGGTGTTAGACAACACGTTTCAGGACCTACTCATTGTCGAAATCATACTCTAGATTTAATACTTTCACATGGAATTGATGTTGATGGTGTTGAAATTATTCAGCCAAGTGATGATATCTCAGATCATTATTTAGTTCTGTGCAAACTTCATATAGCCAAAATTGTAAATCCTACTTCTTGTTACAAGTATGGAAGAACCATCACTTCTAACACAAAAGACTGCTTTTTAAGTTATCTTCCTGATGTATCCAAATTCCTTAGCATATCCAAAACCTCAGAACTTGATGATGTAACAGAAACTATGGACTCTCTCTTTTCTAGCACTTTAAATACAGTTGCTCCTTTACGCTTAAGGAAGGTTAAGGAAAACAGTTTGACACCATGGTATAATGAGCATACTCGCACCCTAAAGAGAGCAGCCCGAAAAATGGAGCGCAGCTGGAGGAAAACAAAACTAGAGGTATTTCGTATTGCTTGGCGGGAAAGTAACATATCCTACAGAAAAGCATTAAAAACTGCTAGATCCGATTACTTTTCTACTCTTTTAGAAGAAAACAAACATAACCCCAGGTATTTATTCAATACAGTGGCTAAATTAACGAAAAATAAAGCCTCAACAAGATACTAGAAAAGGTGGTATCCTCACAATTATATTCCTTCTTAGAGAAAAATGGTATATGTGAGGATTTCCAGTCAGGATTTAGACCGTATCATAGTACTGAGACTGCTCTCCTTAGAGTTACAAATGATCTGCTCTTATCATCTGATCGTGGGTGTATCTCTCTATTAGTTTTATTGGATCTTAGTGCTGCGTTTGACACAATTGACCACAACATTCTTTTGCATAGACTTGAACACTTTGTTGGCATCAGTGGAAGTGCATTAGCATGGTTTAAATCGTACTTATATGACCGCCATCAGTTCGTAGCAGTGAATGAAGATGCATCCTATCGATCACAAGTGCAGTATGGAGTACCTCAAGGCTCAGTACTAGGGCCGCTACTCTTCACGCTTTATATGTTACCCTTGGGAGATATCATCAGGAAACATGGTGTTAGCTTTCACTGTTATGCTGATGATACTCAACTGTATATTTCTTCGCAGCCCAGTGAAACACACCAATTTGAAAATCTAATGGATTGCTTAGTCGATATAAAAAACTGGATGACAAGTAATTTCTTACTGCTAAATTCTGAAAAAACAGAGGTGTTAATTATAGGACCTTAAAACTCCCCTTGTAATAACCTAGAACACTGTCTAAGACTTGATGGTTGCTCTGTCAATTCTTCGTCATCAGTTAGGAACCTAGGTGTGCTATTTGATCGCAATCTTTCCTTAGAAAGCCACGTTTCTAGCATTTGTAAAACTGCATTTTTCCATCTCAAAAATATATCTAAATTACGGCCTATGCTCTCAATGTCAAATGCAGAAATGTTAATCCATGCTTTTATGACCTCAAGGTTAGATTATTGTAATGCTTTATTGGGTGGTTGTTCTGCTCGCTTAGTAAACAAACTACAGCTAGTCCAAAATGCAGCAGCAAGAGTTCTTACTAGAACCAGGAAGTATGACCATATTAGCCCCGTCCTGTCAACACTGCACTGGCTCCCTATCAAGCATCGTATAGATTTTAAAATATTGCTTATTACCTATAAAGCCCTGAATGGTTTAGCACCTCAGTATTTGAATGAGCTCCTTTTACATTATAATCCTCTACGTCCGCTACGTTCTCAAAACTCAGGCAATTTGATAATACCTAGAATATCAAAATCAACTGCGGGCGGCAGATCCTTTTCCTATTTGGCGCCTAAACTCTGGAATAACCTACCTTACATTGTTCGGGAGGCAGACACACTCTTGCAGTTTAAATCTAGATTAAAGAACCATCTCTTTAACCTGGCATACACATAACTTACTAATATGCTTTTATTATCCAAATCCGTTAAAGGATTTTTAGGCTGCATTAATTAGGTAAACCGGAACCGGAAACACTTCCCATAACACCCTATGTACTTGCTACATCATTAGAAGAATGGCATCTACGCTAATATTTGTCTGTTTCTCTTTTGTTCCGAGGTCACCGTGGCCACCAGATCCAGTCTGTGTCCAGATCAGAGGGTCACTGCAGTCAACCGGATCCAGTACGTATCCAGACCAGATGCTGGATCAGCACCTAGAAAGGACCTCGACATCCCTGAAAGACAGCTGAGACCAGGACAACTAGAGCCCCAGATACAGATCCCTTGTAAAGACCTTGTCTCAGAGGAGCACCAGGACAAGACCACAGGAAACAGATGATTCTTCTGCACAATCTGACTTTGCTGCAGCCTGGAATTGAACTACTGGTTTCATCTGGTCAGAGGAGAACTGGCCCCCCAACTGAGCCTGGTTTCTCCCAAGGTTTTTTTCTCCATTCTGTCACCGATGGAGTTTCGGTTCCTTGCCGCTGTCACCTCTGGCTTGCTTAGTTGGGGACACTTCATCTACAGCGATATCGTTGACTTGATTGCAAATAAATGCACAGACACTATTTAATTGAACAGAGATGACATAACTGAATTCAATGATGAACTGCCTTTAACTATCATTTTTTCATTATTGACACTGTTTTCCTAATGAATGTTGTTCAGTTGCTTTGACGCAATGTATTTTGTTTAAAGCGCTATATAAATAAAGGTGACTTTGACTTTGACTTTGTTAACCTTGTCACTTCCTGTTACCAGCAGGTGGCACTATGGTTATAACTGAATTTGGTCATGGGTGTTTGTTCAGAACAGAATACCTATCACACGTGTAAAGATTGGGGAAGATCGTACATTGCTTGCCTGAGTTACAGCAACTTACTTTTTCATTACATTATTAGCATGCTTTAACACTTAGCTAAGTGATGCTAGCATGTTTTAGTATGCTTCTAGAATGTTGCCAGCCTATTAAATACTTATTGTTGCTTTTTATTATTTTGTAAGGAGTCCATAACAGTATTAGACATGCCACTTCCTGTTGCCATTAGGTGGGGCTATGACTAGAATCGAAAACGGGCATATTTTTGTGTTCAGGGCAGGACTCTCATCAAACTTGTTCAATTTGGGGCAGATTGGACACTGTATGCCTGAATTACAGTAACTTCCTGATTCACTGCAGTAATATGATGCTTTAGCATTTAGCCAAGTGTTGCTAACATGTTTTAAGTATGTTTCTAGCATGCTATCAGTGTATTTATCACTTGCTGGCACTTTTTAATATGTTGATAGTACTCTATAACATTGTTACACATGTTAGGAGTCCATAAGAGTGTTACACATGACACTTCATGTTGCCAGTAGATGGGGCTATGACTATAACGGAGTACGGGCATGTTGATGTGTTCAGTACAGGACTCTTGTCAAATGTCTGAAGTTTGCGGCAGATCGGACGTTGCTAGCCTGAGTTACAGCAACTTCCTTATTCAATGCATTAGTTGCATTCTTTTACACTTAGCTAAATGTTGCTAGCATGTTTTATTATGTTCCTAGCATGTTGCCAGCCTATTTAACACTTTTTGACACTTTTTAATTTGTTCCTAGGAGTCCATAACAGTGTTAACATTTTATTTTGCCTGTTACCAGCAGGTGGCGCTATGACTATGACTGAATTTGGTCATGGGTGTTTGTTTGGAAAAAACACCTATCACACAAGTGAAGTTCGGGGAAGATCGGACATTGCTTGCCTGAGTTACAGCAACTTCCTTTTTCACTATATAATTAGCATGCTTTAACACTTAGCTAAGTGTTGCTAGCATGTATTAGTATGTATCTAGTATGTTGCCAGCCTATTTAACACTTTTTGACACTTTTTAATATGTTCCTAGGAGTCTGTAATAGTGTTAACCATGTCACTTCCTGTTACCAGCAGGTGGCACTATGACTATTACTGAATTTGGTCATGGGTGTTTGTTCCGTTCGCCATTTCAGTTCATCAATGTTTTTTCTTTATGTAGACAAAGTTTGGTGTGTATAGTGTACTTCCCCTGTGAGGAGTATGCATTAATTCACAACTGTAAAATCTCAAAAATACACATTCAAATCAAAATAGCCGACTTCCTGTTGGTCGTAACTGATGACTGTGAATTAGAAAGTTGTCCGTCTTGATAAGACCAATATACGTACCGAGTTTGGTGTCTGTAACTAAAACTAACCCCCCCCACTTTTGACAAAAGGTGGCGCTATAGAGTGCCTCTTCTACACCCTTTTAAAAGCTTTTTCCATTGTCAAGCTATCAATAATACTGATATGTGTTTTGAGTTTCATGTAAATCTGAGGTTATCTGCCTCAAAATCACCATAACAGAATATTCAAGTTTGACACGTTGCCATGGCAACAATATATAAGATATCAATATCCCCACAACAGATTTACATTGGCCATGTTTTGTCATTATTTTGACGAAGTTTGAAGCAAATCGAGTAAAAATAAGATACTGAATTCAAAGCATTTTGAAAATGACTCAATTCCTGCTGCCAGTTGGTGGCGCTATAACTTTGACTCTTAATATTCACATATTTACGTTCGGTATCATACAATGAACAAACCGATGAAGTTTGATCAAACTCAGGCAATGTATGTGGATGTTATTAGGCATTTCCTGTTTCTCATTTTTTGCCCTAAATTCAACGCCACGCCACGGGCAAACTGTTCGAGATATCAAAAATCCCCTGGCAATTTTTCATCCCCAATGTCTTGAGATCATGTTGACCGAGTTTGGTGGAAATCAAGTAAAAAAACCTATGACAAGTATATTAAATTCCAGAGCATGCTTTTTTTTTAAACAGCCCTGATCTATAAGTGTACTGAGTTTCATATAAATACATGTAAGTGTGTGTGAGCTATGGTTCAAGATTTCTGACTGTGTTCCAGGGGGCGCTGTAGAGCCCCTGTGCCACGCCCGGGTCCCAGTCTCTGTGGCGTCCTGATGGCCACAGATTCCAATGTGTGTGCCAATTTTCAAGAGTTTTTGAGCATGTTAAGGCCCCCAAAAAACCCCGGAAGGTTTAATAAAAAATAAACAAAATAATAATAAGAATAATCCTTAGGGGAACAATAGGGCTCTTCGCCCCTTCGGGCTTGAGCCCTAATAATAAGAATAATCCTTAGGGGAACAATAGGGCTCTTCGCCCCTTCGGGCTTGAGCCCTAATAAACGGAGCAATTCCAAGAGGGTCCTCGCACCATCGGTGCTTGGGCCCTAATAATAATAATAATAATAAACGGAGCAATTCCAAGAGGGTCCTCGCACCATCGGTGCTCGGGCCCTTATAATAATAATAATAATAATAATAATAAACAAAGCAGATACAAGAGGGTCCTCGCACCTCGGTGCTCGGGCCCTAACTAGTAACTAATTACATTTTTTGAGTAACTACCCCAACACTGGGGTGGAGTTACATGTTTAGAAACACAAACATCAGAGCGGTTAGTAGGTCTATGTGAGGCATTTACATTTTCTTCACATTCTTCAACTTACTTTTCCTCCTTTCTACTTGCTAATTCTTTCTGCATCGCTCTTCTTTCTCTATCCAACAATTCACAGTTCGTTCACATTTCTCACACGTCTCGCACAACACCCTTTCTGTCTCTCGCTTCCCTCTTCTTCTGATTCCTTCACAGCTTTTAATTTCTTAACACTCAACGTTCCCTCTTTTGGAAAACCATGGTATTTAATTAATTTCCCCATATATTGCATGCATTTTTGGCCATACACTTTTTTCATTTGCCTAAACACCGGTGTATCATATTCAACGAGCTTGCTCTGAGACTTTCCAATATTCCCCGGTTTCCTTCTCGGTGTCTATTCCTTCGGTGCGCCTATAATCTGTCAGACGTCTCCAACAAATACGATTTCCCCTGCCCAAGTAGGAGAGGCAATACTCGCACAGTCTCACTTCCCATTTTAGAAATATTTTAACCCTCTGGAGTCTAAGGGTATTTTTGGGGCCTCGAGAAGTTTTGTCATGCCCTGACATTTGTGCTTTTTTCAGTTTCTTATAAATATCTAAATGGGTAAAGTCTAATCTCACTGTAATCAGCACAAACTGGGCTGTAATAATATGTTAAATTATTGTACGTACATGATTGTGTTTTTGAGAAAAAAAAATGTTTATAAAGAAGGTAAGACAGTCGTACAGAATACAACTGATTGCTGCAGAGTGAAACCGACCCCGGAAGAAGGCTGTCCTCTATCTTATATCCTTCTCTTCAAGTTAAGTCAAGTCACCTTTATTTATATAGCGCTTTAAACAAAATACATTGCATCAAAGCAACTGAACAACATTCATTAGGAAAACAGTGTGTCAATAATGCAAAATGACAGTAAAAGGCAGTTCATCATTGAATTCAGTGATGTCATCTATGTTCAGTTTAAATAGTGTCTGTGCATTTATTTGCAATCAAGTCAACGATATCGCTGTAGATGAAGTGACCCCAACTAAGCAAGCCACAGGCGACAGCGGCAAGGAACCCAAACTCCATCGGTGACAGAATGGAGAAAAAAACCTTCGGAGAAACCAGGCTCAGTTGGGTGGGGGGGGGGGGGGGGGCAGTTCTCCTCTGACCAGACGCAACCAGTAGTTCAATTCCAGCCTGCAGCATAGTCAGATTGTGCAAAGGAATCATCTGTTTCATGTGGTCTTTTCCTGGTGGTCATCTGAGACAAGGTATTTACAGGGCATCTGTATCTGGGGCTCTAGTTGTCCTGGTCTCCGCTGTCTTTCAGGGATGTAAAGGTCCTTTCTAGGTGCTGATCCACCATCTGGTCTGGATACGTACTGGATCCGGGTGACTGCAGTGACCCTCTGATCTGGATACAGACTGGATGGTGGCTACGGTGACCTCGGAATAAGAGAGAAACAGACTAATATTAGCGTAGATGCCATTCTTCTAATGATGTAGCAAGTACATGGGGTGGTATGGGAAGTGTTCCCGGTTCCGATTTACCTAATTAATGCAGCCTAAAAATCATTTAACGGCTTTGGATATTAAAAGCATATTAGTATGTTGTGTGTAAGCCAGGTAAAAGAGATGGGTCTTGTATCTAGATTTAAACTGCAAGAGTGTTTCTGCCTCCCGAACAATGTTAGGTAGGTTATTCCAGAGATTAGGCGCCAAATAGGAAAAGGATCTGCCGCCCGCAGTTGATTTGATATTCTAGGTATTATCAAATTGCCTGAGTTTTGAGAATGTAGCGGACATTGAGGATTATAATGTAAAAGGAGCTCATTCAAATACTGAGGTGCTAAACCATTCAGGGATTCATAAGTAGTAAGTAATATTTTAAAATCTATATGATGTTTGATAGGGAGCCAGTGCAATGTTGACAGGACCGGGCTAATATGGTCATACTTCCTGGTTCTAGTAAGAACTCTTGCTGCTGCATTTTGGACTAGCTGTAGTTTGTTTACTAAGCAGGCCTAAAAAAAAATTTTGTTTGGTTCCGGTTTCCGACCGACCCTGTCAATTTATGTGCGACCCAAATTTATTTTATGAGACTGGGGAAGAACGGTCTTTCACACATCGTTAATTAAATTACAGTTTCCTTTAAATGCTGTTTTACACTTAAGTAATCCGTTAAAAACCATTAAGTATTGCATCAAAACCCTTTAACTGTCAATTCCTAAAGTGAGCTATAACTTAAGGTTTGGAAATCGTAACATTAAGAGAAACACGGGGGGAGGGGGGAGTCAACAATATATCGCGGAACAGAGAGGGCACTGACAACATGCTGACAGACAGGACATTAACATTACCAGCTTACTTTTAATATGAAACAAAGTCTCATTTGGTTATTTCACCTTTCAAATGTGGTCATTTTTTAAAGAAATGTAAACAATAAATACCGTTTTGTGGCTCTTGAATGTGTCGAACAGATCGCTGTAAGTTAGATCATCAGTTAAAACTAACTGATCGTCTCTTGCTTCTAGTTAATTTATAGCATCAAAATCAAATAAACCACATAAATGAACATAACAAAGAATGTTGTTTGACTACAAAAAGATGTCTGTACACTCCGTTTTTCAAGTTCAAATCCTCCATGTTAATCTACTATGAGATCGCCTGTCAAACTCCCGCGAAGGCTTTTTGTGTGTGTGTGTAAGTTTTGCGTGTCTATGGCAACAACAGACTTTAAACGGGAATACAGAATCACTGTCGTAAAAGTACCGGTACACACATTTAAAATCAGCGCGCGTGTGTGTGTGTAAAACTGCCACTGGAGAAATAAAAAAAAAAATTAAAAAAATAAAATAAAAATCCCTACCGACCAATGACCTCAACTAACAACCAACCGGAACCAGTTTTTTTTTAGGCCTAAGCGTGCAGAACAACCACCCAATAAAGCATTACAATAATCTAACCTTGAGGTCATAAATGCATGGATTAACATTTAGATATATTTTTGAGATGGAAAAATGCAGTTTTACAAATGCTAGAAACATGGCTTTCTAAAGAAGGATTGCGATCAAATAGCACACCTAGGTTCCTAACTGATGACGAAGAATTGACAGAGCAGCCATCAAGTCTTAGACAGTGTTCTAGGTTATTACATGCAGAGTTTTAGGTCCTATGATTAACACCTCTGTTTTTTCAGAATTTAGCAGTAAGAAATTACTCGTCATCCAGTTTTTTATATCGACTATGCATTCCATTAGTTTTTCAAAATGGTGTGTTTCACAAGGCCGCGAAGAAATATAGAGCTGAGTATCATCAGCATAACAGTGAAAGCTAACACCATGTTTCCTGATGATATCTCCCAAGGGTAACATATAAAAAGTGAAGAGTAGCGGCCCTAGTACTGAGCCTTGAGGTACTCCATACTGCACTTGTGATCGATATGATACATCTTCATTCACTGCTACGAACTGATGGCGGTCATATAAGTATGATTTAAACCATGCTAATGCACTTCCATTAATGCCAACAAAGTGTTCAAGTCTATGCAAAAGAATGTTGTGGTCAATTTTGTCAAACGCAGCACTAAGATCCAATAAAACTAATAGTTTCCAATAAACCAGCTGCTGGGTTTTTTCCACACATAACAAAGAACACTCTCTATGGGCGGTTTCTCACACATTTAGGACTTAGGTGACCCCTCAGGTCATCCTCAGGCATTTCCCCCCTTCCCCCCCACTTTATGGCCCAATGACCCTCTCAGGTCATTCTCAGACATCTGTTTCCCCCCAGGTGTCCTCCTTCTGAACCTACACATCTCCGTGAACCACCTGCTTTACATTACTCTTAGGCCCTAAACCCATCCCATAATGTTAACACAGCAATTCTAAGAAAACACATGCACATATGGGCATAGAGAAGCAATGTTAAATTATTTTTTCCACCACAATATATATATATATGATTTGTAAAGTACTATTATAACAAGGTAATATGCAAATGTTCTAAAATATTTTTTTTTTATTTATCTAATTGTCATCTCAAGGTGATGAAATTGCTTTTCCATTGTGAAAGTGCCCAAGCAACATCACGTGGCAAAATTGCCCAGGAACAGTTCTCAAAAATTAGTTTCCTGTGTATAATTACCTTTTAGATTATTTGATTATTTATTTATTTCTTCTTTTTATGACAATACATTTTCTATGTGTAGTACGTTCGTAGGAGGAAAGGAAGAGGACAAGGGGTCGGATGGACTGCTGACAAGTTTTTAATAATAAAACAAAAAGTAATCTAATGCCACACTATGCTATGATGTATTTCTATAATAAAATACATGTGATATCTTATTAAATAATTAGCATCATACAAACAATATAATTCTAATTCTCAGTGAATAAAGATTACTCATTACATGAAAAGTTTGGAAAAAATGATTGCACAACCTCCTAATAGGTAGTTTGCAATTGTTAAATTGCCATTAAACAAAAAAAGGAAAAAGAAAGGTGCGCTTTTTCTTAGCGTCTGTTTCCATGGTGAATCATCAATTTGTCGCTCTGTTGACAATGTCTTGTGTGTTAACTGTGAACATACTCTGGGTTGGCCAAACTTACTCCCGAAGATGTTTTTGGAACCAGCATTCCTCAAGTAAGCAAGGTTTGGGTTAATCAACCGAGAGTTCATAGTATATGTGTCACAATGATCGAGTCACGATATCCAAGTGCGAGGTAAAAATGGTTTATTTGTAGCTCAGACAGTCAGCAATGAGAAGGTAGGAAGACGATGGCATAACCCCAGATTAATCACGTCCAGACCACTCAAGCAGCAGTAACTCAAACCCAGTGCAGGGATCCTAGGCGGGCGAGGAATAAGGTCCAGATTGCTCAAGCTGCAGTTACTCAAACCCAGCTCAGGAATCCTAGGCAGGCGAGGAATATGGTCCAGAGAATACCAACTGGAGGGACAGGAGCTCAACTAGACAAGTTGGGGGACCGGGACCAGCGGATTAATGGGTGAATGAAAAACAGGCTTTAATTTGGACTGATGAAACACCAGATGAATTCTCCTGTACGGCGGAGGGAGTTTGAGGCGGACTGCCACTGGACTAATAATTTTGGTGACAGTAAATGTGCCAATAAATTTGGTCGCAAGCTTATTACTGACGGATCGGAGAGGAATATTCTTTGATGAAAGCCACACTTTTTGACCTGCGACGTAGATGGGAGGTTTCGACCGGTGGCGATCGGCCTGAACCTTGGTGCGTGCCCCCACCTGGAGCAGGGTCAATCTGGCCCTGGTCCAGGTGCGTCGGCACCTCTGGATAAATGCATGGGCAGAGGGGACTGCGACTTCGGATTCCAATTCTGGAAAAAGGGGTGGCTGGTACCTTAAACTACACTGAAAAAGCGATAGGCCTGTAGCTGAAACTGGTAACTGGTAGAGACCACGCCCATTGGGAAGCCATGTAAGCGATAAACGTGATCTATGACAGCAACCGCTGTTTCTCTGGCAGAAGGTAATTTAGGCAGAGGAATGAAATGAGTTGCCTTCGAGAACCGGTCCACCACGGTCAAAACTACCATGTTTCCGTGTGAAGGAGGGAGGCCCGAAACGAAATCTAGTGAAATGTGGGACCAGGGTCTCGAAGGAGCTAACAACGGCTGAAGGAGTCCAGCAGGGGTCGATTGGAAGACTTCGAAACAGCACAGACAGAGCAAGCCAAAACAAAAAGACGAATGTCAAGAGCCATGGCTGGCCACCAAAACCGCTGTTTAATGAGAAACATGGTATGATTAACCCCAGGATGGCAAGCTACCTTGGAATAATGACCCCATCGGATAACTTCGGACCTTAACCTTAAGGGTATTTTTGGGGCCTGGAGAAGTTTTGTCATGCCCTGACATTTGTGCTTTTTTCAGTTTCTTATAAATATCTGAATGTGTAAAGTCTAATCTCACTGTAAACAGCACAAACTGGGCTATAATAATATGTAAAATGCATGTATGTACATGATTGTGTTTTTGAGAAAAAAAATATTATGCGTGGTTAGTGAAAAACTAAAAATGTTAAAACACTTGAAAAAGGCAAAAAACACAGAGAACATTGGTTCCTGGGACTTTTGAGAACTAGAGCTTGTAGCCTAGAATTTTTCTTTCTAAATTATGTGAAAATCATCTTGTTTACTCACTTACAGAAAACAATATATTGATTTACATTTTCTAAGACACTTTTTGTTGGTAAAAGTCATATGCGAGTAGGCGTCAACTATCATGAATATCATTGTGATTTACACCTGAGAAGACAAAGGCCCGCATAATGAGCTGCATAATGAGCCTCTCAGTCATCTGTGCCACTGAGAGGAAGGAGTTACAAGAAAGAATGTGAGAACAAAATAAATCTATATAATTTTATGTTTGTAGTTTATTTAGAATATATTTAATTATCCCACAACATACTTAAATATCCACTTGGGGGAGCAGTTAAACAGTTTATCAGGAACAACCAAAGCTGACTTTCAAACTAATGTTTTGGCATCAATACTCCAGTCACACAATCCTTCAGAAATCATTTTAACAATCTTATTTTCTACAAAAAAACATTTATTGTTGTTATTATTATCATTATTATTATTATTATTAATGTTGAAAAGAGCTGAGAATATTTATTAGGTTTTTTAGGGGGAATAAATTGAAAGAACAGCATTGTTTTTACATTTGTTAGCCTACAGTTATTTATTTGTTACATTTATATTATTTACATCAAGCTTTTGAATGGTATAGTATTCTATATTGTTATTGAAACTCCATAATGTTTCACTTGATTATACATTTAGTCAGGAATTATAGTTTGGAAAAAGTCTAACTAGTAAAATGTTTACACGTTATGTGAAAACTAGTACAAGTATATAAATAAATAAAAAGAGACTTACTCATGTTTATGATCTCTGCTGAATAAAGTGCTTCATTCTTTTTTTTCTGAGGAAATCCATTTCTCAAATCCTCAACCACATCACATCTTTTCGGGATTAATTATGTCTTATTCCTCTCATCGCGAAGCAAACAGTAAAATAAAAACTTGAAGAACAGTCTGGCTGCGTTTTCTTCTGTGTGGGCGTATTCAAGCCGCACGCTTCAGTTTGAATCTGATTAGAGCATTCAGTGCGGGGGCGTGGTCACATTAGATATAATGAAGGGAGACATGAAAAACAGACTTCGCGTTGTTTTCATATGGATTACTTTATCACAGAATATCTGTTTTCGGCGGCACTTGTTTAGTTTAAAAGAAGACATGTCAAGCTTTCTATAGATATCTCTCTCATGTCTCTTCGTTGAGTATTCACGGAGTTACAGTTCATTATAAATTCAAGTAATCAAATTTATAACAACATTGCATTTTGGACTATAAATGAAAGATTATTCTTTATTAAAGTAAAAAAAAAGCTTTTTAATCAAGAGCAGTGAGTGATTTCTTTGTTGTTGCTGTTCGTTTAATATAAAGACTGTCACTTTAAGAGAATGCACTGATACAGTGTTCATATTAGTATTGGTATTGAACAAGAGTGAATAATTTGTAGAGGTTTTTTTCATCGTTGTTGTTGTAATGTCTGGGAATCCAGAATGTGCATTCATCAACAGAAACATATATTATTTGAACCCTGTTTGTTTTACGTGTTATTTATAGTAAACCATATTACAGATGCTTTGTCAGATTTAAGTTGAACAGCGGTCCCATCGCGTGTCGAACCATGTGTGGTGAACTGAGCGGTTCGTTTTTTTAAAGTGAACCATAGTAAATATAAATGTAATTCTGACCGACCTGCTCCCTTACTGGCGAACATGGCTGTGATTTTTCAGCAACTTGCTGCGTCTGTGGCCAGGGCTTTTCTCCTTTTTATACGTTCCGTCTCTGCTCCTCCTTTGCGTTTACGCTCCATTTTTTGTGTGTTTTTCTAAGATAAAGCCTGCCTCTGGATATAGCCAATTGGGCAGTGCTTCGCTGATATTTGGTCATGTGGTGGTATCATTTTCACTCCGCGATCGCCTGATTCATAGATTCATAAGACCGTCAATTAATTCGCAGTTGCATACCAGCCTATTGCTTGTCAGCCTGATCGACTGCACAGCGGCAGGCCAGAATGACCGTCAGGCCACCGGGAAATGTCCCGGTGCTCCCGATGGCCAGTCTGCCCCTGATCCACAGTCAAGACCTTGTCTCCTAGACAGCCACCGGGACAAGACAAACAGATGATTATTTTGCAGTCTGACCTTGCTGCAGCCTGGAATTAAACTGCTGGTTTCATCTGGCCAGAATGAGGCTGGTTTCTCCCAAGGTTTTTTCTCCATTCTGTCACAGATGAAGTTTTGGTTCCTTGCCGCTCTCGCCTCTGGCTTGCTTAGTTGGGGACACTTAATTTCCAGTTGGTCGACTTGATTGCACAGATACTATTTAAACTGAACTGAGCTGGATGATGACATCATTGAATTCAATGATGAACTGCCTTTTTGCTTTATTGACACACTATTTTCCTATTTAATGCTGTACAGTTGCTTTGATATAATCAATTTGGTCAATAGCACTATATAAATAATGTAGAAATATTCAGAAAAGAAAGAACCATAAATGAGTAGTTGTTGTCACGTGTGGTGATACAGGAAACGAGGAGAGATCCAAATGCAGGTACCCACATAGCAATTTTTTTCTGGCCCAGCTCCGGGCCACACAATCACTTTTCCCTCGGCCCAAGTACCGCAAAGAATGACGGCCCTGAAGTGGCCCAGAACTGGATTAAAGACAAGGGTCACACATGGGCCATAACTGACCCGAATCTCAGCCAGTAAGTCACCCTTAACTGGCCCTGAACTGGGCCAAAACAGTTTTATTATTGGTACCAATTCTCAGCCATAAGTTAACCATATAAACACCACCCTTTAACCAGAAACCCCAAAACTGAGCCATAACCCAGCCTAATCTTACCCAAACCATGTGAACAAATAAGGCACAAGAAAATTCAATTCTCAAAAATAGTTCAGGCACAAGCCAATAACCCTCAGCCCAAGTACTGCAAACAATGACGGCCCTATGGTGGCCCAGAACTGGATTAAAGACAAGGGTCACACATGGGCCATAACTGGCCCGAATCTCAGCCAGTTAATCACCCTTAACTGGCCTTGAACTGGGCCAAAACATGTTTTATTATTGGTACCAATACTCAGTCATAAATTAACCATATCAACACCACCCTTTAACCAGAAACCCCAAAGCTGAGCCATAACCCAGACAAATTTTACCCAAACCATGTGAACAAATGAGTCACAGAAAAATTCTATATTTTATTCAATTTAAATTTTATTTTAACAATAATACCAGCCAAAAATATATATATATTTCACCTAGAATTGTGTAACAGTGTGAATGCTATTTTATTTTGTACTTATTACAACCTGTTAAAGGCAGGGTAGGTAAAAAAATGTATAAAAAACTTTTTTTCCAAATTTGTTTAAACTTTATTTATATATCAATACATAATTAAAATGTAAGTACTCTGAAAAAGAAAGTATAAAAATCGAGAGACTGTAGACCTCTCACGACTGTTTTAAAGACAGCTCATTATTTCCATTCACTCCACCCCCTCCCTTCTGGGCTCCTTCCAAAGCCTCTACTACGGCTCGCTACGTAATGTTATGTTAGCTATATTACGCAGCTACGTGTGCTAATGACACATGCTTCATGAAAAAAATATGTATGATCAAAATACAAAAAGAAAGATTTACTGGTACTGTGAATTTTGCTTGCTGTTTCTCTGCCATTGTTTTGGTATTCCTAGGATCCGTGCCTGTTGAATCAAACGTGCTGTTTCCTCAAATCAAACGTGCACGCGCAAGTGGGCAGGTCATGTGTGGCAAAAGGGTGTTTGCCATGGTTGCGAGAGAGTGACAGTCGCCTAAGCCAATCCTATGTTTCGTCCCGAAATGGAAATAATGAGCTGTGTTTAATACAGATTAAACGGTCTAAAGTCACTCGATTTTTATACTCTTTTTATCAGAGTACTTACATTTTAATTATGCATTGATATATATAGAAAGTTTAAACAAATTTGGAAGAAAGTTGTTTATACATGTATTACCTACCCTGCCTTTAAAGTGCATATCATTTCTAAATGTTCAAGCTTATATACTTTAGTAATGCACAAGCCAAAAAAAGAAAAGAAAGGACAGCTAGAGTTGTGCAACTGTGTGAACGCTATATGAACTACCTAACTAAATGAATCTAAAAGAAATCTAGTACTGAAATTTGAAAATTATAATCTAATTTACTCTAAACAAACATAGAGCAAATTAAAACAATTTACACATCAGAATGTGCCTGTGTGGGAGAAAGTGATCCTATTTGCTTAATCCTATTTCCTTAAGCGCTCTCTCCTTCCTCCATCTCGATCAGGAGCAAGCTGAAGCCATCTTTGAATGGTTGATTCAATCTCCTGATCGGTGGCATGTTGTGTGAGGCGATTTTTTTTCACAGCAGCTAAAAGACAAAATACTAAATTAATAATACAAAATTAACATACATATAGAAACATTCATCCACCTACTGTACATAAATGTAGGTAACAAATTAAAATAAGGTTGCTTTGGTTACATTTTATACAGGAAATTATTGCTAATGTGGCACTATTGATTGACTAACTGGCTTGTCAGACTTTGACAACAGTATTTTAACAAACAAGACCATTTTAGCAAACAAAAACCTTAAAAATGTTTATATATGGAAACTGTGGTGTAAACAGTAACCAATGAACCGTTGAAGTACTGATAATGTAACGCATTCAAAGCATAACATCTTATTTTCACCAAAAAAAAAATGCATAAAACAATGCTTAAACAGTTGCTTACTTATTGCATTGGTCAATTTAAACTTTATATTATGATACAGTTTTAAAATAACAGTTGTAGAAATTGAAGTACTGGGCATACAATTTTAGACTGTACAATTTTAAATTAATTAGATTTTTTTTTTTAAAAGTGGTCATGCTCACAACAGACTTACCAAGAACAATGTTTCGTAACTGCAACCTTTTAAAGCTGATCTTCCCATTAACACCACGCATATTTATATTCTTGGCCAGGGAGTTCGTGATTGTTGCTGTCATTATTCTCCAAACTCCATCTCTGGTGTCTGTCCCACCTTTCATTGCCAACATGCTTATCTGTGAATTAACATTTATTTTATTAATTGTTAAAATAAAATGCCAATTATCCACTAAAGGGATAGTTCAACCAAAAATGTAAATTCTGCCATCATTTCCTCACCTCCACTTGTTCCATACCTGTATGAGTTTCTTTCTTCTGTTGAACACAGCAGAATTTGTTTTAAATGTTAACCAGACAGTAGATGGTAACAACTGTCTTCCACAATGTGTTTTTTTTTTTTTTTTTTTTTTTTTACCAATGTTACCTTTGACTGTCTGGTTACCAAAATTCCTCAAAATGTGTTCTTTGTGTTCATCAAAAGAAACCAACTCATCCAAGCTTAAGTTTTAAATTTTCAGTTTTGTTTGAACTTCCTTTAAAAAACAACAACATACAATATATATATATATATATATATATATATATATATATATATATATATATATGCCTTTAGTAAGCCTAAACAAAACATATATGTCTTGAATATAACTGACTTGCCAATTGCTTTTGAAAGTCAGGAAATTTTCTCAATCGCTCCTCCAAGTTTTGCAGAGACTGAAGATCAGCTACTGGCAGTAGGTTTGCCTCAAGGCCTGTCTTCTTCACTGACAGATTTTAGACCCTGAACTGTCCTATAGATTATCTTCATTTGGTCCATCATGATTTCTTGATTTGTGAGAATGTTACGCAGGAGGGCTGAAACAAAAGCAAGGAACTGAAATGAACCCCCTAAGCCCATATGGTACACAATATGTAAAAGTAGTACACGATAGTATCACATTTCCCAATAAACAAATACTTACAAGTATCAAGAACAGCTTGATGTCTTAATAGTCCTTGTGGCTGGTGATAAACAATCCCTCTCGGACGCCGATCAGGGGAAGTGCAGCTTCTTTGCAGTGGGTCGGGGGAGAGTGACTTCTCTGAAAAGGGTCAGGGAGAATATAATCTATCTCAAACAAGTCAGGAGAAATACAGCTTCTCTGAAGCAGGTCAGGGGAAGTGTTGCTTCTTTGTAACGGGTCAGCATTTGCATGGTTTCTTTGAAGCGGGTCAGGGGAAGTGTGGACTTTCTGAAACGGCCCAGCAGTTGTGTGGCTTCTCTGAAGCGGATCAGGGGAATTGCGGCCTCTCTGAACTGAGTCTGAAGTTTTGTGGCCACTTCGAAGTGGATCAGAGGAAGTCTGGACCTTCTGAAATGGCTCAGCAGTTGCACTATTTCTCTGTCGTGAATCAGGGAAAGCATGGCATCTCTGAAGCAGGTCAGGTGGAGTGCAATCATTGTCAGACAAGTTGGGAGAAGTACAGCTTGTGTGGAATCTCTGAAGCTGGTTAGAAGTGCGGCTTCTCGGGGGGCGCTCGTGCGCAGTAATGGAGTAGACGTGTTTTCGGAGTGCTCCGTGACATCTCCTTAATTTTACTTTCATATTATTGCACTTTAACTTTATTTTACGCTGATTTGCCCTTAAAACTTTGCTGTAACCTGTCGGGAGTGGTTTTATGCCGACATGCCTAAGAAAGACGATCAGAGTGGATGTATCAAAGTCAGAGGGATACATCCAAGACGAGCTCGTCGGCCGCTAGCAACGATGCGATACTAGCTGGTATTGCTAGCCATGGGGCTGAGCTCGCGAAAATCACCTCTCTCATGGATGCCCTAAAGAAATCTCTGGAGGGCCGTCTCGACGCAATTAAAGTAACGCTATCATCGCTTCAGAAAAAAACCCAGGAAACCGAGCGCCGCTTTGATGACTTCGACGAAGCCTTGTCAGCCAGCAGTGTTGGGAAGGTTACTTTGGAAATGTAATAGGTTACAGATTACAAGTTACCCTATTTAAAATGTAATAGTAGTGTAACTTTTTTAATTACTTTAATAAAGTAATGTAACTAATTACTTTTGAGTACATTTTGATTACTTTTATAAATTTCTAATGAATGTTAATTTGCAACTGTTAATCATCTTCAACCATTTTACACCATGCAGGTTTAACCTTACAGTAGTGCTCAATACTGTCAGACTTTCACCATCCTTCATCACCTGAATTAAGATGATCAATTTTGAACAAATCCACCACACAATCAGACTTTAGTACTGCCTTTTACTTAGAGATTGATCTGAAGTTCAAAGCAGATTTAAAATCAAAAGAAATAGTTTATAGATACTGTTTTTGAAACCAAATCTTTGCATAACTACAGGCATCTAACTGCTTCTAACAATGGTTTGGGGGAAAATAGTTAATAAAAAAATAAAAGCATATACATCAACTCAAATAAGGTTATCTAATAAGCATGTGTCCTATTTTGTGTACTAAACTCCTGAAACATTGGTGTCTTTTTGAAACACTGCTGTCTCTTTGTATATGATATGATATGATGATAGTTTCTCAAAATAAGTAAAAAATGCTCATGAAGTGACTGTTCTAGAGATTAATTTCCATGAGGGGCGGACTGGGAAAAAAATAGGCTGGGAAATCTCACACTCATACACCCACAACCCATTCTGAAACATGGACAACCCTATTTTTTTTTTTTTTGGACCTGACATGAAAAAGATTTGAATCCTTAGGTTGGGGGACTTGCAAAGTAATTAAAAGTTCTCTCCTGAACTGCACATTCACTTCCATTATCCATCCATCTCTCTCATGACTTTAATACTGAAGATTTTTATTTGACTTTTACCATGTTTTGTAAGTGCAATTTTGTTTTTTTGGCAAATGAATTACCACTTGTATTTATTTTTACTACAAATTCCATAATTAAACCACGATTAGTGCCATACCATAGGCTATATTAATTTTCCTAAGGGTTGTGTTTTTGTATCCACTAGCTCCCCCTAAACCTATGATAAAATATGATGATTTGTCTGCTAACTTACTATTGTAACATTACAAAAGATAATAATGACATCGTTTATACAGTATTTTGAGTGATTGCGAGCAATGTGCTGCTGCTGCTTGACTAAGTAAACAAAGACAAAACTACATTAGCATATTTACAGATGAAACTGACCTGCACCTGAAACCCTGAACAGAAGTGTCGCTTCTCTGCTCCAGCTGTGCGCTTACACAGTTCACTCCGGTCTCTCTCTCTCGCATTGATTACTCGGAGTCTGATCCAAACCGTTCGGCGGAGGTGCAGAGAGCGCGCGAGCCCAACCATTGCCAGTCACGACTAACCGATTCATGATTTATTAGAGATTTAATTATCGAATGGCGGATTCGGAAATAATCGCTTTAGTATATTCGGCCTGCAATTATACAATAACAATGTTAAAGTAGAAGGCCAAATCGTCTGCCAGGCCACCGGGAATAGTCCCGGTTCTCCCGATGTCCAGTCAGCGCCTGATTTCCACAGACACGCAGAATCTGCAGGATTCATATTCAGTCTTTTTGTGGCTTAATATTCACAGACATTAGTCCATATCGGGTTTTGATTCAAGTGTACTGACCTAATTTTGATTTATTCGTCCAAAATGTGGCATATTGCGTCCGCGTTATAGGCTGAATTCCATTTTTATGAATGGATTCTACGAATGTGTTTTCCGCGTCTCGGAGATTATGGGCCATATGTCTTAGTGCAATTTGGGAAAGAAATAAGCTGTATGTGGATGTGTGTAAATATTCAAATGTAATCCTCTTTGTAATCGTTACAATTTTCATAAGTAACTGTAATTTAATTACTCATTTTTTCTTAGTAACTGTAACTGATTACTGTTACATTTATTTTGTAATTAAATTACGTAACGCCGCTACATGTAACTAGTTACTCCCCAACACTGTCAGCCAGTGACAGCCGCATAACAGCTCTGAAAGCTACGTGCAGCGAGCTACAGGTGGCTAACGGTCTCCTCAGGGCGAAAGTGAATGACTTGGAGGGCCGCTCCCGCAGACTCAATGTCAGGATTGTGGGCATTAAAGAAGGGGAAGAGAAAGGCAGCCCTACTGACTTTGTTTCTAAGTTGATTCCAGAGTTACTCGGTCACGATAACTTTAGCAGACCTGTAAAAATAGACCGCGCCCACCGTAGCCTGAGACCGAAGCCTCAACCTAATGAGCGGCCACGGATCATTATCGCCAAGGTCCATAACGATCGGGATGTGCTCGACATACTGCGACTCAGCCGTCAACAAGCACCCCTGTACTATCACGGTGAGAGAGTCTCTATTTTCCCTGACTACACGGCGGAGGTCTCGGCACACCGGCAAGCCTATACAAGCGTGAGGAAGCGGCTAACCGAAGCTGGTGCTAAATGTTCCCTGCGTTTTCCAGCCAAGCTCCACGTCGACTACAATAATACAACGAAGATGTTTGTGTCACCTGCTGATGCTGAACGGTTTGCCAACTCGTTAGGCCCAGCGAATGACTCTTAAATCCTATATATCATAGGCTATTATTATTGTGTATAGTATATATGTATATCTATCGTTATACATAGATTATATGCACATATATATTTTTTCTTGCTCTGGATATTTTCTTATTCCACGTTTTGATAAAGGTTCAGGTTTAACTTTTACTTTCAGTTGGTTGTTGATGCAGCATAGTAACGTCATGTATTTAAATAGCGTTTCACACAGTGTCTTTTTCGGGTACACAAATCTATATCTGGGAGTCTGGGACAATTTCATTCTTTTTTTTTTTTTTATCATGATTTATATATTTTTTAATATTGTTACTATAATTTTATTTGTATTTTTTTACCTTCGATTTTACTGATTGACGCTCCCAGCTATGTTTATTAATTTATGCGCTTATCTTTTCATATATATACACTTCTCAGTGGTATTTTCTTCTTATTTTCTTAAGTTTGATGTTCTATGCTGCACCGTTTATACCCTTCCTCTTGTTATTTTCATCTCACCAAGCGTGTGTTCTGAATATCGCTTACTGAGTACTGTTTGTGGGTGCAATTTAACCATTTGTTAATGTGTTGGAGATGCGCACGGGGCCCCGTGGTAAGTGGGCCTTTTTTGGTGTGTAAGTTGGCGGGCTCTGTTACCCGGCTGCCTCCTTGTTAGCTAGTGGGATGTACCGCTTAGTTCTTTTAGCGGGTTTGGGTCTTTTGGGGTTTTTATTTGTTTTTCTTTATCTGTCTTTTTTTATTATGTTTTGTTTTGCCAGCCCTTTGTATGTCACGTGTCCAACTTCATCCTATGTCCTTCCACATAGATATATGTCATATTTTCACTTAGATCAGGGATGAGTCACATCACTTTTACCACTTGGAATTGTAGGGGTATGGGCAGGGCTCTTAAACGAGGTAAAGTATTTTCACATTTGAAGTCCCTGTTGTCTGATATTGTATTTTTACAGGAGACCCATATTCAGCCTTCAGAGCAGAGGCGCTTAAGATCTGCGTGGGTGTCACAGGTGTACCAGTCCACCTTTTCCTCTAAGGCGAGGGGGGTTGCCATTCTTGTTCGCAGAACCATCCCATTTGTATTCAAATCCCAGACTACCGATCCAGGTGGGAGGTTCATACTTGTTACGGGTACGGTTAACTTAGTCCCTTTAGTCCTCTTAAACATTTATGCCCTAAATTTCGATAACCCCGATTTTTTCTGTAAAATATTCAACCTTGTCACAGAATACAATGATTTCAACATAATTATTGGCGGCGACTTTAATTTCTATTTTGATCCGCTAATGGATAGGTCCTCCTCATCCGTGGCCCCATTATTGAAATCGGTCTCTGTTCTCAATAACCTTGCCAATTCTTTAGATTTGGTTGACATATGGAGACACCAGCACCCCCTAGAAAAGAAATTTTCTTTTTTCTCCCTCGTGCATGGCAGTTTCACTAGAAGTGATTATATGCTGGTTGACTCCAGACTTATTTCAAATGTAATAAGCTCAACTTACCACAGTATCTTAATTTCCGACCATGCGCCCCTTTCATTGGTGATTGACTTTAAATGTTATGCCCCTCAATATAGCTGGAAATTCAACCCTTCTCTATATCTGGATGACACGTTCAGGGCCTATATATCAACCAAAATTGTTGATTTTATGCTCACTAATGACAACGGCGCTGTCTCTGATTCTACTTTGTGGGAGTCGTTTAAAGCCGTGATAAGAGGGCACATCATCTCATATCAGTCTTCTCGCAAAAGGGCCAGGATCAGGCATCACACTGATATTGAGGCTGAACTAGCTAAACTGGAGAAGGAATATCAAAACTCAGGCTCTGAAGATACTCTTAGCTCTATTTTGAAAGTGAAATACGAATACAACCATATTCTGGGTGAGCAGGTTGGGAACTATATTCGCAAACTAAAGCAGAAGCACTTCGAGTTGGATGATAAGGCTGATAAATTGCTCGCTAGGCAACTGAAGGGCGTCATTTCTGATAGGGCAATACATAAAATTTCCTCCTCCACTGGTCAGCTATTAACTGACCACAAGCAGATCAACGACAGATTTTTTAGTTTTTATAGCCAGCTATATATTTCCAGATCTATTGCCACGGATACAGATATTGCCAATTTTCTTCATACTCTAAACATTCCAGTTCTTTCTGAGTTTGCAAGACTAGAATTGGAATCTGAATTTACACTGGAGGAGATCAGAAACGCTATTCGTTCTTTTCCCGGTGGCAAAGCATGCGGTCCAGATGGGTTCGGGATAGAATTTTACAAGACACACATAGACGTTATTGCCCCACTCCTACTGCGGATGGTCAATTGCTCAGTGAAAAAGGGTAATTTCCCCCATACTCTCTACGACGCCCACATCTGTGTCCTATTAAAAAAGGACAGAGACGAAACAAATGTCTCTTCGTATCGTCCCCTATCCCTTCTTAACTCCGACCAAAAAATTATAGCTAAAGTCCTGTCCAACCGGTTAAAAAAAATACATTGCCACTTTAATTCATCCTGATCAATCAGGTTTCATTCCCAATAGATTTTCCTTTTCAAACACAAGGTGTTTGCTTAATTTAATGTATTCAACTAAACTGCCCCACTCTGCTGTGATCTCTCTTGATGCCCAGCAGGCCTTTGATCAGGTGGAATGGAAATATATGTTCGCTGCACTTGACAAATTTGGATTTGGGTCGAAATTTATGAATTTATTAAAAATGCTTTATGCTGCTCCCCAATCTTCTGTTCTAACCAACCATGAAAGATCTCCACCGTTCCCATTACACCGTGGCACCAGGCAGGGCTGCTGCCTCTCTCCAATGCTCTTTGCTTTAGCTCTTGAGCCGCTGGCCATTGCCATTAGAGTCAACCCCCAAATTTCCGGCATAAGGTGCCGAGTGCACCATTGGTCTATACGCAGATGATATAATTCTGACCCTTTCAGATGTTAAAACATCCCTTTCACCCCTTCTTAATCTGATAGATGGCTTTGGACGACTCTCTGGATTTACTATAAACTGGGAGAAATCTGTTCTTATGCCTTTATCTAATGGTCTTGATTCCATTTTTCTTCATAATCTGCCCTTTAGAGTATCCCATGAACATTTTTCTTACCTGGGGATTAACATCCCCAGAAATCCAAAACTTCTCTTTAAACTTAATTATATTGATCTGATTGGCAGGCTTAAGTGTATGATAGATAAGTGGAAACTTCTCCCCCTCTCATTGATTGGCTGTGTCAACATTGTTAAAATGGTTGTGCTCCCAAAATTTACTTATTTATTTCAGAATGTGCCCATCTTCCTCACTTCTTCCTTTTTCAAGACGTTAGACTCTATTATCATGCCCTTCGTCTGGGCCTCCAAGCCTGCCCGTATTTCAAAGGCCCACTTACAGAAGTCCACGGAGGAGGGTGGCTTAGGCTTGCCTGTCTTTCGGCATTACTACTGGGCCTGTAACGCCAGAGCATGGGTTTTCTGGAATCTCTCCATGGCTGTGGGGTCAGAGGTGTGCGGTCCCGGCCCTAGATGGCCTGAGATTGAGCTTAGTAATGCTGTGTCACTTACTGGTGCCTCCTTGTCAGCCATTTTATTCTCAAAACCTGATATTAAAATTAAATCGTTATGGAATAATTTCTTACTCTGCAACTCTATAAAAATTTTAAAGCAAATCAAGGTAATTCTGAACCTCCCAGAAAAGTCAATTCATGCCCCCATATGTCAGAACCCCTGTTTCAAGCCTGGTATGATGGATGCTGGTTTTATGCAGTGGTCAAATAAAGGTATAACTACTATCAGAGATCTCTACATTGATAATCACTTTGCTTCTTTTGCCCAACTCCAGGCTAAATTTAAACTCTCTACTAATCAATTTTTTCGTTATCTACAAATTAGGAATTTTGTCAAGCATACTTCTTCTCCTGTAAATGCGACCCCCATGCAACATGACTATTTTGATATAATGACCACCCCTCCCACCTCCAAACATTTGGTCTCTAGGTTGGTTAATCTCTTCGTTGTGGCAACCCCATCTCTCCATATTAAAGAGGCGTGGATCAAGGACACTGGCGAAGCTATATCTGATGAGTTATGGGCGATAGGTTTAAACAGGATAAAATCATGCTCTATTAATGCTCGACTTCAGCTTATCCAGTTCAAAGTAGTTCATAGGTTGCACTATTCCAAGACTAGACTGAATACATTTTTTCCTGCTGTTTCCCCAACTTGTGATAAATGCAAATCAGCGGAGGGAACTCTTGGGCATCTTTTCTGGTCCTGCTCTAAGCTCACTAGATTCTGGGTTGACATTTTCAGTTTGTACAGTGCTGTTTATAATAGACAACTGGCTCCTGACTGTCTCTTAGTGATATTGGGCTGCTCCAACGATTCTTTGGCTCTTCCTTCTGCTTTACAACAAGCCCTCATGTTTGGTATGACCATCGCAAAACGAGTTATCATAAAGGAGTGGAAATCAGCTTCCCCTCCTTGTTTCAAGTGGTGGCTTAATGATATGGTTTCCTGTTTATACCTTGAAGAAATACGGTTTTCTATGTCTAACTCTCTAGATCAATTCAAGAAGATCTGGGGCCCTTTCATAGATTACATCAGGAAGAAGAGCCCACAAACTGGGACCTAATTTATTCTTTTTTATATATATTTTTTTATTCTATTTATTTTTTATCCTCACTGAGTCCCTCACTCCCCTCAGGTACAGGCTTCCTTGACTTAATCGGTGGACTTTTTAGGGCATCTGCTCAGTGAATGGACACGTATAAGTATACCTTTTCCTTTTTATATTATGTGCGATTGCTGGCTGTTTGTGTTCGTTTATTTTTGTATTGTCTGTATTATGTATGTAAAAAATCTGCATAAATAAAATAAAAAAAAAAAAAAAAAAAAAAAGAAGTGCGGCTTCTCTGAAGCGAGTCAGGGTTAATGCGGCTCCTCTCAAGTGGATCAGCAGTTGCATGGTTTCTTCGAGACTGGTCAGAATGTGTGTGGGTCCTCTTAGGTACATTAGAAGTATGATGACTTTGGGAATTAGGAGGGATATTTGGTAAACTATGTGGGGGTTTGAAGAAAGTTAGAACAGAGCATTTTAGGCATTTTCACAAGTTAAATTAATCAATTACTTTACTCAAAATAACAACTTATACTGCTTACAATTTTGTTGGCTTAGATTTGGCAAACACAGACTTCTGAGTAGATCCAGTCTTCTGCATCCTTTGGGAGTCAGAAGAAAATGAGTGAAAGATCTTCGGAGCTCTAGGCAGTTCTTCTTTTCTGTTCAGAGAAAGAGAAAGAAGCTATATGTCATGTAAGAAATAAGTAGACAAAAAAAAGAAAATTAATGGAAACTTACCTTTTCTTTGCATTATATTTTGACTGATCAACACTGATTTCTTCATCCTCATCTTCTCCAGGAAAAAGTAGGTTCTTTGGCCTAAAGAATCACTTTGTTACTTACATATCTGCCACATTTTACAATACACTGACTAAATATAATCATAGATTACAAATAAAGACAACTTACATTCTTCTTCGTTTGGGTTTAATTGGGGAATCCTCCCTATCTGTTGCAAGGTCTGTGTGTTCGACAGCTTCAGGTAGTTTTAATCTTGCCTCACCGTAACTGTCTACAAAAGATTACAACAAATATATATATATATATATATATATATATATATATATATATATATATATATATATATATATATATATATGGCCACTGTATCAGAAACATTTCAACACACAATCTATATAGTAATACTTACTCGATGTAAATATAATTCTGACCCTGTGTGGAGTCCATCCTTCCCCAGGTTGCTCCTTATTTTTTGTGGCTTTTACAACATCCACTTTATTTGGTGGCCACATACATTAATTTTCTTTGACCCAATTGGAAGGCACCACTTCTACTTCATTAGTTTTTTCAAAAATCACAATGTGATACATTGACTAAACAAAATACAATTGTAATTTAGTCATTTATATGCCTTTTCAAAATAATCTGTAGGAACACTTTTGAGTGAATAATGTGAGAAGAGAGACTATTTTTGCGAACTGTAATTGCACACAACATTTACCGCAGATACAAAGAAAGCAACAAAATATAAACTGCAGATTTACTGGACCCATAAACAACTGCATGCTACCAAAAAAATGTTTAAGTATAATGTAAATCAATAGCTGCCGTGTGGTTTGTTTAAATGCAGCAAAGGTATAACAACAAACTTGTCATGAAATGGCAGTCTGACATATTTTTGCACACTCTCCACTCTCTGAAAATGTTTCAGTGTCAAAGACAAGTTAGACACCATGAAGATGTCCAACTCTGTAGAGTCAAAAGGGTATTCAAAGAATGATTCCTTGCATCTGTAGTCCCTACCGACAAAATATTCCACTCCCCTATCAACAATAATATTTTCAACCAACACAAACTTGTTCTTTATTTTGATGCAGGAATCTCTATTTGTAGTTTTGATAACTGCACCATCCATGGACAACACTTTAAACTGTTTTACTTGTCCTGTGAAAAATTGTGGTACTGGCCCTTCAGTATGTTCCGATTTATAATCTTTGGATGTCTTTGCATTAAGATTACAGTTGGAGCTGGCTTCATCAATTTCAGACAACCTGCGGATCACTTGTGTCAAAGGATTTCGTGGGCCTCTAACCAGTTTTTTAAGATGACCCAAGAAATTCTCATATGGAAAAGATGAAAATAAATCCAAATTACCATGGATTTTTACATCTTCACAAAGATGGACCAAACCATGAAAATTGTAAACTAAAAATTCTTGTCCATAAAGCTGACCAAAATGTTCAACAAAAGATACCAAAAGAGAATTGGTTAGATTGTTCATCGTCAAACAATATTCTGAACTCAGTAATATGTGTACGACAATTGACAAAAGCATGAAATTGTCATAAATTTGAGACTTTAACACACCCTTCAGTACAACAGGTCCAGTGTACAGCAGGAACTGACGAAATTCTGAGGCCTTCCACCTACTTTTTTCAGCCAGTGTACGTGGTCTTCTAGTGAACTCAGAAGGAATGTAATCCCTCAAAGAAAGTAGTCTCTCTGAAATCAAGGAAGCTTGACTGCTTGACATACGACAACGCAGGGGTCTAGGAGGACCCATCCACAAATCAAGCAGACGCCTCATAACCCCTAAACATACTAAGTGCATGTAATCATAAGGGAAGCTGGCAACCCTGTCAATATTAAGGTCAGCTAAAGGTGAGTGTTCATGGTGGTGTTCTACATCTGTATTTTGTCTAAAGCATTCGTCCGTTCTACGTCTTGCACTTAAATCAGGAAATGTCATTCGATGTCCTATACGGATACCAATTTGGTGACACTTGTCACATCCATGGTATGCACAGTGTGATTTCACTCCTTTGACAAAGGCTCAGGCTGGAGTGTCACATACAACAGAGCAGATGTTCAAAAAGAACCTCTTTCCCTGAAAAACAAACCCACTGCTCAGTGACTTTAATTCACACACCAGATGTTGCAAATACTCTGACAAAGACTTTGGTTTAGTGTTGCCACAAAAAAGACCAATCAGCACTGGTTTCTCACTGTACCCCTGCAACATACCAAGAATGGGCCAAAACTGAGTACTACTGCTTTTGAACAGGGGTAGGCCGTCAAAATTCAGCTGTAATTTAAATAAGTGTCTATCTGGGACAACAGACCACACCTTATTCAACAGTCCATGAAATGAGCTTAGTATTCCAAAGTAGTGAAACATACCACCTGATAGAGTTTCTATTTTGAATGCTGTTTTTGTTTTAAGTAATGTTCGCCCATCTTTTGGCAGAGAGGGATGGTGAACTTTTAAAATGCAGAGCAGGGCTGATAACGCAATCAGGGGAATGCTAAACTCAGTGGCCCAGTCAGCAAGAGAATCCTTCAAGTCATCAATAGTGTCACTGCATGGATCACTATGATCCATTTCCTTCTCATCAGACAAAAACCTATCCTTTGGAATCTGTTCATTCCCACCTATCTCTGCTGCTCTGAAACTCCTCCTCAAACCATACAGAAGTTTCATCATTGAAGCTGTCTGCATAATTTATTTCAACCTCTTGCCTGCTATACTCACTATCTATTGTCTGTATTAGTTCATCAACCTTTTTTAATGCCCGTCTTCTCACATTGCTCCTCTCATTGTAACTCCAATTACCATCCATACCAACAGTCTGTCAAGTTTTCTTGCCCATGCACAGTCCTGTAAAAAAAAAAAATTAACATTGAATATGCCTCAACTATTCCAGATTTACCAATATAGGATAGTACTGTAGCTCTAAAACTCGTTTGTATTAATAATTTTGTTAGATCATGGAAAATGAGTGCTTTTAGGCCAAAGTTTCCCATCTTTTTAAGCAACTTTAATTTAATTGTTTTTATCAATCAATTTAAATCCACATCTAAATATTTTATATTTAATTATTTTAACCATAATTATTACATTCCCTTTAATTTCATAGTATAATACTAGCCACTTGTATGGTTGTTCTCCTGGTTTAGTTTTGCCATAAGTGGCCAATTGTTCATTGCATTCATAGATGTGAACTCTAAACATTACCCAGGTTGAGAACTATTGTTTTAGACAACAAAAAAATTATGTGATCAATTTCATTCTTTCAATGTAGATATTTTAATAGTACAGTATGATTATTTTTCTCTCAATCGCCTACAAATATGGCACACATGGGAATGAGATGACTAGCAATACATGACTAGCAAAAAAACTAAGCAGGCCTCTGTGATCACAAATAAAAAACTTGGAGCAAAGAACTTTCAGAAAAGAAAAGAAAAACATGGGGAACAGGCACCAGAATGTAAACACAAACAGGGAGACCAGGAGGGAGGAGGACCGGAGGAGGTTCAGGGGGAGGGACGGACGGCCAGACTAACAGAGGGGAACAGGGACAGGAGTGAACACACAAAACAAAAAACAAACAACAACATGAAGCCCCCCCAGGGCAAAGCAGAAGACCACCATGTCCGTGTGGTGGAGACTGGAGTCCCCCAGGGCGGAGCAGAAGACCACCACAACCGTGTGGTCAGAGCGGAAGCCCCCCAGGGCGGAACAGAAGACCACCACATCCTTGTGGTCGACGTCGGAGTCCCCCAGGGCGGAGCAGATGACCACCACGTCCCTGTGGTCGATGCCGGTGTCCCCCAGGGCGAAGCAGAAGACCACCACAACCGTGTGGTCCGGGCGGAAGCCTCCCAGGGTGGAGCAGAAGACCACCACGTCCTTGTGGTTGATGCTGGATTCCCCCAGGGCGGAGCAGAAGACCACCACACCCCTGTGGTTGAGGCCGGAGTCCCCCAGGGCGGAGCAGACGACCACCACAGCCGTGTGGTTAAGGCGGAAGCCCTCCAGGGCGGATCAGACCTCCGTGCGGCCGGACCAGCGGAACGACAAAGCTCTGGTAATCCCCTGGTGTTTCTACTGGACTCCAGAAGATCGGTGCTGGCCTGACTCTGCTCGTGAAGATCATTGGTGACTGGCACTTGTTCCTGAAGATCACCGGTGACTTGGCTCAGTCCTTGAAAATCACCAGTGACTTGACACTGTCCTTAGGATAACCAGTGACTTGACTCTGTCCTTGAAGATCACCGGGGACTTGACTTGACTCTGAAAGGTCAACGGTGACCAGCCTTGTCTCTGGAAAGTCCATGGTACCTAGCCCTGGCTCTGGAAGGTCCTCGGTGACTAGCCCTGACTCTGGAAGGTCATCGGTGACTAGCCCTGACTCTGGAAGGTCATCGGTGACTAGCCCTGACTCTGGAAGGTCATCGGTGACTAGCCCTGACTCTGAAAGGTCAGCGGTGACTAGCCCTGACTCTGGAAGGTCAGCGGTGACTAGCCCTGACTCTGGAAGATCATCGGTGACTAGCCCTGACTTTAGAAGGTCAGCGGTGACTAGCCCTAGCTCTGGAGGGTCATCGGTGACTAGCCCTGACTCTGAAGGGTCCACGAACACCTGATTCGACTCTGAAGAGTTCACTGTAACTGGACTCGACTCTGGAGGGTCAACTGGAACCTGACTCGACTCTGGAGGGTCAACTGGGACCTGACTCGGCTCTGGAGAGTTCACTGGAACCTGGCTCGACTCTGGAGAGTCCACTGGAACCTGACTCGACTCTGGAGAGTTCACTGGAACCTAACTCGACTCTGGAGAGTTCACTGGAACCTGACTCGACTCTGGAGAGTTCACTGGAACCTGACTCGACTCTGGAGAGTCCACTGGAACCTGACTCGACTCTGGAGAGCCAATGGAACCTGACTCGACTCTGGAGAGTTCACTGGAACCTGACTCGACTCTGGAGAGTCCACTGGAACCTGACTCGACTCTGGAGAGTCCACTGGAACCTGACTCGACTCTGGAGAGTCCACTGGAACCTGACTCGACTCTGGAGAGTCCACTGGAACCTGACTCGACTCCGGAGAGTCCACTGGAACCTGACTCGCCCATCTTGTGCTGTGGCGCTGGGCTGACAGCCTTCTTGTGCTGTGGCGCTGGACTGGCAGCCATCTTGTGCTGTGGCTCTGGACCAGTGGCCAATTTGGGCATTGGCGCTGGGTTAGCGGCCATCTTGTGCTGTGGCGCTGGGCTGACAGCCTTCTTGTGCTGTGGCGCTGGACTGGCGGCCATCTTGTGTTGTGGCTCTGGACCAGTGGCCATCTTGGGCATTGGCGCTGGGTTAGCGGCCATCTTGTGCTGTGGTACTGGGCTGGCGGCCATCTTGGGTTGTGGCGCTGGCTCATCAGCCATGACGTGAACCGTTTTGGGAATCTCTAGGATCTTTGACAGCATATCAAAGTAATCAAGATATGTGTCAGCGGCCATCTTGGGCGTTGGCGCTGAGCTGGCAGCCATCTTGCACCGTGGCGCTGGACTGGTGACCACTTTGTGCTGTGGCGTTGTGCTGGCGTCCATGTTGTCCATGTTGCCTCGTGGCGCTGGGTTGGCGGCCATCTTGTGCTGTGGCGCTGGACCGGCGGCCATCATGGGAAGTGGCGCTGGATTTCTCCATCCGCCATGGTGAGACGGCGGCTCTGGTCCCTCCCACATGAGCCCCGAGTTGAAGGGGGGCCATGGTGGAGAGCGATGTTGAGCCTCCTCTCGCCCACCTCCTCCTCGGCGACCTCCCCTGGTCCCACGAAACACGACCAGGCGGGATCCCTCAAACCGATTGCTTCTCTCCCACTCGGTGGCTGGGGATGAAACATTCATCGACATACCGCTGGATCTCGTATTGACGGAGTCCTTCTGTCACGTGCGGGATCCAAGGAAGCACGGAGAGAGAACCAATTGCGAGGAAGTCTTTATTTAAGGGGTAATCCAAAAAGCATAAACAGTCCAGGCAGGGGTCAAAACCAAAACATCCATCCAACACATAAACCAACATGAACACAGGGCAAGGGCAAGACTGATTGACGGACATGAATACACAAGGACTCTGTGACACAGACGCAGACAGACCGGGTATAAATACACAGAAGGATGATGAGGGACCTGGAGACAGGTGGGGAACAATCAATTAACTCAAACAAGGAGGAAGGTGACCAAATAAGGGAACAGGAAGTGATAAGGTGACAGACACCGTGGGAAAGGAGGACACCTAGTGGAAACCCAGGGAACACAACCCAGACACTGTGACAGTTGTGTCCAAACTTTTGAATGGTAGTGTAGTGCAAAGCAAGGCAACTGGCTTATCCAGGCAACTTAAAGAGTAGCCACTGATATCATGTCATTTCTGAAACAAAAGACGCTGAATGCAGTAATGTACATATCAGATCTCTGGGTGTGCCAGTAACACTGCTTCATAGTAGAGCCCTTTGAGCTCAATGGTTTTGGCTGTTTGTTTACAAAAAATAAATAAAAACATGTCCAAGTCCAAGATTAAACAAAAAAAGTGTCCAGATATCTACCGAGCCCTGAATAATCTGGTGAAAGATGAGGTTAATGACTAAAGATGAATTTAAAAAAAGCCCTTGTTTTTGAAATTTTTTTTTATTCATTTTATTGTATTGTTATTGTGTGTACAGTAGGCCGAAATTTATTGAAATGTAAATGTCAGAGTGCATGTAGGGAAATTCAAATGTAATTAAGTTGCTATCTTAGCTTGAAAAAGAATGCCACCTTTAAAATGCGTGCTGCACTGAGCAGCATTAGTAACTTTTTAGATTTTAAAACCACCACCTGAACTTTCAAATTGCACTGCCTTAGCATCAGTCAAAACCAGAATGGTAGTTTTATCAATCGGCTCAGCCTGAACCAGTTTTGTACTGTTGTTTCGATATCAGCCTCTGTGATGTGTGGCAGGGCACTGTTCTTAAAAACTGACACTACTTATTTAATTTATTTATTTAAGCTTCCAGTACACAGAGACGAAAAACAAAAAAACAAACAAAAAAAAAACTCACTTGGCCCAGAGGTGTATTCCAGAAAGCAAGGAAAACTTACCGTCACATATTGTCATGGTTCATGGGTCAGTGTGCTCATCTTGCGTCTCTGTCTGATTGTGTGCGTCTGTTAACTAGAAGCAGCTGTGTTTATGACTGCAACTCATTTGCACTGTCTTTAAGTTTGGCTGGCATTCCTGTTCGTGTTGTTGGTTCGTTGATTTCTCGTCTGTCTTTCTTGTCTAGTTGTGCTCCTGTCCCTCCAGTTGGTATTCTCTGGACCATATTCCTCGCCCGCCTAGGATTCCTGCGCTGGGTTTGAGTAACTGCAGCTTGAGCGATCTGGACCTTATTCCTCGCCCGCCTAGGATCCCTGCGCTGGGTTTGAGTGACTGCTGCTTGAGTGGTCTGGACGTGATTCATCTGGAGTTATGCCATCGTCTTCCTACCTTCTCATTGCTGAATGTCTGAGCTACAAATAAACCATTTTTATCTCGCACTTGGATATCGTTACTCGATCATTGTGACAGAACGAACCAACCAGAATGGATCCAGCGAGCTCGGCAGAATTACGAGACTTTTTAACCAGTAGTAACTCTCGCATGGAACGCCAGGAGGATCAGATGATGGCCACGGGTTGTGCTGTCCAAGCCCTGGTCGCTCAGGTTTCAGAACTTACCACTCAGTTTCAGTGCTTCAAGTTAGAGACCGTTTCTTCTCAGCAACCACCTGCGTCCAATCCACCAGATGCCGTGGATCAAAGCATCCATTCTCCTGAGCCTCGTCTACCACCACTAGCCTTTTATTCCGGGGAGCCCCAGTTGTGTCACTCATTTTTGGCTAAATGCTCCCTTTATATTTCTCTTCAAACGTCATCTTTTCCCACCGAGGAATCTAAAATAGCGTTCATTATAACTCTGCTCACTGGAGAAATATATTTCTGATTCTCTTGCACCCAAGATCATCCGCCCCTCTTCCTCTCCAGCGGGTGCAGGATTTTTTTTTTGTGAAAAAGAAAGACGGCTCTCTTCGTCCCTGGATTGATTATCGAGGGTTGAATGACATCACGGTGAAGAATAATTATCCTTTGTCGTTGATGTCGCTAGCTTTCGAGCGTCTGCAGGGGCGTAATTTTTCACAAAATTGGATCTCCGTAACGCTTATAATTTGGTTCGCATAAGAGGGGGATGAATGGAAGACCTTCATTTGAAATACTTTTGCTAAATGTTACACTGTCAGACATGCAAAAGAAATCTAATGTATCTCTTGCTCTGGCTACTGTGTATAGACCACCAGGGCCGTATACAGAATTCCTAAAAGAATTTGCAGATTTCCTCTCAGATCTTCTAGTTACAGTTGATAAGGCGCTAATCATGGGAGATTTTAATATTCACGTTGAAAATGCAAATGATACATTAGGACTTGCGTTTACTGACCTAATAAACTCCTTTGGAGTCAAGCAAAATGTCACCGGGCCCACTCATCGTTTTAATCATACACTAGATCTAATTATATCGCATGGAATCGATCTTACTGCTATAGATATTGTACCCCAATGTGATGATATTACAGACCATTTCCTTGTATCGTGCATGCTGCGTATAACTGATATTAACTATATGTCTCAGCGTTACCATCTGGGCAGAACTATTGTTCCAGCCACCAAAGACAGATTCGCAAATAACCTGCCTGATCTATCTCAACTGCTATTTGTACCCAAAAATACACATGAATTAGACGAAATTACTGACAACATGGGCACTATTTTCTCTAATACATTAGAAGCTGTTGCCCCCATCAAATTGAAAAAGGTTAGAGAAAAACGTACTGTGCCATGGTATAACAGTAATACTCACTCTCTCAAGAAAGTAACTCGTAGTCTTGAACGCAAATGGAGAAAAACTAACTTGGAAGTTTTTAAAATTGCATGGAAAAACAGTATGTCCAGCTATAGACAGGCTCTAAAAACTGCTAGGGCAGAGCATATCCACAAACTCATTGAAAATAACCAAAACAATCCAAGGTTTTTATTTAGCACAGTGGCTAAATTAACAAATTACCAGACGCCACCTGATTCAAATATTCCACCAACGTTAAATAGTAATGACTTTATGAATTTCTTCACTGATAAAATAGATAACATTAGAAATACAATAGCGAATGTAGATTCTACAGCGTCTAACACTTCAGTTTCATCCATCGCACCCAAAGATAAACTGCAGTGCTTTACAAATATAGGACAGGAAGAGCTAAATAAACTTATCACTGTATCTAAACCAACAACATGTTTATTAGATCCTGTACCCACTAAATTACTAAAAGAGCTGTTACCTGTAGCCGAAGAACCGCTTCTCAATATCATTAACTCGTCGTTATCTTTAGGTCACGTCCCAAAACCATTCAAGCTGGCGGTTATCAAGCCTCTTATTAAGAAACCAAAACTAGATCCTAGTGTACTGGCAAATTATAGGCCTATTTCAAATCTTCCATTTATGTCTAAAATTTTAGAAAAAGTTGTGTCTGCTCAATTGAGCACCTTCCTGCATAAAAATGATCTGTATGAAGAATTTCAGTCAGGTTTTAGGCCCCACCATAGCACAGAAACTGCACTTGTTAAAATTACAAATGACCTGCTTCTTGCGTCAGATCAAGGCTGCATCTCATTTCTAGTCTTACTTGATCTTAGTGCTGCGTTCGACACCATAGATCATGACATACTCATAGATCGATTACAAAACTATACAGGTATTCAAGGGCAGGCTCTAAGATGGTTTAGATCCTACCTGTCCGATCGCTACCATTTTGTTTACTTAAATGGGGTGTCATCTCATTTATCATCAGTAAAATATGGAGTGCCACAAGGATCCGTCCTAGGTCCCCTTCTATTTTCAATATACATGTTGCCCCTTGGTAATATTATTAGAAAATACGGAATAAGCTTCCACTGTTATGCTGATGATACTCAGCTATATATTTCAACGAGACCAGATGAAACTTCCCAATTATCTAAGCTAACAGAGTGTGTTAAAAATGTAAAAGATTGGATGACAAATAATTTTCTCCAATTAAATTCAGATAAGACAGAGATATTAATTATTGGACCAAAAAACACCACACAGAATCTTGTAGATTACAATCTGCAACTAGACGGATGTACTGTTACTTCCTCTACAGTCAGAAATCTGGGTGTTATATTAGACAGCAATTTGTCTTTTGAAAATCATATTTCCAATGTTACAAAAACTGCATTCTTCCATCTTAGAAACATTGCCAAGCTACGAAACATGTTATCTGTTTCTGATGCAGAAAAGCTAGTTCATGCATTCATGACCTCTAGACTGGACTATTGTAATGCACTTCTAGGTGGTTGTCCTGCTTCGTCAATAAACAAGCTACAGGTAGTCCAAAATGCAGCAGCTAGAGTCCTTACCAGGTCAAGAAAATATGATCATATTACCCCAATTTTACAGTCTCTGCACTGGCTACCTATTAAGTTCCGTATCTGTTACAAATTATCATTACTTACCTATAAGGCCCTAAATGGTTTAGCTCCTGCGTACCTAACTAGCCTTCTACCACGCTACAACCCATCACGCACCCTAAGGTCACAAAACGCTGGACTTTTGGTAGTTCCTAGGATAGCAAAGTCCACTAAAGGAGGTAGAGCTTTTTCACATTTGGCTCCCAAACTCTGGAATAGCCTTCCTGATAATGTTCGGGGTTCAGACACACTCTCTCTGTTTAAATCTAGATTAAAAACGCATCTCTTTCGCCAAGCATTCGAATAATGTATCTCTTAAATTGTGAGTGTAGTTGCATCTGCATTTTTATTCTTTAGCTTGGGTTAAACTAATTTTACTTTGTTGGATCAGCAGCTATGCTAATGATGTCTCTATCTTGTTTCTATGTTTTGCCACGGGATTTACATCCCGTGGTAACTAGGATTTACACAAGCTCCAGTCTGGATCCAGAACACCTGAGAAGAGATGATGCTGACCCTCAGAGGACCCCAGATGATCCTAACCTTGAATCAACAAACAGAACTAACAATTATTGCTACATGTGTGACTGCATCATATAATTACTATTAATTAATAATATTGATAGTTCATCATCTAGCTGACTACGTCTTGTATTATTATTATTATTTTTAATTTTCTGTAAAGTTGCTTTGTAACGATTTGTATTGTAAAAAGCGCTATACAAATAAACTTGAATTGAATTGAATTGAATTGAATTTCTGTACCTAAAAACTAATGCAAGACCTACATAAAAAAACCCTGAAAGTCAGTTTATTTTATTTGTATCTTTACTCTATTGTTTTTATTTGTGCTGTTGCTTTTAGTTAGAATATTCTTAATAATATGATAATATATATATATTTTTTGAAAGGATAGTTTTTCCATAAACATAGCACATACAACGGTACCGAAACCGTGACTCTAAAACCGTGAAACAAACCGAACTTTGAAAAAGTTGAACTGTTCCACCCTAATGTTTACTTAATCATTTGGCAGACAAACGCTTTCATTCAAAGCGACTTACAATAGATTAAAATCTATTTAAAAAAAAAAAATAATAATAATAATAATAATATATATTACAAATGTATATAATGATAGATGTTTTAAATGTCTAACTAGCACACTGTTTTACATATGGGGATACAGTATTTTTTTTGTGCCAAAATTGGAAAATGTATTTGGGCCAGTTGAATGCATAAATATTTTACACAATATGCTTCATTACATTATATTATAAGTATATTATTTTTGAAAAATCCTTTGTAATGTAACAACAGGACTGTAAGGTTCCTGATATCTGTCAAAAAAACTAAACAAAAAAACATTAACATTCTAACAAAACCATGAATTTTACATCCTGAAGGAATCTTATCATTTCTGTAGGATGTTACACAATCAAACAAGACATCAGTGGACATACCTGCAGGAATCATATAAGAAATCCTGCAGGAGCGTTATAGTGTCAAAAGGACTGAGATGGCCAATCAAAATCAAAGCAGGCAGACTTTACCATTCACAGAAGCAGACAATGTTGCCAGATTGGACAGGTTCTCGTCCAATTGTGTGGTTTTGAATTTTGATTGTGCGGATAAAAACTGGCTTGGGCCTTTGAACAAGATTTGAGCTGGTTAAGGGTCAGTTTGGCGGTTTTCACACATTTAAGTTGTATAGTTAACAAACAAACTCAAGTGTGCATGTATTGCATCCAATCAGTAAGCAAGTCGTTACTGAACAGGCACACACACACACACACTGCAAAGGTGCTGATGCTGACTTTGCAGCCACACTTTTACCCAATCACGAGGGATCAGATTCAGCAAACCGACATGATGATTTATGAGTGAGGGGGTTTCAGCGCAATAACGTATTTGATTTTGAGTGACTATATATATTCAAGTAATCACAATGCCTAAATATAATTAAAAAGTGGGAGAGTGACTCTATCACTGCAATTCCAAAATCAGAGCACATTTAATTAATCAAAATTGAAACTAAATATCTTGGTCTATAAGATCCTGTCTTTTATCTTTTAAATGGTCTGGATTGGTAAATCTTTGAAAAGTTCTATGCAAAGTTCTGTATTATGTTGTACACTAAATACTTCCTCTAGTTCTGTCTAAAATTATAGAGCAACACGAAGACAAGCCTTCTGCATGTTTTTTTTTTTTTTTATATACTCTCAGAGATTCTGTTACCAATTTCCATGCATTGTATGGATGAGAGACTGCAATGACTGGAGCTAAAAATCATAATTTGTGTTCTACTGAAGAAACAAAGTCACCTACATCTTGGATGCCCTGGGGGTAAGCAGATAAACACCTAATTTTCATTTATGGGTGAACTATCTCTTTAACAGGTGTAGCAGTTAAGGTTGTGAAAATAATACCCCTCATGCAAACCTGTTCTGTTGATGAAACAATCAAATGCTTTTTAGCACACATCCTCCATAACATGATTTGATAATAAAATAAATTTGGGTCAGTGGGGAGAAACTTTAACAGGTGTAGCAGTTAATTATACCCCCCATATAAACCTGTTCTGTTTAGCCTGCAATCAAATGCTTTTGAGCGCACATTCTCCATGACATGATGTAATGATAAAATAATTTTGGTGAGTCTGTGACCTTAAAATTTTATTTTATTTGTTTGATGTAATGACACATGCTACTTTAAAACGTGTTACATTGCAAACATTTATTTTCCCCATTATATAGCGTGTTATTTTCGTATATATGAATGCATATGCGATTAACTATATTATTCTTCATATAAAAGTTAAATGGGCAGAGTAAGATAGTGTTTACTTAAATCACGGAGTGAACTAAACAGCAAATATGACCTGGATCATCATGCAGCGATAGTCAATGTGAATTTAAAACAACTTTATTTATTTATTTTTTTGCCAACTGGCAGCTTTATTCTGAACCCTGTGGAAGTCTCGACAGTTTACGGGCGAATTAAATGTCTGCTCATTACTTTAAATGTCGACAACGCTTCCATGTGTAGGCTCCTTTGGTGCATGCTGAGGAACATCGAAAAATAAAAACGAAGAAAAGCCGAACGAAATGCTTTTAAAATCGCTGCGCTGCGTAGTAATGTGTGATGCGCGTGCACGCGAGAGGGGTAAGATTTCGGTACAATACCGGACAGCATTTGCGATCTTTTGCCCGACGTCTCGGCAACATTTTCCCAATTAGCAAACGCTCTCCGAGCTGCATCTTGGCAAAGTAACTTTGTTTATCTGGTCGACATCAGCTAGACGTATGTGCTATCTGGGATGTTGTTTGTGGTAAACAGCCGCAGATCAGTGACGTCTTGTGTGAAAGAAAAATTAGTGCTGCTTCTGCACCGCATACGGGAGACAGAGCCAAAGCGTGCGTCTCACGCCAAATGAGTGGGAGGTGGAAATTCTGAATATGTGTGTAAACCCCTCCCTTGAGCCGCCTCAACTACTTTCATTGCAAGGCGTTCCTTTAATTTGTGATTTTAACACACTCCAATAAGATCACTTGATGCCCTGCTGACAGCTCAACCAGCCCCGCCTTCAACCTACTTCAACACACAACTTTAGCTCATTGTTACGGAGCGTTTGATTTGTCTTCACCATGCTAATTCTGTATAAGTATTAAAGTTTGGCGATACGACGTCGATATTTGTCAGGAGATACAAGGATCTACACAATGCAAAATGGACAAAAAGGAAAACACAGACATCGCATTTAAAACTACTGGATGCACCTGGTTAAGTTCAGTCAGCGATCAATTTGGAGTTCCTTTGGATCAGGTAAGTAATCAAAAAGAAAAATAAATTCCACTTGTGATTTTCCTTGGGCTATGATTTAAACAATCACAAGAAAGCCGATATCTAAAAGTATTTGACAGACAAGTTGCAAGTACCCATTGTAAAATTTCTTAAAGTTTTATCCTATTGTACAACTCGTAGGCCTATTAAACTTCGCAAACAATGACTCACGCGGAGTTCAGGAGCAGAGCTGGTTTCACAGGAACTGGTTTCACAAGTTTCCACCCCCTTCCAATACTAACAACTTTTGGTGTTTTTCTTTCTTTGTCAGAATTGAATACTTGCTTGCCCGGGACATAATTAAAAATATTGTGAGACCATATATTTATTATTCCTCCTGTTGGATTTCAGATAGCCTATTAGTGCTGCAATATTTTGCTTTAAAGCTGCTTTGAAATAATTAACAGCGTAACAGTTAATTTGCAGCACTTTTATTACAACAACAGACTTTGACCAATGTGCCTTATAATAACAACTTGAGTAAAAACAGAAAAACGTGGGTATCAAATATGAGTGTTTAAGAGTCTCTTTATGCAAGTATTATTCTATGTGCTATTTTAAAAGAGACATACTATTGTATCTTTGTTTTACTTGGACATACATTGTCATATCTTGCAATTTGACTTTTTTTTTAATATCATTTCTATATAAAAAAATAAACGTAACATTTAATTTTGTTTAAGCTCTTGGAGATTATAGATTTCTTTGCAAACTGAAGTTAAAATCTATTATTAAACCAGGGTTTTCCAAGGATCCCCCTTAAACAAGTATAATCTATCCGAAGACCCACAGTACTTAGTGAATGCTTAATGTATTTAGGCTACTGTTTTTCATACAATTACCATAGAAACAATCTAGTTACATTTTACTGTAGTGATTTTACTTTTGCCAACCTACATGATCTTCAGAAATCATTCTAATATGATGATTTACTGCTCAGGAAACATTTCTGATTATTATCAATGTTTAAAACAGTTGTACTGCCCAATATTTGGTGGAAACCATTAAATTTGTCAGTATTTTTTAAATAGAGCTTGCAAAAAAGCAGTATTAAAGTCTTTACTGTAACTTATCAAATGAATCCATCTTTCTGTAAAAACATATTTTTCAAGAAAATAAATCTTTAAAATATTGAAAATGGAAACAATGACCAATTATAACCACATTAGAACAACCAAAAATGTAAATTATGTCATTAATTACTTACCCTCATGTTGCTCCAAACCCATAAGACCCTTTTGTGCAGAACACAAATTCAGATATTTTTTTTTTTTAACAGATGCCTTGTGTAGGAAAAAACAACAACAAAAACAGCAAAAAAAAAAAAAAAAAAATTCAGAAATTATGTATCCCCAATGGGGATGGCCAGCTCTCACGCCAATGCAACACTGATGCATCATGGTGCTCTCGTGAATGTGGTATTTTAATAAAAAATAATTTCTCAGATTTCATTAAGAAGTTCTGCATGTGTGTTTCAAAGATGAACACAAGTCTGGATTGGAAAAAAAGGAAAGTGAGTGATGAAAATCTTTGGTTAAACCAACACATTAGGTCAGGGATAGGCAACTCCGGTCCTGGAGGGCCACTATCCTGCAGAGTTTAGCTTCAGCCCTCATAAAAACTCACCTGCCTGTATCTATCTAGTAATCCCGAAAACACTGATTGCCTTGTTCAGGTGTGTTTAATTAGGGTTGGAGCTAAACTCTGCAGGACAGTGGCCCTCCAGGACCGAAGTTGCTTATCACTGCATTAGGTAAATCTGCTCCCACAGGGGCACCAGTAAATTTCTGACTGATCTCTTATCTTCTGGTTCTTCTGCTCCATTCTCCATCCCAATTCTGGATTAATGAGCCACGGCAGATGTTTCCACTTTGAATGCTTTAGCCTCGCTGTTTTTATACCAGCATCTAAAGTGAGAAAGAAAACAATAACTAAAATGTAAATGTAAAAAAAAAAAAAAAAAAATAATAATGGCTGTCCAAAATGTACAAATTAAAGTGAACTCATTCTTCATGAGGGATTATTAACTAATCATTATGTCAGGGATTTTGAACTCTGGCGCTTAAGGTGAAATTTAGGTCTCTGCAGAGCAAAAGTGGGCGTTTATGACTTTGTGGGTGTTTTCACATTGCTGACATTTTCTAAATCATCAAAATTATCCCCCTTGCCTAACCTAACCCCACCCCTAAACCTACCATCACTATGATGTCAGCCAATCAGCTATCATGGTCTAAAAACACCCTTATCTGGTAACTCCCATTACTTTCCTGCAGAGACCTATACTTGGGGCTCAAGGTCCACTGCCATGCAGAGGTTACGTCTCAATCAGCTTCACAGTTCGATAAGTTGTGAATTAATATATTGTGTACATGAATTCTGGCACTGGTAAGCATTGTGGCTCACTGTACACTGGTGACTATTTCGGTCCTCATTGTACAACATCACTACTGACATTAATGCACAACAGTAAAACTGATATCTTTTTTAATTCTATTTACAGCACATTATGATAAATACTTTTTTACATGCATGTGCAAGATTTAAGTCATAAATAAATTGTAAATGTTTACTAAATTAGACATTAACTGTCTAGTGATAGGTTTATGCTGAAATATAGTATTGGTTTGTGTTTTAAAATCTATTACGTGTCTCTTTTTTTTAATAGCAAATTATCTCTTAAGTTGTGAGCTTCAGAACTTCCTATAAGGGAACACACCGAGTTTACGTCCACATCTGATCACACTAACCTGTTTGTGACTATAGTTTATAGACCTTGATTAATGTGTTCAGGTGCACTGCACTAGGTTGGAGCAAAGCTCTGCATGGAAGTGGACCTTGAGAAACAATGTTGAGGTCTCCTGCAATATATTCTGAACATGACACTTTAAAGAGGCTGGATGACTTCTATGATGATGACTTACAACACTGGTGTCCAGTCCTGGGCTGGAGGACCACCGTTCTGCAGAGTTTCTGGTAATCCTTGATCAGCTGCTCAGGTCTGCTTAATTAGGGTTGGAGCTAAACTCTGAAAAAAGAGAAGGCAACCAATATCATGATGTTAAAAAGTTAAATGACGTTAAAAAATTTGATTCATAAATGTGCACAACATCTGAAAATGCACAAAGATGAGAAGAAAGTTATGCGTTTCAACTCACTGAAAAATAAGAAGCAATATTACACATAGATGCATCGAAATTTTTGCATTTTTGAATTTACTGGTAAAGTCGTTCCGGTAATTTTACGGCAATTTACTGGTATGACTGTGTGAAAGAGGCTATTGTATAAAGGTAAATCAGTAGCAAAACTCGAGAGGTTGAAGATCTGATTGTGAGAACTTGTCATATTAATATTTGTATTTGTAAGTTAAAATTTACACTCACAGCTCTGATGTGAAAAGCTGAATCTTTCAATTTGCACACACAGACAATGATCAAAACACTCGTGTTTTGAATTGGAAGTTGTAGATAAATAGTCACAAATGTGTAGAATGACATTCACACAAAGAAAATGACATACACACATTTTTACGACATATTTACTTTTGCACTTTTGCACAACGTCAAGTCGGCACTTACAACCTCTCAGATCTGGAATTACAAGTTCAAATCCTAGCACGCTGACTTTTGCGACTCTTTTTGCGTATTCTGTTGCAAAACTCACTTGTGCACTTGTATATGCAGATGTGAGAGAGCAGAGCTGGGGGTGGGGCTTTGGTGCGAATGAAGACATTTTATTGGTCGATGCCCGACCAATGAACAACGCCAATTGTTTTCACTGAATATCCTTAGCTTTGACAGGATTTTAAGACACTGCATTCATTTTGCCATTCATGTATTATCTAGTAGACAAATAATGCAACATATTTTATATGTATATCCCACTGCATATTGCAGAGTAAACTCACATGCTTTGATCTCACCGCCACGCGGTCACGTGGTTAATGGAGCTATCAATAGTACTAAACTACACATTTCGTCAATATGCTTGAAATGTACTAATTGGGATAGACAGCAGTTTCATTATATTTGCAGCGATTTCCAGTAATTTGTAACATTTAAAGTGCATTGATTATGCATGGATAACTACGTTGACTAATGACTATGCCTTTCAATAGCATTTTATACTGGAAAATGGAACAGCATTATGTTCTCATACTCCTCTTTGGCAGTTAAATGTGACTAAACAATTAAGTGTAACTTTTAACCAATAAAATGACTGTACTACATGTTAACTCAGTCCTGTTTAGTTAATTTGAAGAGATCATGGTACTAGTGATGGGATTTATGGCTCTTTGAGGTGATCCGGATCTTCGCGATCCGTTCCTTTCAAAGAGCCATTCAAAAGAACGGCTCTTTTAAATATTTAGTCAGTTTTAAGAAGCCAGCTTGGAGGCATCTCAGTTTATCCTGGAAATAATCACTGGGAAGAATGATGAGGTGAGATTTGTAGTCAAATAATTAAAACTCAGATATCACACACCAATATCTGAGTTTGAATTATTCTGAAATATTGATTATTACCTCATTTGTCATGTGTGGACTATATTCCATAGGGTTGCACAAATCCCTCTGCTTAGACAGTGACATCACTATTTTGGATTTACCTTTAGTACAAAGTGTGTGTGTGTAAAGCTACGTTGACTTATGTTATTCATACAATACCTACTCGCGAATAAACATCAAAAACAAAGCCAGCTGCAATGAATTTCTGTGCAAAACAGCTTTTACTACAAACACTTCCACACAAGAACATTGTTATCACACAAGAACATTTTGATAGAAAACAAAAAATATTTAAAGTAGATAAAATTCGAATAAATAAAATGGAAATGTCTACATACTACTACTACTACTGTAAACTTTGCAAATAGGACATCAGCCACTTCAAGTCAATGAACAATAACAAAGTGGGCTGCAATGAATGTCTGTGCAAAACAGCTTTTTTTCAACGCTCCTACCCAATGACAGAGGCATGCAGGGAGTAGTTTTTTTCCAGTTTTTTCCACTGGAGTAGTCACGTGAAGGATGCGTGCACAACTAATAACTAATATCATCACGCTATAAAGGGTTGGCCTGCGCTGGGTGCGCCCCTCCCCCTATAACTGTTCTGTCTCGCGGAGGAGCTCATTTGTGTGCATCTGTGTGAAACACGCATAGGATAAAAGAACGACAGAAAGAACGGCTCCCCTCCAGCCGCGAATCGGCTCCCATCGTTCATGTTTATGAGCCGTTCAAAAGAATCGGTTCGTTCGCGAACGTCACAACTCTACATGGTACTAATTAATATGCGCAATAACTATGATCCATGAATGACCATTTGAAATATAACATTTTCTAATATGGTTATTATTTATACTACAATAACTGCAGTATTTAGGTTTAAATTCCTGTGCAAAGAGGCACGCTTTAAATTAGAGGCATTTGGTGGCCAGAAAGATAATATTCATATGCAATTCCATTGCTTAAACACTAGATGGCCTTGTTGATGTTTAATAAATACATGTATTTAGCTCTACTAATTGCTCAAAACAGTATTTCTGGTCATAAGTGCTTATTTTTTAGGTTTTGCTGTTTAATGTACATTTAGACATTATTAAACACTCGATTTTTATTTAAAAAATAATAATAATAATGTTGCATTTAAAAAGGTTCATTACTGACAAGCAAATTGGTAATTTAACCCAATGAAGAAGTTAAAATTATTTTTACAAAACATAAAAATAATAAAAACCGCATTATATTGCAACTCTGGTAGAGTGATATGCAGTGTGATATACATATAAAATATGTTTCATTATTTGTCTACTAGATAATACCTGAATGGCAAAATGAATGCAGTGAATATCCTTAGCTTTGCAGGATTTTAAGACAGTGAAAACAATTGGCGTTGTTCATTGGTCGGGCATCGACCAATAAAATGTCTTCATTTGCACCAAAGCCCCGCCCCCAGCTCTGCTCTCTCACATCTGCATATACAAGTGCACAAGTGAGTTTTGCAACAGAATACCGCAAAAAGAGTAGCAAAAGTCAGAGCGCTAGGATTTGAACTTGTACTTCCAGATCTGAGAGGTTGTAAGTGCCGACTTGACGTTGTGCAGCGAAACTGAAGTAAAGTGCAAAAGTAAATATGTCGTAAAAATGTGTGTATGTCATTTTCTTTGTGTGAATGTCATTCTACACATTTGTGACTATTAATCTACAACTTCCAATTCAAAACACGAGTGTTTTGATCATTGTCTGTGTGTGCAAATTGAAAGATTCAGCTTTTCACATCAGAGCTGTGAGTGTAAATTTTAACTTACAAATACAAATATTAATATGACAAGTTCTCACATTCAGATCTTCAACCTCTCGAGTTTAGCTACTGATTTACCTCCATATTATTGTCCCCAAACATATGATTAGACTATCAGTCGAATATCAGCAAGATTTGAAAATTCAGATTCGACTATGAAAAACCTTAGTCAGGGACACCCCTAGTAATTTTAAATATTACTATTTTATTGTATTTTAATCAAATATCAAAATTCAGCATTGGTGAGCGTAAAATATATATTTTAAATGCATGATCAATCTGACCCTTAAACGTTTGAATGGTAGTGTTTGTTTGAGGTATTACTTACTAGACATGTTTTTCATAATGTCTAAAAATGTTCTTCGACAGGATACACTCTCCAACTCTAGAGCGCACACATCAGCATGGAAGAATCTAGAACATAAACTATATAAACATTCTGTCAAAGACAACTAGTCTTTATTATACAATGCCAGGTTTATTATAAATAAACTGTAGCAGAGGTGAAATGCAGAAAATAAAAATAATTTACAGATTATACAAAAAAATAGAAAGAATAATAACAACAGAATTTAAAGTTTTAGGTTTACTAACTGAGTAATGCTCTTACAGTGTGCCACCCATTGCCGCCGACCCTATCTACACCGTACGAGATATACTGGACTCCTGACGTCGTGGTGGGTGACTGGAGTATCTGGTAGACTGGGAGAACTATGGACCAGAGGAGAGATGTTGGGTACCACGTCAAGATATCCTCGACCCCAACCTGCTCACAGACTTTCATAACCAGAATCCTGAAAAGCCTGCTCCACGACCCAGAGGTAGACCCCCACGACATCGGAGAGTTAGGTCCGCTGGCGCGGACCCTGGAGTGGGGGGTAGTGTCAGGGATCTGGCAAACCCGGGCCCCACCAATCAGCAACGTTCTCAATCACCTGACTATTAACCAGCCACACCTGCCACGCATCACGGAACCAATCAAGAGCACTATATATATACACTCACCCGTGACGTGCTCTGAGGTACATGAGGTAAACCTATTCCGCTTTAAATCTCTCATGTGATTGGTTCAGATAAGAGGTGATCCCACCTGGGTAGTATGATTTATATGGTGTCATTTCAAATTACCCAGATATTGATGCTTTTAATCAGAGTACCGGCAAAATGTTAGAAGTGGCACAAAAAAGGGCAGGTACTCTAAAGACTAAAACATAGAAATGCAGGAACTGCATACCGGTGCGTATCGGCTCCCCTTCCAGAACTGGCATCATGGATGTAGATTCCTGGTGCGTATCGGCTCCCCTTCCAGCACTGGCATCATGGATGTAGATTCCTGGTGACATGCTCATGTTTGAAGATGCACATGTGTTGCAAATTAACAGAATAACCTATTGTGCAATTTAAACTGAGCAAAACATTAGGGGTTGCATCCAATGTGAACTATTACCCATATCTTACGCTTCGAAGCACCCTCCACTCCCGTCATGTTGAGTGACACCGTTTTGGCGGGGATTCATGCTGTGTGAAGAGCGCTCACTCTGCAGTTGAACTTAGTTAAACTAAGAACATATCTGTAAGCATTTCATTCGCAGAATGGACACCCTTGTATGAGGAAATCTTTTTCTCTGGGAAAAAATGTAAGATGATTTTATATTTATTGTATTTGTATTTGTATTCAACTTTAAATACGAATAAACACTTTTTATACATTCAATTGTGTGTGAGTTTGTTTGTCTGTGTGTACTTGTTTAGCCTACACTGAGGGGACCAAGTGTGCTCTCAATGAGAGTAAAACATGAACATTTCGACTTTGCATGGGTCATTCAATTGAGCCCCATTAGAAAGTTACTTAAACAATAACACCATTTATTTGTTTGTTTATTTTGTAAGATGCAAGAATGTTTGGTAACACTTTAGAATAGGTAACACTTTTTCATTATTAACTACGACTTTTCCCTCAATAAATTACTAATCTGTTTGTGAGGTAGTTGATAAGTTTAGATATTGGGTAGGTTTAGGGGTAGAGAATAAGGTCATGTAGAATAAGGCATTAATATGTGCTTAATTAGTACTAATAAATGGCTAATATTCTAGTAATATGCATTCTAATAAGCAACTAGTTAAGAGACCCTGAAGGGCTTTGTTTAGGGTTAGAGGAGAGAAATATAGAGATTGTACCATTTAAGAACATTTTATAGACATTCCCTATAAATGTGTGTGTGTGTGTGTGCATATTATTATTATTATTTTTACACATGTTCTTATATGCCCTTATGATCTGTTAAATTTGTTAATTATTTTACTTTTACTTGCCCTGGATGTGAGATTTCAAAACGTACCTAAAAAGGACAATAATTTATTTTATTTATAAGTTTATTTGTATAGGGACAGTACAAAAGAAACATCCCAGTCAAAACTGGAAAATATGTATTGCACATAGAGAGTATAGCATAAGCTAATTTGAGTATAGCATAAGCTAATAGTCCCTAGAAAGGCTTTTCTAAAAACAGTAAAATAAAAACAAAGAATAAAACTACTACTCTTAGAATAAAACTACCACAATATGTCCCTTACAGACATTCAAATACCTCCCTGAATTCTACATATAAAAAAACTTTACATTACACTTATACATACAAAAATTCTTACATTTAAATATGCGTGCAATTCTGGTTTATTTGAATGAACCTAAAAAGGTCATTAGTGACCTGTCGCTGTTCGAAATTGATATTCATATTGCAACCCGGAGGTCGTGGGTCAACGACAGAATTCCAAATATGCTAAAACCATATGTCATATTGACAGCTGGAAATCATTAAAAGGTCATGGGTCAACACAATGTGGGTAGTCCAGGTCAAGAGGTTGATGCCCTCAGGGCAAGATGTCAAAGGTCATCATCAAAAATGTTGACAGGTGCCGCTAGTTATAGACTACTTTCAAGTTTTGCGTAGAAATAATTGTACTCCCAATTTTCCTAAACAAGGTGCATAGTGTTTGATTACATACTAATCATTTTGACCTGTTTCTCACTTTAGGTGAATTTCATTGCCTGTCAGATTTTGGGACTAGCAGTTGCATTTTGGTTTCGTCTCGGTCTCAATCCGCAGCATAACACCCCTGAGGTTCGACATGCTGTTGCTACCATTATTGGAGCTTCATTCATTATGTTTTGCTTCGGCTGGTAAGGAAAATATTTTCTGTTCAAAACTGTTCAAAACTGTATCATTTTATTATATTACCATATTTTATGACATTAAACTATGTAAAATAAATACATACATACAGGTGCTTCTCAATAAATTACTGAAATAAATGAACTTTACCCTTGACATTCTAATTTACTGAGAAGCACGTGTGTGTGTGTGTATATATCTATATATATATTTATATATGTGTGTGTGTGTGTGTGTGTGCTCTTGTTTTTGTGACATATAAAGACTCAACTCTGTATAATGACATGGGTATGACATGGGTATTACAAGGAGAGGGTGACTTATGAGGACATAACCCATGTCCCCATTTTTCAAAACGCTTATAAATCATACAGAATGAGTCTTTTTGAGAAAGTTAAAATACACAAAGTTTCCTGTGAGGGTTAGGTGTAGGGTTGGTGTAGGGCCATAGAATATACAATTCGTACAGTATAAAAACCATTACACCTATGGGATGTCCCCACTTTCCACAAAAACAAACATTAAATACTAATACAGTAGGACATATATGCTTTTATCAGTGTTGTATGATAAACGGGACTCAATACAACAGTGCGACTACATTTAAAAGCTTTTACCATTCTAAAAACTCAGATTTGTTGCCATTATTGGAACTGAAATGCTTCGACTACCCCGAAACACACGTGATCATTGTCATGTGCCAATCTGGTCAATCGTGAAGCAGCTGTGTTGTCACCAGCGCTCCTGCAGCCGCTCTGGAGAAACTGCGGCGGCTGAGTCAGCCACCTGCTCTCTAAACGCTCTCGCGGTACTTTGATGGCACACGTGACAGTCATGTGGCGTTGGCTCCATCTCAAGTCGGACAAAATTTCTAACCAACACGCACTGCTTCAAGTCAGATAGCGATCGGTTTGCGCAATGCTGCGTGAAGTCGAACGCACCTAATGGCAAAGACATGGCTACTTATACAGACAATGAGTGTCACATGACAAGAACAAACCAATGGGAGACAAGACACATGACTAAAGCAACCAGTGAGCAAACAGAACTGATAATCACATGACAAGACAATAAACCAATCAGAACATGACACAATGAACAAGAGGAACCAATAGCATTGGGACAAGAGGGCAAGGGAAGCATGACAAAAACTTGACAAAACCCAAACATGAAACAAAACCCACATAACAGTAATATACATTACTAAGAATTCATTTGGACAACTTCAAAGGCAATTTTCTTAGTATTTTGATTTCTTTGCACCCTTAGATACCAGATTTTCTAATAGTTGTATCTAATTTATTCAGCTTTCAGATGAGGTATAAATCTCAATTTCGAAAAATGTACACTTAAGACTAGTTTTGTGGTCCAGGGTGTATATATATATATATATATATATATACAACCCGAATTCCGGAAAAGTTGGGACGTTTTTTAAATTTTAATAAAATGAAAACTAAAAGACTTTCAAATCACATGAGCCAATATTTTATTCACAATAGAACATAGATAACATAGCAAACATAGCTGGGAGAACATCTAGTGATTAATTAAGTTAATTGATATCAGGTCTGTAACATGATTAGCTATAAAAGCTTTGTCTTAGAGAAGCAGAGTCTCTCAGAAGTAAAGATGGGCAGAGGCTCTCCAATCTGTGAAAAACTTTAAAAACAATGTTCCTCAACGTCAAATTGCAAAGGCTTTGCAAATCTCATCATCTACAGTGCATAACATCATCAAAAGATTCAGAGAAACTGGAGAAATCTCTGTGCGTAAGGGACAAGGCCGGAGACCTTTATTGGATGCCCGTAGTCTTCGGGCTCTCAGACGACACTGCATCACTCATCGGCATGATTGTGTCAATGACATTACTAAATGGGCCCAGGAATACTTTCAGAAACCACTGTCGGTAAACACAATCCGCTGTGCCATCAGAAGATGCCAACTAAAGCTCTATCATGCAAAAAGGAAGCCATATGTGAACATGGTCCAGTGTGCCGTAGTGTCCTGTGGGCCAAGGCTCATTTAAAATGGACTATTTCAAAGTGGAATAGTGTTTTATGGTCAGACGAGTCCAAATTTGACATTCTTGTTGGAAATCACGGACGCCGTGTCCTCCGGGCTAAAGAGGAGGGAGACCTTCCAGCATGTTATCAGCGTTCAGTTCAAAAGCCAGCATCTCTGATGGTATGGGGGTGCATAAGTGCATACGGTATGGGCAGCTTGCATGTTTTGGAAGGCTCTGTGAATGCTGAAAGGTATATAAAGGTTTTAGAGCAACATATGCTTCCCTCCAAACAACGTCTATTTCAGGGAAGGCCTTGTTTATTTCAGCAGGACAATGCAAAACCACATACTGCAGCTATAACAACAGCATGGCTTCATCGTAGAAGAGTCCGGGTGCTAACCTGACCTGCCTGCAGTCCAGATCTTTCACCTATAGAGAACATTTGGCGCATCTTTAAACGAAAAATACGTCAAAGACGACCACGAACTCTTCAGCAGCTGGAAATCTATATAAGGCAAGAATGGGACCAAATTCCAACAGCAAAACTCCAGCAACTCATAGCCTCAATGCCCATATGTCTTCAAACTGTTTTGAAAAGAAAAGGAGATGCTACACCATGGTAAACATGCCCTGTCCCAACTATTTTGAGACCTGTAGCAGAAATCAAAATTGAAATGAGCTCATTTTGTGCATAAAATTGTAAACTTTCTCAGTTTAAACATTTGCTATGTTATCTATGTTCTATTGTGAATAAAATATTGGCTCATGTGATTTGAAAGTCTTTTAGTTTTCATTTTATTAAAATGTAAAAAACGTCCCAACTTTTCCGGAATTCGGGTTGTATATATATATGTATATTAGTGGTGGGCCATTATCGGTGTTAACGTGCTGCGTTAATGTGAGAGTCTTATCTTATATCGGGCGGAAAATATCGCCGATAATCTGTTCTCAAAATTGGGTTGGGAGCTGGGTCTATACTAGGCGAGTTATGATGACTTTCTCCCTGATATTTTAGCGCAGATGTATACCTAGCCGAATCTGTAGGGGGCGAGAACAAGTCTTTAAACCTGTGTGTATGCCCAGGGGGGCAGGGTTTCATATTTTTTTTGAAGCACCCCTGGGCGCCGCCATTGGCTAGCGGAACCCCACCTGCTGTTAACATTCCATTGACTTCCATTCATTTTGGCGTCACTTTGACAGCGAATAACTTTACAACTGAGGCGTTTTAAGACTCCATTTGTCCATTAATTATTTCTAAAGAAACACAAAAATGTATAAAAGGCTCCATTACCTTCTATCTTACGTTATGGTCCCGTAGAAGCAGTTTTTGTAAAAAATAGGCTAACGATTAGGTCATAACCAGTGACTCTCTGTCGCACAGTAGAGAAATTACCGTATGGACAGGAGAAGCTCGCAGGCAATCTTTTACTGTCTATGAGGCTATCGGGGGGGGCGTGGAGGCATAAAGTCAAGGGAGATAATTAATCAGAATACTTACCAAAACTTGCTCCTGTTCACGCTCGCCTTCTCTGCAAGATTCGGTGGGTGATTCAGATTTCTCTTGGCACAGCGATTAGAAGACGTACAGGTTGCTCACGTGACAACTACGTCATCAAGCACAGTTTGAGTCTGTGCAGTACGGCCGACCCGCAGGAAGTGCATGCTTCTAATTGACTTCATTTTTCTCAGTTGAATCCAATGGGGTCGCTGTGTCCATTTCTTTTACTGTCTATGTGTATGCCGTGAAATGCTAACATGGATGCATCTAAGATGCCGCTGGGTTTGCTTCAGGGACATTTTTTTTTTTTTTTTAAAGATGCTTCCCAATGGAAACCTCGACAAGACGCACGCCTGTTTCACACATAATCCGTCTGCAGTGCGTATGCAGTCCGTGTGCGTTTCGTATGTGGTGCAGAAGCAGCACGGACTCATATACTCATTGTGCTTTCACACAGGACGCATTTGTAGTCCACTACACCGTCCGCTACGGGGTACGTACAGAATCAGAATCAGAAAGAGCTTTATTGCCAAGTATGCTTGCGCATACAAGGAATTTGTTTTAGTGACATAAGCTACAGTACACAGAGACAACAACACAGAGACAAAAAAAAAAAAAAAAATAGGCAAATAAATAAGTGTATAAACAATTGTGCTATAAATGATAATAGAATAGGACTGAGTAAGATACAGGGATGTACTAGGATGGAGGGGTAACAAATAAATATAAGGATATTGCACATTATTCTATTGCATAAGCGGGGAACATTTAACTGTTCATGAGGTAGATTGCCTGGGGGAAGAAACTGTTCTTGTGCCTGACTGTTCTGGTATTTGCGGCTCTGAGGCCAGATGGCAAAAGTTAAAAGATGGGGTAACTTGGATGTGAGGGATTCAGAGTGATTTTCTGAGCCCTTTTCCTCACTCTGGATGTATACAGTTCTTGAAGGGTGGGCAGGGGAGCACCAATAATCCTTTCAGCAGTCCGAACAGTTCTCTGTAGTCTTCTGATGTCTGATTTTGTTGCTGAACCAAACCAGACAGTTATTGAAGTACACGTGCACTGCTGCAGACGCAACGCTCCTGGAACACACTGACGGACCGTTAGGGTTAAAAATACGCAATGCATACGCACTGCAGGCGGATTATGTGTGAAACAGGCGTTAGGTTGTTTGCACCTTGTGCAATGTGGAATTCGTTTACAGCTTTCTCAAGCAGTTTGTTATACATTTTGGAAACAGGTGATGAGCCCCTGGTCTTAATGCACAACCTGTCTTGAGAAACCCGTTCTCAAAGACTTAACGTTACTTTTAGTCATTATTTTATTTGGGTAGCACACATATTCTGAATGCCTTCGGCAGAATTCAAATGAGCCATTTTACAAGATTACAGTGAGATAAATGTAGATTAAAAAAATTAATCTATGCCCACCACTAATATATATATATATATATATATATATATATATATATATATATATATAAACTTAACCCTAACCTAATTTAGGATAAAAAGTGCAATTTAACAACAAGTGCACTAAACAACATTGAATGAGACTCCTTTTATTTATTCACTTGATTTTGAGAAGGTAGTCTTTGTGAAGGACTGTGATGAAATCAGTAGGATTATTATTATAGAAGTATACATTAAGTGCAGCCAGCTTAGTTAGCCAGGACTATATAAGAAATGAATGTTTGAGTGCTTAGAACATACTGTATAGCCCGAGGAGCATAGTTATGAATTCGGTATTCGGTAATGCGATATATTGCGGTGATTAATATGCACGTTATTGTTATCGTGGGCAATTCTAAATACAGTGAATAAATATACATTACAAATTATTCAGAATTTGGAATGCATTTTAAGAATAGTATTCCCATCAGCTGCTTAAAATGCAAAACATCGCTGTATGCTGCTTGGAAGAGCACATGCACTCTGATGTAAACAAGCACGCATGAGAAGTACATGGAGGAACAAGTGAGAGACGCGCTGAATGAAAGCACATTCACTCTCTGACAGCAGATGGCGCTAAAATGCAGCCCTTACCCTGTAAACACAGTAAATAAAGCAGCTTTTACTTTCTAAACCATATTTAAATAATCTTAAATAACCATTCAGATTTGTGTTTTCCCTATGGTGTTTATTTCAGAGCCAACTACTGAAATATTTCGACTTAATAGGCTATTTATCTTCAAAAATTCTTTTTTTTTTTTAATCTGGACTACAAATGCCTTAGATATTGTTTTAAAGTGTTTTGATCTTTAATTGTTCATTCACACTTTACATTATGGCTTCATTAGTTAACATAAACTGCCAATGAAAAAAATATTCTGAACATTCATTAATCTTAGATATTCCAATATTTAATAACACATTGTTAAAATTGAAAGTTGCAACTTTATTTAATGAGCTAACATGAACTAAGACTTGTATTTTTTAACAAAGATTAATAACTTCTATACTAAATGTAGCTATTGCTCATTGTTTAGCAGTGCATTTATTGAATGAGCACTATGCGATGTCCGAACTGATTACACTATATTTTATGTATTGCACTGTATTTTATGTAAAATCATTTTTCTATTTTTAAACTGTCTTAAATTTATTTTAAGTCAATTTTTAAATCATTTTCATTTTCAAGTTCTTAAATTGCTGTCTTATTTTTGTGACTTTTCTTCATGACATTTTTTTTTTTTACTTTCTTTTTGAATTACCATTGTGTACGAAATGTGCTATATAAATAAACTTGCCTTGCCTTGCATTGAATGTTAATGCATTAACTAAGTTTAACTAATGAGGTCTTATTGTAAAGTGATACCTATTGGTTTTTATAGTTCTTTTGCACTTTAATGTGTAAAACATTTAACGTTTATATATGTTTCTGTATTGCTTTTATTGTTTTAAATATTTATTTTTGTTATAAGATAAAAAAGTTATTTAACCTGTTATACTGTATTATGACCACTTTTTAAAACAAAATTTCAATACAGTGAAAAAAACGTATACCATGATAAAAGCATTATCAATTAACCACAACAGGAAAATTTGATACCGGCATATCCCTAATGCACACACATGTAGACAAACACAGAATCAAACAGATATACACAGAAATGTGTTGTCACTGCTGGTCTGTGACTTTATCAGTAACAGTTTAGAAACTGAAAAGCTACAAGACATTTCCAAGTAATAAGGTGGCAAGCAGTTACTTACAGTTTCACACTTTAGTAAAGTTGCCGGGAAGTCGTGGCCTAATGGTTAGAGAGTCGGACTCCCAATCGAAAAGTTGTGAGTTCGAGTCCCGGGCCGGCAAGAATTGTGGGTGGGGGGAGTGCATGTACAGTTCTCTCTCCACCTTCAATACCACGACTTAGGTGCCCTTGAGCAAGGCATCGAACCCCCAACTGCTCCCCGGGCGCCGCAGCATAAATGGCTGCCCACTGCTCCGGGTGTGTGCTCACAGTGTGTGTGTGTGTGTTCACTGCTCTGTGTGTGTGCACTTCGGATGGGTTAAATGCAGAGCACAAATTCTGAGTATGGGTCACCATACTTGGCTGAATGTCACTTCACTTTCACTTTCAAGTCTTAACCCTCCAAGCGCCAAAGTCGCAAAATTGCGACAAGACGTCATCCTTAATAAAATAGACTGTAACACCTTATATGGTGTAATATCTCATTTGTATTCCCTTCCACTAGATGGCAGACATGTAGTACTTTGATTTTAGACCAAAATTATGCATTGTTTCTGTTCAAAGTGTTTGAAGAAATAGCAGAGCTATTGAGCTCTCATGTCATTGATGCGGAAGCAATTAATTTCATAGCGTGAGTGTAAATGGTGAGATTTATGAGAGAAAATCGCCAGATGGCTAATACAAAATTGTACCGCGAGGATGTGTTGCAAATGTTGTTCGCCGATTCTGACTCTGAAGGGGAATATTTTCCTTTTGGAAATGACGATCGGCCGTCTAATGATCGCGCGTCTCGCGGTACATCTTTGCAGCGCAATGGTGCCGCCGTGTAAGGCGAGAGTGTTCACGAAGCACAAACAAGCGATCATTTCAACCCTTTGCTCAACGGGGATGCAGAGGTGAACGTGGTCATAGTGTCCATAGGAGAGCTGTTGCTGATCGCGCACGCTCTAATGCGCGGCCAGCAGAGAGTACAGGTGCAGTCAGTGTGGAGAAGGTGCACTTTGCGCTGTGCCATGCAATGAATGAGAGGAACCATACTCTCAAGAACTACGAACTGTGTCACATAGATACCTGATTGGGCAGATAGCTGGTCAACTGATCAAAAAATAGGCACATGTATTTTACTATGGCACAGTAATATAGTAATAATGTACTACTTTTCTCGTTTTTTTTTTCTGATCATTTGGAATGAGAATAAAAAGACAAAAAAACAACAACATCAATCAAATACAAAAAAAACCCTTGCAAATAAGTTCAAACATCCATTCAATATCTATTATTTCCTGAATATTACTGATGAACTGATCAAAAAGTAGGCTACTGTTCACATGTGTTTTACTACTATATAGTGTAGTAATATAGTAATAATTTAGTACTTTCTCCTGTTTTATTGTTGGCTTCCTCTTTTCTGATAATTTGGAATGAGGATAAAAAAACAGACACACACAAAAACATGCAAATATGTTCAAACATCAATTCAATATCTAATATTTCCTGAATATTATGAAATTTGAGATAGCCGCCCCTGGTGATGTCATAATATGGCAATTATATTAGTATATTTACACCCCACATAAACTTTCGACCATGCCAAACATTTTTCTAATTGACAGTAGATCTCTATCTTTAAACCCCTTCAAGCCACAAGCTTTTAAAATCTTGATGTCAAAATACAATATTTTTTCCAAAAAACCCTGGCGCCTTAAGGGTTAATATGTTCCGTGCTCAAGCACATGCATTATGTTTGCCACAAAGCACAGGCAGAAGTAGCCTAATAATTGTGAAAAAGGAGACCTTTGAATTATTTATTAATAAACAAATGTTTTCTTGTCAGCTGCAAGATGAAATTCACAGTGCTGACTCTCTCCACATAGACCCGCCTCTAAAGAAAAAATGCAACCTTCACAGATAACATAATGCTTTCGTTTTGAATCGATTGGTTTAAACGTAAACATTTCAAGCTTTCTGTAGATATATTTCTCATGTATGTGAGACACCACAATTTTAAGTAAATTCTTTATCAGGAAAAACTTCAAGTGATCGCGAGGGCGCCTCCCTATCATGCATGCATATTTATAATTTTCGCACAAACACTTGAATATGCATATTAATTCACATTTTGCCTATGCATTACAACGTAAATTATTTTTTACATGCAATTATCCAAAATAAAACCAAACAAGATTTGTAATGAAGATAAAACAAATAAGCATCATGCGCGCAGGACAAATCTTGCACTGTGACATTTTACACACCTGTATTTAAATGCGGCTGCAATAAAAAATTTTTTTACTTAAATTATATAAAAGCAAGTAAAGAAGGCTGCCTTTAAGTTGTGAATTAATGAAGCTCTTTTTTACATCTTGTGCATTTTGTTTGAACATGAGTTTAATCGTGAGGACGTCCATCCATTCTTTAGAGTTTCAACAATTTAGCTAAATCGTGCAGGTTTAATTTATTCATTTCTTGTTTTAGGCTAATTAGGCCTAAATAATGGGAACAAAATTATACAGTGCCTCACGTTTTACTAAACATGCAACAATTTCTTAATCAGTGTACAGACAAATGTCTTTTTCCCAAGAAGTTATCTGTCAAAATAAAGGACAGGTAATGAATAACAAAAATGCATGTTGTTTTATTAAAGGAATTTAAAATATAAATTAAAATAAAGGCCTAATATATGAGAATATTGACATTTTGCATATTAATCCATGTAGCCTAGCTCACTAAAATAGGTTAACACTTTTAATGCTCAGATGCAAAGTAAACCACAATTTCTTTTGAATAATATAACACATAATTAATTTAATATAAATAATACTCCACCTATTAAATGTCAAATCTAAAATATGATGTAGCTTATAGAAAATATAAGCAAAGGCTCAGACACAGGTTTGACATTTATCCTGCTTGAATTCATTCTAAGAAATACACATAACTTCGTAAGTACCAAACTTTCATCTGTGAATATTAAATATTCAATTCAATTCAAATCAAGGTTATTTGTATAGTGCTTTTTACTATACAAATCGTTACAAAGCAACTTTGTACGCGGAACAGCTGCGGGATCTCGGTCTGCTACGGAGGCCTTCACCATCACCGACCCCCACTAATGCATCTCGCCCACAGTGGAGGCGCCACAAGCGGTGTGAGAGGAAGTAGAAGAGGGGTAAGCGCGGAGGTATCCGGGCTAGGCTAACGGCTAACCCACACAAGCCATCTATCCCCACCATCGGACTGGCTAACCTACGCTCGTTGCACAATAAACTGGACTACATTCAATTACTTTGTTCAACTCAGAGGACTGTAAGAGACTGTTGTGTTTTTGTGTTCACGGAAACATGGCTCAGCAACAGCGTTCCAGACGGCGCTATTCAGCTCGTCCACCTGACGTGCTATCGAGCGGACAGAGCTCACGTCGCGGGAGGAAAAACCTGCGGCGGGGGGCTTTGTGTTTACATCAATGACGCGTGGTGCCGCGATACTGTTGTGATCAGCAAACACTGCTCACCCCTGGTGGAGTTTATAATTATTAAGTGCCGGCCGCTCTATCTGCCGAGGAAATATACTGCTATACTGCTCATTTCAGTGTACATTCCCCCGATCAACATCATCTGCAACAGGAACGACGCACTAAATGAACTATACCAGCACATCAGTAAGCAGCAGACAGCACACCCTGATGCTTTTCTCATCATAGCTGGGGAGTTCAACCATGCTGACTTAAAGAATGTGTTTCCAAAAATACACCAACACATTAATTTTGTTTACACCACACAGAGAGGAGCTTACAAAGCCCTCCCCCTCCCCCACCTCGGAGCCTCAGACCACATCACTGTCATGGTGCAATGCAATGCCTGCATACAGACCGCTCATTAAAGTCGCCAAACCAGTTCACAAACATATTAAAGTGTGGCCAGAAGGATCATCAGAGGTTCTTCAAGACTGCTTCAACACAACTGACTGGGACATGTTTAAGCAGGCTGCCACATGCAATAGCACCACTGACCTCCAGGAGTACTCTGAGACTGTCACTGCCTACATCAACAAGTGTATTGATGATGTAACGGTCACAAAAACCATCACTGTCTGGGCCAATCAGAAGCCATGGATGACAGGGGAGGTCTACAGATTCCTGAAGACATGGAACGCTGCCTTCAGAGCTGGAGATGAGGTGGGCCTGAGAACAGCCAGGGCCAACCTGTCCCATGGCATCAGAGAGGCTAAGAGACAGCACTCCAGGAGGATAGCTCATTAATTCAGCGACAGCAGAAACACTAGGAACCTGTGGCAGGGGATACAGACCATTACGGACTACAAGCCCCCAACACGGACCTGTGACAACAACATCTCTCTGCTGAACGAGCTGAGCACCTCCTTTGCTCGCTTTGAGCAACAAAACAGCACCACTGCACAGAAGACTCCACCTCCTCCTGGCGACCAGGTGATGACGCTGACCCCAGACAGCGTGAGGAGATCCTTCATGAGGATCAATGCACGCAAAGCTCCGGGTCCAGACAACATCCCTAGGTGTGTACTGAGAGACTTTTCAGCAGAACTCACTGATGTCTTCACAGACATTTTCAACATCTCACTGAGTCAGGCTGTTGTTCCCACATGCTTCAAAACTACCACCATCATTCCAGTTCCGAAGAAGCCATCTGAATCCTGCTTCAGTGACTACCATCCTGTTGCACTTACTCCCATCCTCATGAAGTGCTTTGAACGGCTAGTCATGCACCACATCAAGTCTGCCCTCCACCCCTCCCTGGACCCTTTCCAGTTTGCATATTGGTCCAATCGGTCGACCGATCATGCCATCGCCACTGCCGTCCACTCAGCACTCACACATCTGGACAAAAAGGACTCATATGTCAGAATGCTGTTCATTGACTTCAGCTCAGCATTCAACACAATCACCCCTCAACAGCTCATTTACAAACTGATCAAGCTGGGGCTCAACACTTCGCTGTGCAACTGGCTGTTGGACTTTCTGACTGGAAGACCTCAGGCAGTACGGGTCGGCAGCAACACATCCACACCCACACCCATGACTGCACACCATCACACAACTCCAACCTCTTTATTAAGTTTGCGGATGACACGACTGTGGTGGGTCTCATTAGCAACAAAAATGAGACAAACTACAGGAGCGAGGTGAGCCGCCTGGCCAAGTGGTGTAATGACAACAATCTCTCTCTGAACGTGGATAAGACAAAAGAGATTGTTGTTGACTTCAGGAGAGTGCACACTCAGCACGTTCCTCTGACCATCAACGGTGCGACTGTAGAGAGAGTGAGCAGCACCAAGTTCCTGGGTGTGCACATTACAGAGGACCTCTCCTGGACTGAAAACACAGCAGCACTGGCCAAGAAATCACAACACTACTTCCTCCGCAAACTGAGGAGAGCCAGAGCCCCGACCCCCATCATGTACACCTTCTACAGAGGCACCATCGAGAGCATCCTGTCGAGCTGCATCACTGTGTGATATGGCGCCTGCCCACCCGTCACACAGCTTCTTAAGTCTGCTGCCATCAGGGAGGAGACTGCGGAGTCTCCAGGCCAGGACCAAGCAGACTGAAGGACAATTTCATTCACCAGGCTGTCAGGAAGCTGAACTCCCTCCCGAACTTGCCCCCCCCCCCTCCCCTCTTCTGCCCCAGGCACCACTGATGTAAATCCCATGGCAAAACATAGAAACAAACATAGAAACATAGAAACAAATAGAGACATCATTAGCGTAGCTGCTGATCCAACAAAGTAAAATTAATTAGTTCAACCCAAGCTTGTGTAAATCCTAGTTACCAGTGGCAAAACATAGAAACAAATAGAGACATCATTAGCATAGCTGCTGTTCCAACAAAGTAAAATTAATTAGTTTAACCCAGGCTAAAAAATAAGAATGCGCATTTGATCAGATGCAACTACACTCACAATTTAAGAGATACATTATTTGAATGCTTGGCGAAAGAGATTGGGTAATATGATCATATTTTCTTGACCTGGTAAGGACTCTAGCTGCTGCATTTTGAACTACCTGTAGCTTGTTTATTGAATAAGCAGGACAACCACCTAGAAGTGCATTACAATAGTCCAGTCTAGAGGTTATGAATGCATGAACTAGCTTTTCTGCATCAGAAACCGATAACATGTTTCATAGCTTGGCAATGTTTCTAAGATGGAAGAATGCAGTTTTTGTAACATGGGAAATATGATTTTCAAAAGACAAGTTGCTGTATAATATAACACCCAGATTTTTGACTGTATAGGATGTAACAGTACATCCGTCTAGTTGCAAATTGTAATTAACAAGATTCTGTGTACTGTTTTTTGGTCCAATAATTAATATCTCTGTCTTATCCGAATTTAATAGGAGAAAATTATTGGTCATACAATCTTTTACATTTTTAACACACTCTGTTAGCTTAGATCATTTAGAAGTTGAATCTGGTCTCATTGAGATATATAGCTGAGTATCATCAGCATAACAGTGGAAACTTAATTCCGTATTTTCTAATAATATTACCAAGGGGCAACATGTATATTGAAAATAGAAGGGGACCTAGGACGGATCCTTGTGGCACTCCATATTTTACAGGTGATAAATGAGATGACTCCCCATTTAAATAAGCAAAATGGTAGCGATCGGACAGGTAGGATCTAAGCCATCTTAGAGCCTGCCCTTGAATACCTGTATAGTTTTGTAATCGATCTATGAGTATGTCATGATCCATGGTGTCAAACGCAGCACTAAGATCAAGTAAAACTAGCAATGAGATGCAGCCTTGATCTGACGCAAGGAGCAGGTCATTTTTAATTTGTAAGTGCAGTTTCTGTGCTATGGTGGGGCCTGAAACCTGACTGAAATTCTTCATACAGATCATTTTTTTGCAGGAAGGAGCTCAATTGAGCAGACACAACTTTTTCTAAAATTTTAGACACAAATGGAGGATTTGAAATAGGCCTATAATTTGCCAGTTTACTAGGATCTAGTTTTGGTTTCTTAATAAGAGGCTTATTAACCGCTAGCTTGAATGGTTTTGTGACGTGACCTAAAGATAACGACTAGTTAATGATATTGAGAAGCGGTTCTTCGGCTAAAGGTAACAACTCTTTCAGTAATTTAGTGGGTACAGGATCTAATAAAAATGTTGTTGGTTTAGATATAGTGATAAGTTTATTTAGCTCTTCCTGTCCTATATTTGTAAAGCACTGCAGTTTATCGTTGGGTGCGATGGATGAAACTGAAGTATTAGACGCTGTAGAATCTTCATTTGCTATTGTATTTCTAATGTTATCTATTTTATCAGTGAAGAAATTCATAAAGTCATTACTATTGAACATTGATGGAATATTTGAATCAGGTGTCGTCTGGTAATTTGTTAATTTAGTCACTGTGCTAAATAAAAACCTTGGATTGTTTTGGTTGTTTTCTATGAGTTTGTGGATATGCTCTGCCGTGGCAGTTTTTAGGGCCTGTCTATAGCTGGACATACTGTTTTTCCATGCAATTCTAAAAACTTCCAAGTTAGTTTTTCTCCATTTGCGTTCAAGACTACGAGTTTCTTTCTTGAGAGAGTGAGTATTACTGTTATACCATGGCACAGTACGTTTTTCTCTAACCTTTTTCAATTTGATGGGGGCAACAATTTCTAATGCATTAGAGAAAATAGTGCCCATGTTGCCAGTCATTTCGTCTAGTTCATGTGTATTTTTGGGTACAAATAGCAGTTGAGATAGATCAGGCAGGTTATTTGCGAATCTGTCCTTGGTGGCTGGAACAATAGTTCTGCCCAGACGGTAACGCTGAGCCATATAGTTAATCTCAGTGATATATGCATGATACAAGGAAATGGTCTGTAACATCATCACTTTGAAAAGGTCTGAGAGGAAATCTGCAAATTCTTTTAAGAATTCTGTATACGGCCCTGGTGGTCTATACACAGTAGCCAGAGCAAGAGATAAATTAGATTTATTTTGCATGTCTGATAGTGTGAAATTAAGCAGAAGTATTTTGAATGAGTTAAACCTGTATCCTGTTTTCTGGGTAACATTGAGAATATCACTATATATTGTTGCAACACCTCCTCCACGACCAGTCTGACGGGGCTCATGCTTATAACAGTAGTTTGGTGGAGTAGAATCAGTTAGACCAAAATAATAATTTGGTTTTAGCCAGGTTTCAGTTAAGCAGAGTACATCAAAACTATTATCTGTGATCATTTCATTTACAATAACTGCTTTGGGTGTGAATGATCTAATATTTATTAGCCCAAACTTTAAAAAATAGTTTTTGTTCATTTACTTTACATGTTTCTGGTTTAATCACAATAAGATTTTTTCTAGATCCTACATTTAAATTTATATTATTTAATAAGCATGGTGTCGTTAACCCCGGCGTGAAGCACGACCACTCTGGGGCTCTTGTCGGCCTTCAGGATCGCGGGTATCTGTGCAGAAACATGGAGAACAGGAGCACCAGGGAAACAATAAAAATATTTTAACTAGTGTTTTTCTTCCATTTTCCCTGACTGCAGCTGTCAAATGTAACACAACAGTGAGGCAAAGCTGACATCTATTTGCGAAAATGTGCTTTAATGCGCTTGTTTGATAACTTGTGGTTAAAGCGCCACTCAGCGGTCAAAAGCTGCAAATGCACTTTGCAGACGCGGTGGCAGCAGTACGTATGGTGGTAGAACCATCGTTTTGGTTCACCACCTACTGTATATAGAGAAGGTGCTTGGATGTGTAAAGATATCACAGTTCTTCCAAGATTATGCACTCTTTTTATGTGGGTTTAACAATGCGATGGCAGATCTACAGTACATGCAAGAATTAGACATGCCAACAAACATGAAAGCAGTAATTTTTAATTAAAACTTTTATTTAAACTCAGAGAAAAATGGAGAATAACTGCTTGTGATAACATGGAAAGACAGAGACGATGAGCCACGTTTTGTGATGATGTTAATTTCAATAAATACCAAGTTAAAAATCATTTCAGATCCGATATTTGGGTCCATTCAAAATGTAGAGATGAGAACAACTGCTAAACCAAAGGATGTCTACAAATGGAAATCACAACCCCAGTCAAAGCCTAAATTGAAAGGGGATAGTTTTGTTACCGGTGTCAACAGTGTAGAAAAACCAGTTGTTGGTGAAATCCAAAAAGCAAATATTGAACATAAAATCAGCCAATTCAAGAGCAACTCCACCACCTGCTTGTTCTGTTCATAAAGTCATTCTTTGTAGCAAGGTAAAGCATTTGAAAAAAATAGAAAATAGGGAAAAATACATACATAATATCTGATTGTAGACATATTTCTGCTAGATTTCTGCTTTAATTTGATAAAAATGTGTATTTATGCCCTGGCCCTATTTAAATACACTCAATACTACAATATGTCTCAAATGTCAGGCAGATGACAAGCTCAACAGCTAGATCTGTCTGAATTCCCCATCCCCAGAAGTTATAACCCTCTTGCCTATGGAGAAGTAATGCACTCTCTTGTAGTAGTCCTACAGAGAAAAAATTCAAATGCACTTGACCTAAATGCACTTTGTTTTTATGAGAGAACATTTAATTTTAAACCTTTCTGCAGGCCAATAGGCCTGTACATTATTATTTAATATACACATGAGTGGGAAAAAATTTTAGTTAGAATTTTTATTGACATGAACCCACATGTACATGAGGATGTACAAGTTCAGAAAGCACTGACATAAGACGTCTAATGTGGGCCAATCCAGAGTCTTTGAAATTAAAAAAATTCAATGGCACCAGGCCAGTCATAACATACTGACGTTTACTTACTTAATGCCTGTTACCCCTGTCAGGGTATGGGCAGCCAACAACAAATCTCCAGATTCTTCTGTCCTGGGTTATTCTCTCCAGCTGTCTCCAGGTATAATCCATCTTCAGGGTCACGTTGCCAGGTGTTTCTTGGAGGGCCTCTACTCCGCTTTCCCCATAGGGTTCCACCTCTGTGCCTGCCTGGTGATTTGTTTTGGCAGTTTGTGCAAGGTATGCCCTATCCAGCCTCATCTCCTCTTCCGGATTTCTTCCTCAGCAGGCAGCTGCCAAATTCTCTCCCAAAGTTTGGCATTACTGATGGTGTCAGGCCAGTGGATTTGGAGGATCCTTCTGAGGCAGCTGTTGATGAAGGTCTAGACTTTCCTGAGGGTGGTTCATACAGTAAGACTGTCTTCATGTTGGAGTTGAACAGTCGGATCTTTTTGGTCATGGACAGCTCCCTAGAGGCCCAGATGATGCATTTATTCTGCGCTGTGCAGTTCATTTTAAAGTTCTCTAATAAAATGTATCTAGGCCAAAAGTGCTTCATGAATGTGAATGATTGACACAAAAATGAAAACATCATCAAAAACACTGACAGCGTATATCTCTCCATGTTTATAAACACAATACACTGGGAGATGCAGCCATTTAGAGGTAATTTCTGGTTAATAATGTCACTTGGAGCCATTTAGAGGTAATTTCTGGTTAATGGGGAAGTCGTGGCCTAATGGTTAGAGAGTCGGACTCCCAATCGAAAGGTTGTGGGTTCGAGTCCCGAGTCGGCAGGAATTGTGGGTGGGGGGAGTGCATGTACAGTTCTCTCTCCACCTTCAATACCATGACTTAGGTGCCCTTGAGCAAGGCATCGAACCCCCAACTGCTCCCCGGGTGCCGCAGCATAAATGACTGCTCCGGGTGTGTGCTCACAGTGTGTGTGTGTGTTCACTGCTCTGTGTGTGTGCACTTCGGATGGGTTAAATGCAGAGCACAAATTCCGAGTATGGGTCACCATACTTGGCTGAATGTCACTTCACTTTCACTTTCACTTTTTCACAGAATTTACTGGTAATTTGAAACCGATGTGTGAATGGCCCCCTTGGCTGTCTGATGTTCTCGATGAACATCGCTCTAAACTCAGGGCTCCAGAGAGGAAATGACATAAATAAATAAATAACTCTACTGACCTCAGTGTGTATCAGTCTCTCCTCTCTTCCTTCTCTGCAAATGTCTTCACTGCTAAAACATCATACTACCACAACAAAATTAACAACTGTTCTGACTCTTGCACACTTTTCAAAACTTTCTCTTCTCTTCTTTGTCCTCAATCTCCTCCTTCATCGAATCTTACAGCCGATGACTTTGCAGTTTTCTTCACAAATAAGATAAGAACCATCAGTGACCAATTCTTCACACCGCAGACTGATGATAACTTCATAACGACTAATACACACTCTCTCTCCTCCTTCTCTCCACTCTCAGAGACGGACGTTTCCAAATGTATCCTTTCCAATCATCCTACTACTTGTCCACTTGATCCTATCCCCACTCACCTCCTTCAAGCCATTTCTTCTTCAGACATACCTTCACTTACTCACATTATCAACACCTCTCTTCACTCTGGTACATTTCCCTTAGCATTTAAGCAGGCTCGGGTAAGCCCTCTGCTTCAGAAACCATCTCCAAATCCAGCACTTTTAGAAAACTTCAGACCAGTATCCCTTCTTCCATTCATTGCAAAGACACATGAGCGAGTTGTGTTCAACCAACTCTCTATGTTTCTTGTACAGAACAACCTCCTGGACAGTAACCAATCTGGATTCAAAAGCGGTCACTCAACTGAGACTGCCCTGCTCTCGGTTATTGAAGTCCTGCTACTGGAAAGAGCAGCTTCCAAATCCTCAGTTCTCATCTTGCTGGATCTGTCTGCTGCTTTTGACACAGTTAATCACCAGATTCTTCTGTCCAACATCAGAAAGAAGGTCATCTCTGGAACTGCACTCCTGTGTTTTAAGTCCTACCTCTCAGCTAGATCCTTCAGGGTGTCTTGGTGGGGTGAGGTTTGGAAGTCACAACATCTTGCTACTGGGGTTCCTCGAGGGTCAGTGCTTGGACCACTTCTCTTCTCCATCTACATGACGTCATTAGGATCTGTCATTCAGAAGCATGGCTTTTCCTATCACTGCTATGCTGATGACACTCAACTACTCATTCCAACCAGATGATCTGACGGTAGCTGCTCGCATTGCAGCCTGTCTGAGTGATATTTCTAGCTGGATGAATGACCATCACCTTCATCTCAACCTTACTAAGACGGAACTGCTTGTGGTGCCAGCTAACCCATCGTTTTATCACAATTACTCTATAAAGCTGGGTTCGTCAACTATAGTTGACTGCAGGACTGCCAGAAACCTAGGAGTTGTGATCGATCATCAGTTTAGCTTCACAGACCATATTGCTACAACGACCCGGTCCTGCTGATTTGCCTTATATGTGACCCGTCATGGAAACCAGTTACACAAGTCGGCAGCACAACTTTTGAGCAAAATGAGAAAGAAGCAAGTTTTTTTTTTTTCAAAATTGGTGATTTTCTTTTTTTTTTGCAGAATCTGTTAGTTGAGATCACGAAGAAACCTCTTTGTGTTTGAGATGGCAGTATTGGTATATTTAAAAGTGTACATTTTGAGGTGGAAATTGGCTTGTTTTTCGGAGAGTCTAGCATGCAGTAGGGGCGCGTCTTTGTCTGTGTGTATTTCCATACTGGATAAGCCGGCTTTTGTTTCTTTTGTTATTGCCCCCGCCCTCCAAGCAAAGTGTGGCTACTTATTATGCAGCTCTCTGGCTGATATCAAAATTCAATGAAGATGGACGCTGCAAAGATTATCGCAGACGAGCTGAACCATGACCGTTACACCGAAAATGTTTTGAAGTACTTCTTCGACAAGCCAGATGCTTATGAACAAGTGCTCACTGATTTTGATGAAAGCGACGATGACAGCGGCATAATAAGACTGAATAATATCCCTAATCTACAACTGAGGGAAGATGAAGATGAGGAAGAATCAGAGGCTATATTGATAGTAACATTTGATGGGGATAAAGACAGAGAAATGGGGAAAATCCGTAACTTTGACTGTAAATGCTACATGAAGAGAAAAGAGAACTCTCTGCATGGGAGACAGTCCTGTAACCAGAAGCTTTGTCCAGACATTATGTACAACATACGGCTGGATTCTTTAGCTTCGGAAAAAGAGTGGCAGGACATGCAAATTATTGTACATTTAGAGGCAAACAGACGCACAGTGCAAACTTCGTAGATGGTTACATCCACAAAGAAGACCCCGACAAAGAGAAAAGTGTGCCCGAACGACTTATTTCATTGGAGGCAAAGATATCTGCAAGAATACTTTTCTGTTTCTTATGGGGTGAGTTTCCATAAACATCAAGGTTTGTTGTTTTGTCAATAATGTGTTATTTCAGCAACACTTCGTGGACTATGCTTGATTTACATTAGTTACTTGCATTTGCGCGTTACGTTAAGTGTTTCCCTCGTGAGGTAATTTTTTGTTGTACGTTGCCATGATGTTCACACAAAATGATGCGCACAAAACTACTATGGTACCTCAGCGTTTCACATACACACTGTGAAATGACTGCTTACATGAGCCTAAGCTCTTTTCAATAAAATCCATGCAAAAGTTAATATCAGGTCATTTTAAAATACAGTATAGGATGTACCGAATATTCTTCAGTTTTATGCAAAACAGAAATATGAGGAATAGAATATCAGACCTCTGTCATATGGCCAAAAATAAATGCAAAAAAATAAGCTTTTTGTATAGTTGTGTTTGACACATGAAAACTGTAACAATGTATTTTACAAGGTAACACGATGTAACCTTGCTTTCACTCGAAATGTGTCCCCACATTAAGTCCTTGAATTTGAGGGTATTGGACCTGGAAAGTCCTTGAAAGGTTCTTGAATTTGAAGTTAACCAAGCTGTGGGAATGCTGTATTAACAACTATCAACTATCTTTGTAGGCCTATGTTACCCTTAAATGTCAGAGAAAAGAACAGTATCAGAGATACATTTTTTTCTTATAGAAAATTGTACTTTGCATATTAAACTATAAAACACACAATTATAGTTTATTTTAGTTTATCATAGTTGATATTAACTAGACATGAAATGGCATGAAAATTTCATTTCATGATTATAGTGACCAAAATGATCACGGTTATCACAGAATCCTGTTCAAAAAGTCCTAATGCTACACAATGAAATAAATTCACCAAGTTTTATGTAGAAAACCAGCAAATAACATATAAAATTAGCATAAATATGTACTTTTTGTTAACATAAACATTAAAATAATAACATTAAAAATGATGGCCAGATTTTAAAGGAGTGTCTTGCAACATTATCTACAATGCACAAATTCATATAGATTTTTGACAAAAAAGGTTTTATAAAAAGATAAAACTCACATATTTCAGCCTCTAAATCATTTTTATAAAAGTCAAAAAATATAAATTAATAACATTTACAATGAACATTATCCTTTATAATTAATAGTATGTGGTCCGATTTTTCTCATTGTGTCTGTCGTTGCTATGCAACCATGCAACTTTACAGGGGGGAGCTTTACAGGGGGTATGGCATATCTAAATGAGATGTAAATGAGCCCTATTGTCACTCACAGCAGGTGAGAACAGCTGAGAACTGCACAATCTTTAGAGGCCATTTTCTCTCTTTTTAGATTTTTGAGTGCCTACCTTCATATGGCCACAACTTCTCCAAATATTATCAGATTTCCATGTTTTACACATTCTACACTTTCAGAATCTCAAAATGCCCCAGAACCGAGTCGTGTCCCTACTTTCCGTGATTGGTCACATATAACATTAGGAAGATAAGACTCCGCCTGTCATAGCAAGCCACAAAACTTCTTGTCCAAGCTCTTGTTCTCTCCAGACTGAACTATTGTAATGCTCTCCTTGCGGGCCTTCCTGCATGTACTATCAAGCCTCTGCAAATGATCCAGAATGCAGCAGCAAGGTTGTCTTCAATGAGCCAAAAAAAGCTCACGTTACCCCTCTCCTCATCAGGTTACACTGGCTACCAGTAGCCGCTTGCATCAATTTCAAGGTACTATTGCTTGCCTACAAAACAACCACTAATATACCTAAACTCACTAGTTCAAACATATGCGCCCTCCAGAAGCTAGCATTCTTCAAGTGGACGACGCCTTGTGGTGCTATCCCAAAGCTGTTCAAAATCACTCTCACGGACCTTTTAGTGGACTGTGCCCAGGTATACTCATTTTCAAAAATCTTTTTCGCCAGCACTTGACCAGCTAATACTAGCACTTACCTTTTCTTGTCTATCCTTAAAAAAAAAACATAGTTACGTGTTCTGTGCTATACATAAGACCCCTTCACACTGCATGTTGGACCCGGCAAATTGCCGGAACATTGCTGGGTCGCCTTCTGTGTGAAAGCAAACACGTCCCGGGATTGATTCCGTGACTGATCCCAGGTATTGGACCTTGTAACGAACGCTGTGTGAACTAAAGCCAGATCTAATGCCGTGTCGTAGTGATGACGCATGTTATCGCGCGACTCTTTTACCAGGTGTTTTGAAGGAAGTTCAACGTTTGCGACGAAAAAATATGTGCAAACTGTAATGAAGCAGAGATCAGTCAGTTCCTCACTTTCCGCGCTGACGCTGAGATCGTTGGCCAGTTTCAGTGAAAGTTAACGTGCCTATTGTTTTCGACTCGTACATTACGCATCACGCCTTGATGGATTTTACACACACAACCTTTAAAGATTGCTTCTGTTCTCAGTTGTTAGTCGCTTTGGATAAAAGCGTCTGCTAAATGTAAATGTAATTGTAAATGCCGCTTTACTGGTAAAAAGAAGTAACATTGTTGCCATTGTGAACAGCACATTTTTGTATTTTCAAGTGAAGTCATTCCAGTAATTTTATGACAATTAACTGGTATTACTGTGTGAAAGGAGTTATTATAGCAACGTCCTAAAACATGTTAGCAATGTTATAAAACATTGTAACAATGTAACACATTGTGTAACATTGTAACACCTTAGCAACTATATAGAAACCATGCAAAATGCCTTATAAACTGCATAGCAACACTGTAGCAACCATCCTGAACACCCTAGCTGTCATCTAACAACTACTCAGAATGCCCTAGTAACTTATAGCAACACCCTAGCAACTGCATAGTAACTACCCATGATACCCTAGCAACTGCATAGCAACTACGCTGAATGCTCAACGCAGCCTACTAGCAATCACTCAAAACAACCTCCCAGAACACTCCCTCCCACAATACCCTAGCAATGACATAACATCACCTAGCAACACTTTAGCGACTACCCAGAATGTCAATGTCAATGTCACCTTTATTTATATAGCGCTTTAAACAAAATACATTGCGTCAAAGCAACTGAACAACATTCATTAGGAAAACAGTGTCAATAATGCAAAAATGATAGTTAAAGGCAGTTCATCATTGGATTCAGTTATGTCATCTCTGTTCAGTTAAATAGTGTCTGTGCATTTAACTGAACACCCTAACAACTAGTGAGCAATGTCTAGCAATCACCGAGAACACCCTAGCAACTACATAACAATACCTTAGCAACCACATAGAAAACCCTGGCAGTGATCACCTAGCAACTCTTTAGCAACCACCTAGAATACCTTAATGACTACCCAGCAAATGCTCTGAATGCTGCATAACAATCTAACACAGCCCTAACATACTGTATATTTAAATAATAGCCTTAAATAATGTGTTCTCTAATTAAAATACATTTTCTTGCTTTGACAGGTATGCCATACATGTCTTTATCCTGGTGTTGGCTTGTTATGGAATTTTGATCAAATCCAGTGTAAGCAGTGTTCACAGGTGAGCAATTTTTCCATTTTCAACATTGTCTACTTGTTATGCAAAGCAATCAGAAATTGTTTTGATCAGACAGGAGAGAGCACTTATAAGACCTGGCCTGTGCCGTATTAACACATTTCCAGTAAAACGATTCAGTGCTAATTAAGTGGAAAAAAAATTAATAGCATTAATAAAGTATGCAAAGCCTTTTATCCACCTTCGATGCACAGAAACTAAAATTCTTAGCAGAAACCGGAATCCTGGCCGGAAACTGAAACCATATAACAAAAATGATTATTTTTTATGAGCTTTCTTTAGATTAAATATTTTTTTAGAGTCAATCTTTTAGTTTCAATCTTTTAAATGTTTTTTTTTTATTTTATTAAATCTTTACAATTTTTAAATCTTTTAAATTTTTTATATTATATATTTTTAAGTGATTACACTTCTATGAGGTAGCATCACTACTATAGCTAGCTGAGTTAATGTCATTTAAATTTTTTTGTGTGCAGCCATCTTATTTATTTCATATGTAATTTGTTTTATGTCATAAAGCTATGCAGGTTCTGAGTGAATGACTAGTAGTGGAATTGGCTGTGATGCAATGGTCACTCGCTAAAATCTTGCCTAGGGCATCAAATTGGTCAGTGCTAGCCCTGATTTATATTTCTAAAGTAGCATGTTTATTTGTTACACATCTGCAAATTTGCTCACTCTGACCATGTTACTGAATATGCAAATCTCTTTCTGTTTGTTTGCAAGTCGTGTTTTCCTTTGCAAAGCAATCAATTTTGTTTGCAAAATACTGGATTTGTTTGTTTAATTTCAGCACATTATTTACTCCATATGTTAGGCCATCCTTAAAAATATTTTGGTTTGCAGTAACAGGATTTTTTAAAAAAAAAAAAAGGGTCGGTAGGTCGGTCTATATTTTTTTTTTCAAGTTTCAATGTAAAAAAAAAAAGTAAATTTTTGTGATGGTGATAACGTCGGTATGAATTTAAACAAATTAGCATATCGTGACGTCACTGACTGGGTCTTCAACCCGTGCCTTCGGGCGCATCATTGCAAACCTCATTTTGATGCAGGCTATATAGACCACAAACAAATTTAAATCTTTGTCAAAAACATCTTTATTGCATGAATTTCAGGTGAGAAAAAAATGAGGTAGGCCTACTGTTTTACTTGCATCAATCGCTACGTATCAATGCAACCTACAAATGAGAGAACGTTTACTTTGCTTTCTTGGGTTGTCACTTTTGTGAAAAAAAATCATGTTTGATTTGAGTGACGAGTGTTCATTGAATCAATTGTAAAATCGATTTTGCATGTCTAAAGTTTTATACGGCAAATAACACCAAATATAGGTAAATCCACGGACAACAGGCAGGAGGAATGTAAAGATTCAATATATTGGTAAAGACCAATATTTCTGATGATTTATTGGCGTGAAGTTACGTGCAAAATGACAAACAGGAGTGCAACATTTTCGAAAAACAATAAGCAGAGTGGACTGCCATAATGCAAAACATTTACTGCAGGCTTCAACATGGCTGTGTTTACGATTAAATTTTCAACAACAACAAAAAAATCGCATAGGCGATTTTCTTAGGCTATCAAAAAAAATATTTTTCCGAATATTCGTCGAATTTAAAATAAAAATCCACATTTGAATGCGCATATGAATTTAAGGTGTGCATTAAGGAAGCTGCCTTATGAGCCCCGGTACGTGTCCCATTCCATCTCGCCGCGCGCACAGCTCTCTACACAACTTTCAAAGGCGGACGAGCTCGACACGCAGTATCTGCTTTCTCATCTTTCACCTCGTGTATGCGCACGAAACGCGATGACAATATATGTGTCATTGCATTATAAGGTTATGTTAGCCTATCCAGTTGAAGCCACTTAAAATCAATGTGGAGAAGATCTTGTTTACATCAAAACTGAAACCAAGCCGTTCACACAGAACGCATATTTCGCGCATCTCATATTTTTAAATGAAAAAATGTATCCTGTGTGACTGGTTTTCCGCCCTTTTTATTTATTTAACAATGCATGCATACATGATTCTGTTTTGTTTATAGTTCTTTAAGCAACTTAATTAATAATAATTGGTTCATAAACATTATTTTAAATAATGTATTGTAATGCTTTGAATAAACATGCAGTAATATTTTGCTCGATGCGCTATCTTGAGCCTCAGAAGAGAAGCAAGTAGCTTTTCTTCATCCTAACTGAAATAATGCATTTAAAATTCGAATACAATTGGATCTTACTGGATTCTTAGAATCCTATTGGACATTCTGATAGATTTTAATGGAATTTCACTTTGTCCTATTGGATCTTACTGGATTCTTAGAATCCTATTGGACATTCGGATTGATTTTAATGGAATTTCACTTTGTCCTATTGGATTTTATTTGAATTTTAGAATCCTATTGGACATTCTGATTGATTTTAATGGATTTTCACTTTGTCCTATTCGATTTTATTTGATTTTTAACTGTGTCCTGTAGGATTTTATTTGATGCTTAGAATCCTATTGGACATTGTGTTTTATTTAAGGGGATTTAAATTTTTCATGTAGGATCTTTTATTGATTTGTATCATATTGGACATTGTGATTTTTAAATGGAAATTCACTTTGATTGTAGGATCTTATTTGATTATGTTAATTACTTTTAAGAGTAACTTTAAATTTTTAACACTGTGTGTGTGTGTGTGTGTGTGTGTGTGTGTGTGTGTGTGTGTGTACTTATAAGCAATAAAAATGCAGCCTTCATGAATATACACAAATATAAAAACTGAAATTCATTATACAGTAAGGCAAGAATAATAAATATGGTATTTCATAATATCCGAATAAGTTAAAATGTCTTACATGTGACTAAAAATTCATAGAAACACAAACATCTATAATGGTATTGTCGTGACGCTTCCCCTTTAAGAAATCCGAATGTAGTGCGCGTGCAATTGTAGCGCGCATACTTTAAACAGTAACGGTCAAAGAGGAGAGGACGCTGAGAAATCGAGTATTAACGTTGTTAAACTTGTTAAAAGTTTATTTAAAGACGCTAAAAGGGAAGAAATATCTGGGCTGCATCCTAAACAAACATTTTTGAGTTAACTAACTATATCTGTTGGTGAGTTGTTGATCTTGTTTTCTGATTAGTACAGTCTGCCATTACATAGCAAAAGCTAAATTGTTTAACAACTGATATTAATTAAATATTATTGTATGCAGTTTATAATAACATTTAATTGTATAAAACACTGGAGCAGTGAGCACAAAATGCCTGTTCTGCCACTTTGAGCTGTTTTGAATTGGGCTTTACGGTTTTGTTTAGCGCAATAATTTAATTATTTGTATTTCTGGAGTTATATGTTCTTACGGGCTGTTGTCCAGGTCAGGTTTTATGTTCCAGTTAAAAAGTTTGACACATGGGACAGCAATTCTCCTGTGATGTGTGTGTGTGTCTAAGTTACATGGAGAAGACATGCATGACAAGAGAATAAGATGACGGGCCTTTGTCAGCGAGGACCTGCTATGTTGCCTGGTAAACAATTGACCATATGCACAGAGATCTTTATAACTTCCGCATAAACATAAGCCAGCTCGTAAACTTCCGTTAAAGCTGATTGTGGTGGTTTACATAGGTACAGAAACCTCTCCTGCCTAGTTCTTGTCAGAATAAAAAAAAAAGTGCTAGAATCACAAAGTCTCATGACATTTAATAAGAACAAAAATATGTCCCAACACCAACAGTGTATAAGGGAGAATTATTTAAATACTTAACTAGTTAACTACAAATGAAATTTAAATATTAATGGTTTAAAAATTAAATAATGCATTACACATTTTTTTATATTTTTATATTTAATTTAGTAACTACATTTTTAAAGTTTTATATTTAACTGTAAAAGCTGCTAAATATATTGTCAACACAGACTTGTTAATGTTGTAGTTTTGCTACTGTGAATTTAGTCTGAATCACATAATGGACCGCTCTATTTTGACATTGGCTTGTTTTCCGTTATTACTGTCAATCGTAGCAATGAGTCCAGAACAATTTATGAGATTTACCTGCTTAATATTTAACACCCGCATTTGTTATTCCTGAAATGGTAAATGTGGAAGTTTGGTCCTCTTAGATAAACAAACATTTTCTTTAAATTGTGAATAGATTTTGTAGAAAAACTGAGCAAAGGTAACTCCCCTTAAAGCACAGTACAATTGACCGGAAATGACTGAGCTGGCTTATCTAAAACCAGGAAGTAATTGTGCATATGTTCACTTGATAGAGCATTAGTGATTGCTCTGGAATATATTTGATACAATATTTTTTCAGTTTTTTCTCTCTTTTTACATTACATTTACATTAATTGAGTTACTATATCAAATTCTACATATTGTTTGATGTTTTATTGTTCTTTGTTGTGATTGTATTTGCTATTATTATTGTTACAGTAAAGTGTTATTTTTATATTCAACTTTTGGTTTCCTGTGTACACTTTATATGGTTCTCCTCACTCCCCAGATAGCAAATGACATGTGGCCCAGTTCTGGCCCACATCTCCCATATTCTTCTGGCCCACATACCGCGCGGAATGACGGCGATGACTCAACCTGAGTCTGGCTGACATATGTCAGCCACAACTGAACCAGATCTGGGCCACATCTCAGAAATGGTGTGGGTGACATCTGGGCCAGATCTGGCCCAGTTTTGTCTGACAGAAGTCAGCCACAACTGTACCAGATCCATGCCGCATCTCACAAATGGCATGGGCGACACCTGGCCCAGATGTCAACCACGCCATTTCTGAGATGTGGTCCAGATCCGTCCCAGTTGTGGCTGACTTCTGGGTTAGATATGGCCCATATTTACCCTTTCTAGACACAAAAGCATGTAATTCATCCAGAATAAAGAAAACACTCATGTAGTCTAAACTGCTTTATTAAAATATAAAAATTAGACAAATAACTATACATACATGAATACAACTGCATGTATAGATATAAAACAAATACATTTACATTATTACAAAATAAAAAATACAGATAAATATTTATAAATATACTTAAATACACATTAACATTACATTTAGCAGACACTTTTATCCAAAGCAACTTACAAATGAGGACAATGGAAGCAATCAAAATCAACAAAAGAGCAATGATATACAGGTGCTGGTCATATAATTAGAATATCATCAAAAAGTTGATTTATTTCACTAATTCCATTCAAAAAGTGAAACTTGTATATTATATTTATTCATTACACACAGACTGATATATTTCAAATGTTTATTTCTTTTAATTTTGACGTTTATAACTGACAGCTAAGGAAAATCCCAAATTCAGTATCTCCGAAAATTAGACTATTGTGAAAAGGTTCATTATTGAAGACACTTGGTGCCACACTCTAATCAGCTAATTAACTCAAAACACCTGCAAAGCCTTTAAATGGTCTCTCAGTCTAGTTCTGTTGGCTACACAATCATGGGGAAGACTGCTGACTTGACAGTTGTCCAAAAGACGACCATTGACACCTTGCACAAGGAGGGCAAGACACAAAAGGTCATTGCAAAAGAGGCTGGCTGTTCACAGAGCTCTGTGTCTAAGCACATTAATAGAGAGGCGAAGGGAAGGAAAAGATGTGATAGAAAAAAGTGTACAAGCAATAGGGATAACCGCACCCTGGAGAGGATTGTGAAACAAAACCCATTCAAAAATGTGGGGGAGATTCACAAAGAGTGGACTGCAGACGTATGCAAGACATGGGTTTCAGCTGTCGCATTCCTTGTGTCAAGCCACTCTTGAACAACAGACAGCGTCAGAAACGTCTCGCTTCAAAAAAGGCCTGGACTGCTGCTGAGTAGTCCAAAGTTATCTTCTCTGATGAAAGTAAATTTTGCATTTCCTTTGGATATCAGGGTCCCAGAGTCTGGAGGAAGAGAGGAGAGGCACACAATCCACGTTGCTTGAGGTCCACAGTCAGTGATGGTTTTGGGTGCCATGTCATCTGCTGGTGTTGGTCCACTGTGTTTTCTGAGGTCCAAGGTCAACACAGCCGTATACCAGGAAGTTTTAGAGCACTTCATGCTTCCTGCTGTTGACCAACTTTATGGAGACGCAGATTTCATTTTCCAACAGGACTTGGCACCTGCACACAGTGCCAAAGCTACCAGCACCTGGTTTAAGGACCATGGTATCCCTGTTTTTAATTGGCCAATCAAACTCACCTGACCTTAACCCCATAGAAAATCTATGGGGTATTGTGAAGAGGAAGATGTGATATGCCAGACCCAAGAATGCAGAAGAGCTGAAGGCCACTATCAGAGCAACCTGGGCTCTCATAACACCTGAGCAGTGCCACAGACTGATCGACCCCATGCCACACCGCATTGCTGCAGTAATTCAGGCAAAAGGAGCCCCAACTAAGTATTGAGTGCTGTACATGCTCATACTTTTCATTTTTATACTTTTCAGTTGGCCAAGATTTCTAAAAATCCTTTCTTTGTATTGGTCTTAAGTTATATTCTAATTTTCTGAGATACTGAATTTGGGATTTTCCTTAGTTGTCAGTTATAACTGTCAAAATTAAAATAAATAAACATTTGAAATATATCAGTCTCCGTGTAATGAATGAATATAATATACAAGTTTCACTTTTTGAATGGAATTAGTGAAATAAATCAACTTTTTGATGATATTCTAATTATATGACCAGCACCTGTATAAGTGTTTTAACAAGTCTGAAATAACCCATTTGAGCCCCCCCCCCCCCGATAGTATAGAAAAAGAAAAGAACAAGCTAGTTTTAGAGGCCCTTTTTTTTTGCTTTTGTTAATTGTGTATATATATATATAATATATATATATATATATATATATATATATATATATATAAATGAATACAAAAAGATTAGAGAAGCTAGTATTAGTATTTCTCTCTTTTTTTTTTTAAGAAAACAAGCAGTTAGTAAATGAAAGACAACATATACACATGACGTATATCACATAACATATTGCGGCTGTGCGATTTGGGGCAAATATCTTATTGTGATTTTTTTGACAGATAGTGCAGTTGTGATTTTGATTTGATTTTGCAAATCATTTTGAAGTCAAGCTTTAGCTTAATATTGTCAGTAGTGTGCAGCACAGTATGGGTTTCGTTACCCTGCTGAAAAAAACAAAAACAAAAAAACCATTAGAAACCATCACAGAAATTCTTATGGTTTCCATTAAAACAATTACAAAATTACTTTTTTGTAGTGTGTTTAGGGCATTATTCCAATATGAATTACTGTTCTATTTATTCCCATCTGCCAGATTACATCCCATCAATAGAATCCATCAAATACCAGTAGACACCATTATAGTTTACATTAAAGCCAATATAATTCCCATTATAACCCTCAATTCCATTAAATTTTCTATTGTGTTTTAGGACAATTTATTAATTTTTAAGTATTTAGGATTTTAAGAACAAGTGGAAAATGTGCTGAATGTTTCATTTCTTCTAAGTGAAATTAGTAATGCAGTTAAACTGAATTTACATTTGTATTAAAATACAGAGACAAGTGTGAGTTGACACAGGCTGCAGCCGTGCATCAAGCCTTGTCCATATTGCCAGATGCGCTCGTAGAGTCTTGCGGTTTGGAGTATACCGAGTATAAACAAGCATTACGGAACAGGCTTCTGTAAATGGATCCTCTGTGAGACGCGGCAGAGAGGAGTGAGTATGAGAAACATTCAGATACACAGGCTGATTCAGTCTTCTGAATTGGGAGTAGCGAACATGCATTATAAACTTCTTTCAAATTAGAATCTGTTGGGGAGATAAAATGTGCAAGATAACGTATATGTACTAATAAAAACATCAAACAAAAAAATCAAACAAAAAAATGTATCTTTTACTCTCCAGTACTGAAAGCAGAACTGATAAGGGAGCCCTTGATACTGTGACACTGCTCTTTCAAATTAACATTACCTTTTTTGCAGTGGCGGTAGTTTGTATGTCCATCTATAGTTGCCATCATCTAAGGTCTTTTGAGTACTGGTATCATCTGAAGTCCTCACAAGTCCTGCAAGTCCTGTGCTGTGCAGTTTCTAATAACCCTGGGATGGACATTTGCAGAAACAGGAAGACAAAGGGAGAAAGATTAGCATAGCTGCTGTTCATCTCATTTCAGGCAGTGTGCACTTTTTACTATTTCATCAATGGAGTACATTGAGTACTGTTTTTAATCTAGTAGGTTTAAACTGAAATAATTTTTCTAGATCACTTAATAAACAATAAAAAATCTCTTATGCTCACCACAGCTCCATTTATTGAATCAAATTACAGTAAAATAGTAACACTGTGACTATTACAATTCAAAACAACTCTTTTCTATGTAAATATTATGTTAAAATGTCATTTATTCCTTTGATCAAAGCTGAATTTTCAGCATCATTACTCCAGTCTTCAGTGTCACATCTTCAGAAATCATTCTAATATGATGATTTACTGCTCAAGAAACATTTCTGATTATGATCAATGTTAAAATACAGACGTGCTGAAATTTTTTTTTTTTGGATTTGTTGTTACATAGACTCCAAACATTTGAATGTTAGTGTTACATGCATCAAATTCATCTGTTTCAAATAAATGCAGGTCTTTTGAACTTTGTATTCATCTGTGAATCCTGAAAAATAAAATGCATCACGGTTTCCACAAAAAAAAATGAAGCAGCACAACTGTTTCAACGCTGATAATAAGTTTCTTGAGCAGCAAATCAGCATTTCTGAGGGATCCATGTGACACTGAAGACTGGAGGAATGATGCTGAAAATACAGCTGCACATCACAGGAATAAATTAGTTTATAATGTATTCACATAGAAAACAGCTATTTTAAATTGTAATAATATTTCACAATATTACTCTTTTTACATATTTTAATTAAATAATTACTACAGAGGTGAGCAGAAGATAATTATTACAAATTGTATCAACTTCAAGCTTTTGAACACTAGCGTACTGTATATTTGAGGTTTGACTTACTGTACTAGTCTTGTGGTCAATAGCATCTTTGGGATGTTGTCTTACAGTAGGTTCACTCCGACTCTGCTGGATGCAGCAGGCCATTAAGAAGCACTGAAGAATCTAGGAACAAAACAAGCAATTTGACACAGAGCCAACAATATTTAGTCTGCAGTTCCAGGTTTATTAGATGGAAACAAGCTAGAGCAGGTGAAATGCAAAAAATAAATAAATAAAATAACAGATTCATTGTGATATATGTTGTGAAAAAAAATGCATATTAGGTTACTTAACCTTTTCAGCGCTTCCTACATCTCTGTCAGCAGCTCCCTTCATAAATATTGAAATCTTGGACACTGCCTTCTGTTGTAGAAGGATTATTTTGTCAGTCTTGAAATCGCAGAACAGTTTTATGTTTACTATAAAAGATCCAATTTTCGCGCTCCTTGATAACGTGACGTCATCGATAAGTGTAAAGTGTAAATGTTAAGGTTAAATAAATTAAGCAATTTCCAATCATCCATTGAAAGATTACCAACAAAACAGTCAAAAGCTATCCTCTACAGATGAAGATTTGATTAAAAGCCCAAACTTTCATAAATAAGAGCACAATAGAGTTATCATACCTGACGATACGTCGTCTGAAAATGGTAGAAATGCTAACGGACTTTTTCGAAGACATTAAACCATTCTTATAAAGTAAATAAACAACAGAAGCGAGTCAAATACAAGTAAGAGAAGTGTCAACAACATTTATAAGTAATATTTGTGTGATTTTATGGACTTAACTCACCTGAAAACATTGAAATCAGCGAGAAACGGGGTGTTTCCTCGTGACATTTGCAGTGTTGGGCTCCGTTTCCATGGCAACTTCCGGTCCGCGCGCACGCCCATGAAAGCACGTCACTAATTAAAAGTCACACGCTTACGTTACATAAATAAACATGAATAAACATATGCCCCTTATTTTTTTTTTTTCTTTAAGAGGGGGCGCGGCCATTTGTAAATTGAATGTGTCTGGCTTTCGGTGTCATTCCAGCTATATTAGCTGTACAAACAGCTTGTTTTGCTGTTTACTGTTGCAAACTGCTGTATCTTACCATGTTATTGTCTTAATTATGAACGTACTGGTTTGTAGTCCAAACAGTTTTACCGTTTACTGCACTTTGTTCTTCTTGTTACTTCCCTATAACCATGACCATAAGTCTCACACATTCACATACAATTGCTTGGTGGATAGAATTAGATCACTATATAATTCAAAATGTCATTCAAATGTTATAGTGCTAATTTTAAATTCATTTTGTAGTTCTATAGCCCAGTGCAAAATGCCAGGCCTGCACATAATAGTGGGACAAAGTGGCACTTTTATAGTTTAAGAGTTTGTATTGTTGCTTTTACGAACACTCATATATGTATGTGTGTGTGTGTGTGTGTGTGTATAAGGTGCATCTTGAAGAAATGTGAATATCATGAAAAAAGTTCATTTTTTGTAACTTTTTATTAAAAAGTGAAATTTTCATATATTCTAAAGATTCATAATTTTTTTTTTTTTGATGATTAGATCTTAATTACAACCAGAATTCCGGAAAAGTTGGGACGTTTTTTAAATTTTAATAAAATGAAAACTAAAGGAATTTCAAATCACATGAGCCAATATTTTATTCACAATAGAACATAGATAACGTAGCAAATGTTTAAACTGAGAAATTTTACACTTTTATCCACTTAATTAGCTCATTTAAAATTTAATGCCTGCTATAGGTCTCAAAAAAGTTGGCACGGGGGCAACAAATGGCTAAAAAAGCATGCAGTTTTGAAAAGATTCAGCTGGGAGAACATCTAGTGATTAATTAAGTTAATTGATATCAGGTCTGTAACATGATTAGCTATAAAAGCTTTGTCTTAGAGAAGCAGAGTCTCTCAGAAGTAAAGATGGGCAGAGGCTCTCCAATCTGTGAAAGACTGCGTAAAAAAATTGTGGAAAACTTTAAAAACAATGTTCTTCAACGTCAAATTGCAAAGGCTTTGCAAATCTCATCATCTACAGTGCATAACATCATCAAAAGATTCAGAGAAACTGGAGAAATCTCTGTGCGTAAGGGACAAGGCCGGAGACCTTTATTGGATGCCCGTGGTCTTCGGGCTCTCAGACGACACTGCATCACTCATCGGCATGATTGTGTCAATGACATTACTAAATGGGCCCAGGAATACTTTCAGAAACCACTGTCGGTAAACACAATCCGCCGTGCCATCAGCAGATGCCAACTAAAGCTCTATCATGCAAAAAGGAAGCCATATGTGAACATGGTCCAGAAGCGCCGTCGTGTCCTGTGGGCCAAGGCTCATTTAAAATGGACTATTTCAAAGTGGAATAGTGTTTTATGGTCAGACGAGTCCAAATTTGACATTCTTGTTAGAAATCACGGACGCCGTGTCCTCCGGGCTAAAGAGGAGGGAGACCTTCCAGCATGTTATCAGCGTTCAGTTCAAAAGCCAGCATCTCTGATGGTATGGGGGTGCATAAGTGCATACGGTATGGGCAGCTTGCATGTTTTGGAAGGCTCTGTGAATGCTGAAAGGTATATAAAGGTTTTAGAGCAACATATGCTTCCCTCCAAACAACGTCTATTTCAGGGAAGGCCTTGTTTATTTTAGCAGGACAATGCAAAACCACATACTGCAGCTATAACAACAGCATGGCTTCGTCGTAGAAGAGTCCGGGTGCTAACCTGGCCTGCCTGCAGTCCAGATCTTTCACCTATAGAGAAAATTTGGCGCATCATTAAACGAAAAATACGTCAAAGACGACCACGAACTCTTCAGCAGCTGGAAATCTATATAAGGCAAGAATGGGACCAAATTCCAACAGCAAAACTCCAGCAACTCATAGCCTCAATGCCCAGACGTCTTCAAACTGTTTTGAAAAGAAAAGGAGATGCTACACCATGGTAAACATGCCCCGTCCCAACTATTTTGAGACCTGTAGCAGAAATCAAAATTGAAATGAGCTCATTTTGTGCATAAAATTGTAAACTTTCTCAGTTTAAACATTTGCTATGTTATCTATGTTCTATTGTGAATAAAATATTGGCTCATGTGATTTGAAAGTCTTTTAGTTTTCATTTTATTCAAATTTAAAAAACGTCCCAACTTTTCCGGAATTCGGGTTGTAAATGAATGTAATTATTGCATTTAAAAGTATAAAAAAGGAGTTAAACTAATATTATTTAATTATTTAAAATTATTTTTAAAGAAACTTTGTCCTGTGGTGTGACAGTACAGGTGTCACAATGGAGGACTTTTTTTTTTATCACACCAAAGGTCGTTTCAGCCTTTTCTGTCAATTAATGACCTTGCTATTCCAAGCTAACCTGTCATTAGTGGCAAGCAAGACACATTTGCAAAATTTTCTAGGATTATGTAGCTTAACATGCATTTTTTAATAAAAAAATATATAATTTACGGGTGTCATATTAATTCACAACAAGCATAAAACATTTGTAGTGGTTCCGAAAAAGTTCAAAAGGACATGGTGTCACACCAGAGGACATGGTACAAAAATGTAAAAAAATCGAATAACATTGCAGCTTCATAACAGGTCCGTGTAGAACAAATAAATGTGTGTATGTATTTATATTACGTGTCCTGAAATATTATGGGCGTCCTGTACTCAAAATAGTTTTAAAACCACTGACTGGTAAAGTAAGGTGATCTGCCAGGACGTGTCTTCAGAAAATGGCACATCTGGTCACCCGGTATAGGCCATATCTGGCCCACATACAACAAGCCAGAACTCAACCTAAAACCGGTTTGTCACACATGGCCCAGATCTGGCCCACACGCAACAAGCCAGAACTCAACCTATAACCGGTTTGTCACACATGGGCCGGATCTGGCCCACACACAACAAGCCAGAACTCAACCTAAAACTGGTTTGTCACACATGGGCTGGATCTGGCCCACACACAACAAGCCAGAACTCAACCTAAAACCGGTTTGTCACACATGGGCCGGATCTGGCCCACATACAACATGCCGGAACTGACACTAAAACCGGTTTGATGTGTGTGGGCCAAATCTGGCCCAAATGACCTCTGCCACTGCCAGAACTCAGCCATATGTGCCATATTTGGCCCAGATAAGGCCCGGAAGTGTATGCTATCAGGGTCCTTTCGAGTCTAGAATTGGTCCAGTGGATATTTACATTGGAGGACACAAGTGCTACATTGTGTGTGTGTGTGTGTGTGTGTGTGTGTGTGTATGTGTATGATCGAACAATTATCAGTGTCTTAGAAATGTTTGCACTAATGCTGTGTGCTGCACAAATCACTTCTCATGTTTTTTGCAATGTTACTAAAGGTTGTGCAACATACAATGAACAATGTCTACATCAGGGTGAGTTTAAGCAAACTGCAAGTACCATTTGTTCATAAAACAAATACAATGGAAAAGTGTACCTTTAGAATAATAATAATAATAAAAAAAAATTGAAATCCCATATAAACAGTCACCCAACTGGATCCCAGTAAAATCCTATAGGACTGATCCTACAGGATATTTATGTCTTGTCCTACAAGACTATTCCTATCAGAATCCTATAGGAATGGTTCCAAAATATGATAGAAATTCCAATTAGAATCCTGTAGAGTTTTTTCTTATTGGAATCCTTTAGGATTTTTTGACAAGGGTAGACAGTAGAGAGGAGAAGGGATGGGAAAAGATCTGGGGTCTCATTTATAAAACTATGCGTAGGATCTTTACTAAAAGTTTACGTGCGCCCAAAAGCCAAAAATGGCGTACGCCAAAAAATATTCCGATTTATAAAACCGTGCGTACGCACACCTGTAAGCAATGTTCCCTTTATAAATCACAGATCACCCGCAGATGTGCGTACGTGAACCAGCCTCATATCCCGCCCTGTACACGCCCATTTTTAACCATAAATAGTCAATGCAAATCACCTCATGATTGCTGATCAGCATGTAAATGAGAGTGGAATCCCATATATACCTGGAAAACTGGCATGCGACCCGCCAATTAATTAATCCAAGAAAGTGAAAACGTGCATTTCTGTTAGCCTAATTTTAATAATGGCGACAGGTGAGAAAAGAGGAAAAAAACGTAATTTCTCAGATACTGAGATTGAAACACTTGTAGGGGAGGTGGAGGCTCGGAAAACTGTGTTATTTGGTGGCCACAGCAGTGGGGTCACTAATAAAAAGAAGCAGTGCGAGTGGCAAAGTATTGCTTCTGCCGTCAATTGTGTCAGTGGGACAGAACGGACAGTTGCAGAATTAAAGAAAAAATGGTCCGACCTGAAGGTATACAAATTTTTTTTTTACCAACATATTACATTTGTGTTTTATTAGGCTATATACCTATATAAATAGCAATATTGATTTTCAAAAAGTTTTATTTACATGTGCTTACAGTATGCAAAATATGTGAAATAAAGATTCTCATTCATTCAAGGTGGAGGCAAAGAGAAAACTGTCCTCCCACCGCCAGAGCGTGGCTGCAACTGGTGGGGGCCCATGTACAGCTGATCTCACATCAGTGGACAGCAAAATCGCGGCTATAATTGGGGAGGTCAGCGTGTGTGGTATTGTGTCGGAAAAGGAGGGAGACACTGACGTGACTGAAACCACAGAGGAGCAAGGTTAAACCGGTTTTTAATCATTAACGCTGTACATTTGAGTGTGTGGGGTGATAAATGGATAAATGTTGCCAATTGTTTGTCCTCCAGTCCTTCCGGAGTCTGAAGCTGTAAATGAACAGGAGGTTCAGGGTGAGGGGTTCTCAGATGCAGATGCACAGCGTCCGGCTCAAAGCAGTGCCCCTTCTGCGTCTGGCACGTCCAAAAGTGGTCGGGTACTCACTGACGCAGTCCTGCAGTTACAGCGAGAGACAATAAACGCTGTCAACAGGGTTGCAGATGAGCTACGGCAGATGAGAGAAGTGATGCAAGAAATTGCACAATCATTAAAAGATGCAGTTAAAACATGAACCTTGAGTTTTGTCTTTCTTTACAAACGCCGCATGACATCCTCACGGATTCTTGCACCTCGTTGATATCCCTCTTGTCGGCCAGGGGGCTGTGGCTCGGGGTCGTAATGCTGGGGTAGAGGGAGATCAGGAGGGAGAGGAATACCGTTTCTCAGTGCTATATTGTGCAAAACACCACACGCCCTGACAATCTTGCACACTTTTGCTGGATGGTATAAAAGTCTGCCACCCGAGGCATCCAGAGCACCCCATCTGCATTTCAGGATGCCGATGGCACGCTCCACAACTGCGCGGGCACGAGAGTGGACCTCGTTATAATGAGTTTCCTCTGCGCTCTGCGGGTTTAAAAATGGGGTGAGGAGCCAGCGTCTCAGGGGGTAGCCACTGTCGCCTGCAGGTTATAATTATATTAAAAACAAAATTGTTACAGTTTCTACTTTTTAATATTGTTAAACTCACCAAGAAGCCAGCCATCACGTACTGCGCCTGCATTTAGTCTGTTCCCTACACTGCTATGTGTCAAGATAAAGGAATCATGTGTTGAACCAGGCCAGCGTGCCACAATGTTTGTGAGGGTCATGTTGGAGTCACATATGATTTGCACATTAATAGAATGCACATGCTTTCTATTAACATAAGCAAATTCATTTTCAGATGGTGCCCTTATAGCAACATGAGTGCAGTCAATTGCGCCGATTACATTTGGGAAACCAGACATTGCTGCAAATTGCGTTTTAATTTCGGCCTGTTCTCGCACAGTGTAGGGGAACCTGATGTATCGACTAACCATATTAAGTATACCATTTAAAACGACAGATATTATGGCACTCAGGGACGGCTGTGATATACCAGACCTATAGGGTGAGATGATAGATTCCAATAGAATTATTTCATATACAAAAAGGTCTTAGAGACAAATTTGAGGATTACTTATAGTTTTTTTATATTATTAATTTACCTGTCTGCCAATTCCCGCTGGAAACAGCCGGTTGCCAAGAACCCCAGAGTGGTGAGGACTTGTATTTGGACTGGGATGGCATGGTTCCGGCGTGTTGCCCTCTCTAATACTGGACCCAATTCAGCACATAGATCCAAGAGCACAGCTCTAGGGAATCTAAATCGGCTTATTAGCCAGGAAATCATCATGGTCCCTGAAAACTCGTTCTCTCCTTATTCTGCCATTAGCGTAATCCTCCAACAGTGCCAGGAGTGCCATCATGAAGCATTACATACCCGGGTCACCGGAGAATTTATATGTTTCTAGCAAATAGACTGATCGTTAACACCTTGACAAAATCACTTAATTAATTTGTGGGCGAAAATTTAAGACGAAAATGTTATAGTGAACACATGCTTCTTGACGGTTTTGTAATGAACACCGTAATAGTTAGGACCGATGATGAGTAGCGATTGTGCTTCATGACTGTATTTGCAGACTTTGACATTTTATGATATAGGCTATGTACATTAAGGAAAATATTTCCTTTTTACACTGTGTTCTGCAGTTCTCTAATAAAAGGGTATTTCATGCTATTCTGTAGGCTATCACATGTATCGCGCCATGTCCTCCTGTGCTCCCGTTGTGGACAATGTGACTGTAAGGCAGCGCTGATTATTATTTTATTTTACTTTTAATACATTTTGAATTACGTTTGGATTTTACTAGATGTATATAGCCTAAAACAATCGGCACAAATAACACTGTTGGATTTAATCTTCATGATAATGTGGATATAACGTATGAAATGGAGTGAAAATTAAATGTCATTCATTCTTATAATCGTTCTTCTCACATTTATTTTCTACAATCTAACTTCAGTTCACGACCTCACCATCGGTGTCGCCAATTCCCTTTGTCTCCAGAATGTGCGTACGCACGGCTCAAAGTTTGCTTAAAGGTGCGCACATTCTCCCGTCAAGTTTGTTTTTTATAGATCACAACCTTTGCGTGGGAACTGGCGTACGTACGTTTCCAGCCCCGTTTTGTGCGTACGCACGCTTTATAAATGAGGCCCCTGGGCACATAACATTAAATAACATTAAAGAGGTGTGTGAACTTGCAAGCACGATGTCAGACACTGTAATATGCTCTGGTCCCCTCCCTGCTTACCGTAGTGATGAGATGCATAGCAGATTGTCATCACTCAATGGCTGGATGTCTAAGTGGTGCCCACAGAATAACATAGGTTTCATAGACAATTGGACGAGCTTTTGGGGCAGACCTGACCTGTTGAAAAGAGATGGTCTTCATCCCTCCTGGGGTGGCGCCACTCTTCTCTCTAGAAATATGGCAAATAGTCTTAGTGTTTATACTTGACTAACTGGGGCCCAGGTCAGGAAGCAGACAGACTGGCTAAACCGACCGTCTGCTAGCTGCCTCCCGTCACAGAGGTCAGTTAATTCTCAGCACTAGATATCACACTATAGAGACTGTGTCTGTTCCCCGAACTAGAAAATACAAAAAACGTCCAAACCAAGTTAAGATTAACAATTTAATTGAGGTTCAACAAATAAAAAACAGAAGCAATATGGATAAACAAATGATAAAGCTTGGCTTATTGAATATCAGATCCCTTTCTACGAAAACACTTTTTGTAAATAATATGATCACTGATCATAATATAGATGTACTCTGTTTGACAGAAACCTGGCTAAAACCTGATGATTACATTATTTTAAATGAGTCCACCCCCCAAGATTACTGTTATAAACATGAGCCACGTCTAAAAGGCAAAGGTGGAGGTGTTGCTTCAATTTATAACAACGTTTTCAGGATTTCTCAGAGGGCAGGCTTCAAGTATAACTCATTTGAAGTAATGGTACTTCATATAACATTATCCAAAGAAACAAATGTTAATGATAAATCCCCTGTTATGTTTGTACTGGCTACTGTATACAGGCCACCAGGGCACCATACAGACTTTATTAAAGAGTTTGGTGATTTTACATCCGAGTTAGTTCTGGCTGCAGATAAAGTTTTAATAGTTGGTGATTTTAATATCCATGTTGATAATGAAAACGATGCATTGGGATCAGCATTTATAGACATTCTGAACTCTATTGGTGTTAGACAACACGTTTCAGGACCTACTCATTGTCGAAATCATACTCTAGATTTAATACTGTCACATGGAATTGATGTTGATGGTGTTGAAATTATTCAGCCAAGTGATGATATCTCAGATCATTATTTAGTTCTTTGCAAAATTCATATAGCCAAAATTGTAAATTCTACTTCTTGTTACAAGTATGGAAGAACCATCACTTCTAACACAAAAGACTGCTTTTTAAGTTATCTTCCTGATGTATCCAAATTCCTTAGCATATCCAAAACCTCAGAACAACTTGATGATGTAACAGAAACTATGGACTCTCTTTTCTAGCACTTTAAATAAAGTTGCTCCTTTACGCTTAAGGAAGGTTAAGGAAAACAGTTTGACACCATGGTATAATGAGCATACTCGCACCCTAAAGAGAGCAGCCCGAAAAATGGAGCGCAGCTGGAGGAAAACAAAACTAGAGGTATTTCGTATTGCTTGGCGGGAAAGTAACATATCCTACAGAAAAGCATTAAAAACTGCTAGATCCGATTACTTTTCTTCTCTTTTAGAAGAAAACAAACATAACCCCAGGTATTTATTCAATACAGTGGCTAAATTAACGAAAAATAAAGCCTCAACAAGTGTTGACATTTCCCAACAATCAGCAGTAATGACTTTATGAACTACTTTACTTCTAAAATCAATACTATTAGAGATAAAATTGCAACCATTCAGCCATCAGCTACAGTATCACATCAGCAGTGTTGGGAAGGTTACTTTGGAAATGTAATAGGTTACAGATTACAAGTTACCCTGTTTAAAATGTAATAGTAGTGTAACTTTTTCAATTACTTTATTAAAGTAATGTAACTAATTACTTTTGAGTACTTTTTGATTACTTTTCTAAATTTGTGAAAATTAAAGAATAATAAATAAAAGCATATACATCAACTTAAATACAGTTATCTAATAAGCATGTGTCATATTCTGTATAGTAAACTCCTGAAACATTGGTGTTTTTTTAAAACTGCTGTCTCTGTATATGATGATAGTTTTCTCAAAATAAGTAAAATGCACATGAAGTGACACAGAGCCGTTCTAGAAATTATGTTTATGTGTTCGTGTACTCCTATATTGAGGCAGCAGAGGTTGAAAACACTGCGAGCTTCAGTAGGCCTATGTGTAGTAAATGAAACCATGTCTTTGCCATTAATTTACAGGAGGGGCGGACTGGGAAGAAAATTCAAACTCATACAAACAAATTCATGGAAAAAACTATTTTTTGTATGGACCTGACATAAAAAAAGGTTTAAATCTTTAATTTGGGGACATGCAACATAATTAAAAGTTCTCTCCTGAACTGCACCTTCACTTCCATTTTTCTCTTCAGTCTCTTTATTTTGCCCTGTTATCCATCTCTCTCATGACTTTAATACTCAAGATTGAACAAAACTATACTTTACAATACAATACTCTACAATACTACAATATCTTTATAGAAAAATCCTAATACTGTACACGAGTCATGTTTTTCCCTTACAAACAATTACCATGCTTTTATAAGGCTATATAAAAGTAAAATAACCTTGTTTTGTTTTTGTTTTTTTGTAAATGGATTTGTATTTATTTTTAAATAAATACATTTGTAAAATAATTTTACATGTTTGATTATCACAGTTAAACAATAGTAACCATTTTCTCTGGAATTATAGTTAAATATTAAAATGTTAATTTTCGTAAGGGTTGTGTTGTTGTCTGTCGTAGCTCCCCCTAAACCAATAATAAAAAAATCAGAATTTTTTTTTCAGCTAAATTACTACTGTAACATTACAACAGATAATAATGATGTCCTTTATATAGTATTTTGAGTGATGACTGATGAGCAACGTGCTGCTGCTTGATTAAATAAATAAAAAAACAAAGACAAAAAAGCATCTTTACAGATGAAACTGACCTGACCTGTAGTTCTGCTTCTCTGCTCCAGCTGTCCACTCTATTCTTTCTTTCTTTCTCTTTCTCTCTCTCTCTCTCTCTCTCTCTCTCTCGCATTGATTAGGCTACTCTGAGTCTGATCCAAACCGTTAGGCGCGGAGAGCGCGCGAGTCCTGACTAACACTTCATGATTTATTAGAGATTTATTTATCAAATGGCGGATTCGCAAATGATCGCTTTAGTACATTCGGCAGGCAATTATACAATAATGATATTAAATAGCGGGCAAAATCGTCTGCCAGGCCACCGGGAATTGTCCCGGTTCTCCCGGTGTCCAGTCCGCGCCTGATTTCCACAAACACGCAGAATGTGCAAGTCATATATTGCATTTTTGGGGCTTAATATTCACAGACACTAGTCAATGTCATGTTTTGATTCAAGTGTACTGACCTACTTTTGATTTAATCATCAAAAATGTGGCATATTCCATCCGCGTTAGGCATTCCGTTTTTATGACTGGATTCTACGAACCAGACTGTGTTTCAGCATCCCGGAAATTATTAGGGCGGTATGTCTCAGAGTAGTCAGTGCAATTTGGGAAAGAAATCAGTTAAATCTGTATGTGGATGTGTGTAAATATTCAAATGTAATCCCCTTTGTAATCATAAAAAATTTCATAAGTAACTGTAATTTAATTACTCATTTTTTCTTAGTAACTGTAACTAATTACAGTTACAATAATTTTGTAATTAAATTACGTAACGCCGTTACATGTAACTAGTTACTCCCCAACACTGCACATCAGACAGTGCACTATAGATCCCCTGAGGAACAGTTCCACTCATTCTCTACTATAGGAGAGGAAGAATTGTATAAACTTGTTAAGTCATCTAAACCAACAACATGTATGTTAGACCCTATACCATCTAAGCTCCTGAAAGAGGTGCTTCCAGAAGTCATAGATCCTCTTCTGACTATTATTAATTCCTCATTGTCATTAGGACATGTCCCCAAAACCTTCAAACTGGCTGTTATTAAGCCTCTCATCAAAAAACCACAACTTGACCCCAAAGAACTAGTTAATTATAGACCAATCTCGAATCTCCCTTTTCTGTCCAAGATACTAGAAAAGGTGGTATCCACACAATTATATTCCTTCTTAGAGAAAAATGGTATATGTGAGGATTTCCAGTCAGGATTTAGACCGTATCATAGTACTGAGACTGCTCTTCTTAGAGTTACAAATGATCTGCTCTTATCATCTGATCGTGGGTGTATCTCTCTATTAGTTTTATTGGATCTTAGTGCTGCGTTTGACACAATTGACCACAACATTCTTTTGCATAGACTTGAATACTTTGTTGGCATCAGTGGAAGTGCATTAGCATGGTTTAAATCGTACTTATATGACCGCCATCAGTTCGTAGCAGTGAATGAAGATGTATCCTATCGATCACAAGTGCAGTATGGAGTACCTCAAGGCTCAGTACTAGGGCCGCTACTCTTCACGCTTTATATGTTACCCTTGGGAGATATCATCAGGAAACATGGTGTTAGCTTTCACTGTTATGCTGATGATACTCAGCTCTATATTTCTTCGCAGCCCGGTGAAACACACCAATTTGAAAAACTAATGGATTGCATAGTCGATATAAAAAACTGGATGAAGGTGTTAATTATAGGACCTAAAAACTCTGCTTGTAATAACCTGGAACACTGTCTAAGACTTGATGGTTGCTCTGTCAGTTCTTCATCATCAGTTAGGAACCTAGGTGTGCTTATTGATCGCAATCTTTCCTTAGAAAGCCACGTTTCTAGCATTTGTAAAACTGCATTTTTCCATCTCAAAAATATATCTAAATTACGGCCTATGCTCTCAATGTCAAATGCAGAAATGTTAATCCATGCATTTATGACCTCAAGGTTAGATTATTGTAATGCTTTATTGGGTGGTTGTTCTGCACGCTTAGTAAACAAACTACAGCTAGTCCAAAATGCAGCAGCAAGAGTTCTTACTAGAACCAGGAAGTATGACCATATTAGCCCGGTCCTGTCAACACTGCACTGGCTCCCTATCAAGCATCGCATAGATTTTAAAATATTGCTTATTACTTATAAAGCCCTGAATGGTTTAGCACCTCAGTATTTGAATGAGCTCCTTTTACATTATAATCCTCTACGTCCGCTACGTTCTCAAAACTCAGGCAATTTGATAATACCTAGAATATCAAAATCAACTGCAGGCGGCAGATCCTTTTCCTATTTGGCGCCCAAACTCTGGAATAACCTACCTAACATTGTTCGGGAGGCAGACACACTCTTGCAGTTTAAATCTAGATTAAAGACCCATCTCTTTAACCTGGCATACACATAACATACTAATATGCTTTTATTATCCAAATCCGTTAAAGGATTTTTAGGCTGCATTAATTAGGTAAACCGGAACCGGAAACACTTCCCATAACAACCTATGTACTTGCTACATCATTAGAAGAATGGCATCTACGCTAATATTTGTCTGTTTCTCTCTTGTTCCGAGGTCACCGTGGCCACCAGATCCAGTCTGTGTCCAGATCAGAGGGTCACTGCAGTCACCCGGATCCAGTACGTATCCAGACCAGATGGTGGATCAGCACCTAGAAAGGACCTCTACATCCCTGAAAGACAGCGGAGACCAGGACAACTAGAGCCCCAGATACAGATCCCCTGTAAAGACCTTGTCTCAGAGGAGCACCAGGACAAGACCACAGGAAACAGATGATTCTTCTGCACAATCTGACTTTGCTGCAGCCTGGAATTGAACTACTGGTTTCGTCTGGTCAGAGGAGAACTGGCCCCCCAACTGAGCCTGGTTTCTCCCAAGGTTTTTTTCTCCATTCTGTCACCGATGGAGTTTCGGTTCCTTGCCGCTGTCGCCTCTGGCTTGCTTAGTTGGGGACACTTCATCTACAGCGATATCGTTGACTTGATTGCAAATAAATGCACAGACACTATTTAACTGAACAGAGATGACATTACTGAATCCAATGATGAACTGCCTTTAACTCTCATTTTTGCATTATTGACACTGTTTTCCTAATGAATGTTGGTCAGTTGCTTTGACGCAATGTATTTTGTTTAAAGCGCTATATAAATAAAGGTGACATTGACATTGACATTTACACAGTTTTTCCAGAACTTCGTGCCAAGTTAAAGCGGTGTCGAGCTGTTTTAATGAATTTTTTTAGATGTATTATGGTGCCCGAACCCGTATGACTTTGAACAGTGACCGCAAACATTTAGTTTACTGCAGCCACAGCCATCATTACCAAGCGCGAACCGTTGACTCTGACAGTGAGTGAGAGTATGAGACGAAGCGAACACACAGGCCACAGTGTGACATCCGTGTAAACACAGATGACGTCAAGGGTTTTTTTTTAATTAAAGAAGTTAGCCTTCATTTGTATGTAGGCCAAGGCAATTTATATATTTACAATACTTACTTAAATATATTAATAATAGTATTTTATTGCGTTTGTATTAGTTGTTTGAAGAGTAAAAAAATAATTGGTCGGTCTTAACGCAAATTTACAATCGGCAAGTCGGTGCTAAATTGACAGGGTCGGTCGGGTTACGGCAAACAAAAGCGCTTATCAATGTTATCAACATATATTTCATTGCAATTTTCTAATTGTGTTTATCACCCCAGCCTTAATTCCTAATGTCTTTGAATAATAAATCAGTGGTCACAGCTGTGCAGAACTATGGCGTAAATTCTGGTTATCCATTACAATTTTTTTTTTTAAATCCATAAATTCAACATGTTAACATACTTCTCAGAAGAGTTTTTCCAATATTTAAACAGTGAAATTATATGTATTCTAATTACAGATATACTATGATTGCATCAGTAGGATACCTCATTGTTTGCCAAGTGAGCAGAGTCTTCATATTCGACTATGGCATCTTGTCCACGGATTTCTCAGGGTGAGGATTTCATCACTGTCTCATTTCTGTTGTTGTGCTCACTCCCTGAGGCTCAGTTTACCAGTTTTGTCTTGACAATTTTGACTAAATTTTACTTTGTTGAAGTCTTTGTCCACATCCTTGGATAAACAAGAATGACAGACAGGCCCAGACTGGCCATCAGGAGCACTGGGAGAAATCCTTTCTCAAAGACCTAATACATGCTCTGTCCCAAACTGAGCATGTATACTAACATATGTAAACTAGTTGAAAGCAATATAAACTACTATACACATATATACTTCCATAAACAAACAAAAGTAAATTCATAAATTAATTTGAATTCATGGTAATTCACCAATTCATGGTAATTTGTTACTTAATGGTAACTCTATTGATTCATTTATTTTGTCATCTCTTATTTTCAGCCCTTTGATGATAATAACACAGAAGGTCACTACTCTTGCCTTTCAGGTACATGATGGTGAGAAATCATTCTACTTGTTTACAGATAACATTTTTTATATATTTGTTTTAAATTGTTCAGTCACTGAAGTATTATAAATGAATTCAGTTTATCATTTGAGAAAACATGACTTGTTTTTCTGCATTTTTAAGGTATGTGTCGAAAGCAAGAAGAACTTAAAGATGATCAGAGGCGTCTGGCTGTACAGTATGACATTTTAACTGTTATTTCTCACCAGTAAACATAGTCTAGTCTGTCTATATAGTTTACTATTTACGACTGCTGCCATGTATCACTATCAAATATTTGTACATTTTAGAACAGATTTAGCCCGTTAAAATATTGAAAGTATTAAGACGCATTAATTATTTTCCACATCAATCTAAACTCCATACACTATAATAACAAATTAAAAACCAGATTTGTAATACTTTTGAAAATTTATTAAACTAAAAAAAAATATCACATTCAGATCCTAATTTGTTTACTTAGTTGAAGCACATTTGGTGGCCATTACATGTTATTATGCATATTAAAAAATTAAGGCTTCTGAATACTTTGGATGTAACCCTTGACCTTCAGTTACCTGATGTTTGAACTTCATTTTTTAGCCTAAAAGTGAACTATAAATTAAACTATATGTTACTATAATCTATACATTTTTAGGACTAAAACTGTCATCCAATCAGAGCACAGTTTATTGAATGACATTAGTAAGTGCCTCGTAGTCAGCAAAAGAAGATTTGTGAATGCTCCTATGCAGAATTAATCTCTCCTTTTCATTCATTAGTGGAATTATGTGGATTATGACACTTATAGAGTTACTCAGGACACAAGGCAGCCAATGGCAGGAAAGAGAGCTTCTATTATCTCCACACCTCATTGTCCTTGCTGCAGTCAGCTGCATGTAGAACCAGGAGAACTTTGGAGAGATCCAGCCTAATATTGCAAAACAATAGATAATTTATAGTGGTCCACAGCCAACCATTCCAGAATTTACTTGCAGAGACCTTGTTGTAATTGCCCATCTCAAACTTGCCTTGAATAACCTACTAACTGATGACGCTACAGAGCTATTCAAGTACCAAGTTTTGGTAGGTCACCTAAAGATCAGGTAGGTCACCTTAATAGACGCTCGTCTCATCACTTATTCTTTTTTTAAATTCATCCACTCCTTACTCACTCCATGTATATCCACTCCAAATTCATCCACAGCCATTACTGAACAGTTCGGTTGACCTCACCAGCCTGCTTTTATTAAAATTGCTGCCATTTTAGATCCATCGGATGTTAAGTCTGTAGGCTTTGAACGTTTTACGCTTCAGATACAAGCCCTAGAAGTATTCCTTAAGACATTAGGAGCTGAAGGAGATGTTGAATTGCATCGTGGATGCCATGTGGCTCGACTTTTATCCAAGCTTCCTCCAGAACAAAGAGCATCCTTCTGCAGAGTTATGTGCCATGCTCAGTATACACTCTTTTTGATCTGGCTAAATGGCCTGGTGCCAAGATCCAGAGAGTTTTGGTGGATAAAAGCCCCAGAGAGAGAGCCTGTTTTCCGAGTGCATCGGCAGACAGAGACTAAAGGCAAAATTAGACAGACTGCAATCATTCATGGCTTAAAAGAACAATTTCCCTCAATTCCACCAGTATCAACCAAGAATTCTGTCCATATAGTGACAGTAAAGAACATTACCTGAGTCAGTGCCCTACATTCCAGTCCCTAAACAAAACCAAGTGATTGACTGGATTATGACTAATAACATATGCTGGAAGTGTGGATGCAACCATAGAGCTGCACAGTATACTCAAAATAAGCTCTGCCATTTGTGTGCCATTTCCATTCTGCCAATGGAAAAACATCTCCAGATTCTCCATGAGGTCAACATTAAGCCTGTGAATGAAGGGACCTGTTTAGGGACCTGTATCAGCAGCATCCTCCTGAAAGTGGTCATAGTCATTCTGAAGCATAAGAGGCAGAGCCTGGATACTTATGCTGTATTTGATAATGGTTCTGAAATGACTATGCTAATGCCAACGGCAGCCAGGAAGCTGGGACTCACAAGCCAGCCTTAGCTGCTTTTCCATTGTCGGACCAGTGCGAGCCAGTGCTTTAAACGGGCCTGTAGCACTGAGACCGAAATAGCGCACGTTTCCACCGTCGGGCTAGAAGCTCTGCTGCGCTTCACTAAAACCGACCCTCAGGGACAACGTCATGCAACCCCATCTTTTCGCCAGCAAAGATAAATTATCAGAAAACTAATAAGAAATAAGTCCCTGGACTAGCGTGATCATGATAAAAGTGACCATTTGTTTGCATGCTTTGTTAAATATTTAAATCCAAAAGCGTCTATGTTTTAATATAATAAGTGATACATTGATCATATTGAATTAATTCATCAAGATTGAAAATTAGTAACACAGAAATAAAATGTTATGAAGAGCCTGCTTGTTCAGTCGAGTCTGTTTCTGTTTATTTGAAGTCACAATAGCCTACGTCACATTTAGAAATATTAATCATTTCTATATTTTTATAAAAGCTCCCGAACAAAAAACATTATTATATTTTTGACATATACGCGGAGCTAAACTCTCGAGATTATATTTTATGACAGATGGAATATGTTACTAAATAAATACACAATTATGATTTCTTCAAGTGGCCGCATTTACCATGTTTACTATGGTTATGTAATGCCTAGCATGCATAGTCTTTTACATTGCTTATAAATATTTTATCCTTGTATGGTGATTATAATCCACTTCGGATAAAATTATTTCAAACACTTGCTGCTGTAGACCAAAAATGTATTATTATAATATTATTTATATGTATTGTATTGTGAAGTTTTAGTGCATGATGAAGTTATATACTGCATGAGTTAAAGTCTGCATGAACATGTAGGATCATATGACAGACACAGGGAGAAGAGCTAATTTTGACCATACCAGAATGTGTACATGCAGGAGTGTGTACATGTAACGTTCGACTGATGCCTAGGGTGGTTTGTTCTTTCCACCAATGTATGTATGTATAAATATATCAACTGATGTAAGCATGAAGTATACATTCTATTTTAAACAAACCAACATGTTTCCGTACCTTGTAAGGCATTTGGTCAGTGGTATATAAGCTATGGTCACTGTTAAAGCCTCAGGGAAACGGAGAAATTAACATACACTAAGTAGACAGCCTAAAGGCCCTTTTTACTGCCGCGGGTGCGTCTGTAAAGTGCATTTGCAGCTTTTGACCGCTGAGTGGCGCTTTAACCACAAGTTATCAAACAAGCGCATCACAGCACATTTTCGCAAATAGACGTCAGTTTTGCCTCGCTGATGTGTTACATTTGACGGCTTCAGTCACGAAAAATGAAAGAAAAAGACTATAGTTAAAATATTTAATATATTTAAAATGTAATATTCACAGATGAAAGTTTGGTACTTATGAAGTTATTTGCATTTATTAGAACGAATTCCAGCAGGATAAATGTCAAGCCTGTGCCTGAACCTGTGATTATATTTTATCTAAGCTACATGGTATTAAACCATATTTTAGATTTGATACATTTAAAAGGTGTGCAGTATTATTTATATTATATGAATTATGTGTTACATTATTCAAAAGAAATTGTGGTTTACTTTGCATCTGAGCATTAAAAGTGGTAGCCTATTTTAGGGGGGTAGGCTACATAGATTAATATGCAATGTCAATATTTTCATATATTATGCCTATATTTTAATTTATATTTTAAAATTCCTTTAATAAAACAACATGCATTTTTGTTATTCGTTACCTGTCCTTTATTTTGACAGATAACTTCTTGGAAAAAATACTTTTGTCTGTAAAAAATTTGTCTGTAAACTGATTAAGAAATTGTTGCATGTTTAAACGTGAAGCGCTGTATAATTTCGTTCACATTAATTATGCCTAATTAGCCTAAAACAAGAAACGAATAAATCAAACCTGCACGTTTTATCTAAATCTTTGAAACTCTAAAGAATGGACGGATTAATAAACCGTCCTCATGATTAAACTCGAAGTTCTCTCATTATAATCAACAAATTGCACACGATGTAAAAAAGAGCTTCATTAACTGACAACATAAGTGATTTTAAAGGGAGCCTTCTTTACTTGCTTTTAGTGCTGGGCGATAGCATATGGCCTAAAAAAAAAAAACCAATTTTGGATTTAAATCAATTTTACAATCCATATTCAAATGACAAAGAAATTTTTCAAAACAAATTTTAATACAGTTATAACTGAGACAAGATGATAAAAAACTGTAATGTTATTACCTTAATGCTGGAAAGAACTTTATTTTATTTTATTATTTTTTTTATTATATATTATTTTTATTATTATTTATTTTTTGTTAATACTAGCCCATCAGCTGTGCAAATTTTGTTTGTGAGGAAAATAATAGTACATTTTTGTCAGTTATTTTATCTAAACAGAATGATTAATTTCTTCAAGATTTCAAAATCAGATAGCCTACTGATAATGTAGTAGCACTGTAAGATCACATTTGTTTGAATGCATTATTACTAAAGCGATTGCATGTGAATGTGCTTTATCTGTTTAAATCCTGCTGAAAATAATCCCGAAAATAATCAGTAGAAGAAACAGACAAACTCATATAGCCTTTAACATCCCGTTCGACTATTGCAGTCATTATAACCTGATCAAGCCATAGCTAAATATGTTTAACATGAATTCTTGCTGAATATGCAGTTATATTACGGGCTGTTGGCATGAAGTGTACTCGTGATGGAGGCTCCAGTCAGAATCACACCGCTCCGTGTCTCTGTCAGACTCGCGGGGGAGGGTTGAGCCACTCTGAACTACGGGAGAACTGAGTGGTGCGTCGGTGGATGTTAAAAAGAAAACCAATTTTCATTCAAACAAACCAATGTAAATTACAAATTCGAGTTAATTGATAAAATCGATTTATCACCCAGCCCTACTTGCTTTCATTTTATTTAATGAAAAAAAAAAAAATGCAGCTGCATTTAAATGCAGGTGTGTAAAATATGTGCAAGATTTGCACTGCACATGTGATGGTAGATGTGCAGCTTTTATTCTTATTTATTTTATCTTCATTACAAGTCTTGTTTGGTTTAATTTTGGATAATTGCATGTAAAAAATAATTTACGTTGTAATGCAAAATGTGAATTAATATTCATATGCAAGTATTTGTGCAAAAATTATTAATGCGCATTAATTACAGGGTGCATTAATATTCAACATTCAACAATCTGTGAATGTTGCATTTCTCTGTCGGAGAGAGCCAGCACTGTGAATTTCATCTTGCAGCAGACAAGAAAACATTTGTTTATTAATAAATAATTAAAATTGGTAATTTTTCACAATTATTAGGCTACTTCTGCATGTACTTTGTGGCAAACTTAATGCATGTGCTTGAGCGTGGAATATATTAAGATTTGATTATGTAAATTTAATATAAACCTCTGATTAGTTGAATATAACAAATGAATGACTAGAACTAGAAAAATCTTACGTGTGGACAGGCAATTTTTTATACTATAACCAAAACAACAGTCCTATATAAACCGGTTCAGCAACTTTGAAAGCCTCATACACTGTCCATATGAAAGAGCAAGAGATTTACACCTATATATCGACCCCCACAAGCCATACATAACTACCCCCAAAAACCCAACCCCCTCCAGCTGAACAGAATTCGGTCTGTGTTTTGGCTCCGAGGAACGGTGTGTTACTCAGCTGAAACATGCCTGCACTCAGCAGGACTACTCTTTGTATTCATTATATTCTCGCAGCCCATATTATTATTTTCACAAGACCATAATGATAATAACAAATCATCAATTAATAATTAATCATTATTTTACGAAAATCATTGTTATTTGTTATCGTGGATGTTTGCGGAAGGCTTTAAGACCAAGCGGAATCCTCTGTTCCCGCCTCACAGGGCGCGGGACTCGCGCTCAGTGATGCAGCTTCACTGTCTGCAGTTTGACTTTACTGAATCAGATTGAGGCGAATACAACTTATTGATCATGAGACCAACATTTAGCAAGCAGGAAAACATTCATTCTACCTGAAGGAAGACGTATTTTATTGAGCTATTGCTGTTAAATAGAGAGAAAGAGAGAGAGAGAGAGAGAGAGAGAACCAGTCTAGGGCTATTCTTAAACTTGGAGCTCATTATATTGAAGTACAAATCCAAACACCAGAAATGTTATGAAAAGTATGCATTTTATTTATTCACATGCAGTATGGTTGTTGGTATTTAGCAGTAAAAACCTATTTTTAAACTTGAATTTATATACTATTAAACTAACTTTTAAATATCAAGGAGTTTATAAATTAAATATGGTAAAATGTCACAGTGCATGTTAAATAGCCTAAATGAACTTGTGTTAATAATATAATTAGAACTAACAATATAATTCGATTTTTTTACATGAACGACTCCTGTATAAAATGGGACAGCAACCTTTATATCAAACATTTTTAAATCGTCCACAGCTGAGCAATGCGAGAGGGGGATCTGCGCCAGAGCGCGTGAAGTGAATGTGATGAATGAAGCCATTTTCAGATGCAATGAAAAAAAAAATAGCCTAGATTAGGCCCATGCAGGCTCTGCTCTGAAGTATATTATACTTATAATTACTTTTTTCATTTGCTGCATGTTTTCTTTATTTATTTATTTTTAAACACGCTAAAAAATAAATTATTAATAATTTTTTTTTTATATATAATTCATGTATAAATTGCATTTTATTACATTTAGAAATAATAACGGCTGGCCTAATAATGTTATCATGTACAAACAGGATATATTTAGTTCCCTTCACTTTACAACAAATCCTTTAAATTTAACAAATATATCAGAACAAAACAAGAATTAAAATTATTGAATTCTAATGGATAAATATAATTGCAGTATATAATAATATAGGCTTAGCTATAAACAAACAAAATAATAATAATAATTTAAAGCTGAGCATAAAGTAAGGTTGGGCTTTCTCATTATCTCACTCGGGAGAAATCCGTTTCCATATTCGTGATGTTGCCCATTTGAAGCTTAAGTATTATTCATGAGGTAAAATAGGCTTTGTTTTTCACGCGTGTTTCAGTATTGATGAAAAAAAAATCATAATTAACAATATGTGGAGTAAGTGGACCGCTGCAAATGTCTGGTGAAAGACTTCTGTTTCCAGTGAATATGTGCACGAGACACCAGCGCGATCAAACAGCAGAAACAGAAAATACTAAATTTTTGGTCACACATAAGGCATAATTCAAAAATGCAAAGTGTTAGTAGTTTGAAAAAATCAAGAATAAAAACAGAGTTAATAATAATTATTGCTAAATGCTGGACCGTTCCCATTTCGCTCTGCATATAGAACCTGAAGAATTTTTTTAAACCAAGAATGAACCGAAATGAAAATGAAATGAAAACATTTAGCTTTTTATCCATATATATATATATATATATATATATATATATATATATATATATATATATATATATATATATACATACATGGGCCTTATATTTATTTACTGTTTAATAACAATAGCATGCATATGATCCTTTGTGTAAAGGTCTTCTTTTAATTTTTGATGAGTAGACTGTAGCCTGTATCTTACGTTTTAAAATTAACTCACTGTAAATGTTTGAATATTTTTTAAAGACGTTACAATGTTATATCATAATGTTATTGTTGTTTTACTTCTTCCTTTTATCTCATTTTACAATTACATTAATTTCCTAATCCGTCCCTTTGCGCCTCTGGGTGGTACACGCGGCGGTAAAGCCCAATTAGGCTGTCTACCTACTGTACAGCTGGCAAAGATAACAAGTTTCTCTCCTATGCCTGATACATATGACAATAAAGATTATTGACACGGCAACTTGTATGCGGCCCTGTGATTGAATTGTAAAGGGGACAAAGACTGATTTTGGATCAACACTGTTGACTGAAAGTGAGTTTTGAGCTTAACTTATTTTAAAAAGTTTTTAATGCCGGTGTTATAGCTTTATGAAATAATCCACAGCGCTGACGCTCTCCAGATGTGGATAAACTCCGCCTTTGTTCATAACCACTCCTCTAGTCCCAGCTGGCCTGCTTTAGCCCAAGGTTTTCGTCGGGCCAAAAAATTCGGGCCGTTGGACCCAAGGAAGCACAGACGAGGCGATATCAAGCACCGGAGGTGACAGTGGAAACACGACTAGCCCTGGCACACACTAACATGCCAGCTTTTGGCCCGATAGTGGAAACATGGCTCTTGAGAACTATAAGGCAAGACATCATTAAGTTTTGCGTTGCTGCACTGTCCTTTCAGATTTCAACTCCATCCCAGCCAGACAGGAGCTACAAAATAATGGGACCCTTCACTGCAGCTACAACCCAACCCAACTACAACCCAACTACTGAGCTTAGCTGAACATACCTACACTGTTGCAGAGCTTCAGCAATGTTACTGACATTTGAGAGGGTTACAATTACAACCTATTGTAATTGTGGGGGAAGTCTTGGCCTAATGGTTAGAGAGTCGGACTCGCAATCGAAAGGTTGTGAGTTTGAGTCTCGGGCCGGCAGAAATTGTAGGTTGGGGGAGTGCATGTACAGTGCTCTCTCCACCCTCAACACAACGACTTAGGTGTCCTTGAGCAAGGCATCGAACCCCCAACTGCTCCCCGGGCGCCGCAGCATAAATGGCTGCCCACTGCTCCGGGTGTGTGTTTCACAGTGTGTGTGTGTGTGTGTGTTCACTGCTCTGTGTCTGTGCACTTTGGATGGGTTAAATGCAGAGCACGAATTCTGAGTATGGGTCACCATACTTGGCTGAATGTCACGTCACTATTCACAAAGCTAGTCCCCTGTTACTGATTGGAGCAGATCGTCCTCACCTTATCACTCTGATTGAACCAGTCCGTCTTGGTCCACTTGGAGGTCCAGCAGCTGTCAGGGCAAGACTGGGTTGGTCTTTACAAGCCCAGCAAGAGTCTTTGGAGACAACGTTAAATACCAACAGTGTCTGCACATTGCTGTTAATCTCTCTATGACTGAGTTGTTCCAGTAGGTTGAGAGACGTGATTCTCAACAGATCAGAGAAATATGTCACTCGGTCTAAGCAGGACCAAGAAGCCCTTGACTTTCTTCAGTCAAAGACTGTCTTGGTAATGACTGATGGCCTGAGTCTTTATGCCACCCCTCTCCTGCGTTAGAAAAATATGCCCATTCTTCGAGCTCCCATGAAGGCAGTGCTTCCTAACCTTAGACACATAAAAATGGCCACCTACCAACAGGAGATTAAGAAACTATAGACCTCGGGCTATCTTGTCAAACTCCCACCTGAAACCATAAAGTGAGTCATGGTACATCCCTCACCACATTGTAGAGCACAATGGAAAGAACCAAGTGGTTTTTAACTGTTCATTTCACTTCGAAGGCAATAACCTAAATTACTATTTGCAACCAGGACCAACCTTAGGCCCATCCTTGTTAGGTGTATTCCTACGTTTTCGTGAACACCCAGTGGCAATAAGTGGCGACATTAAAGGGATGTTCCATCAGGTTCATCTCCTCCAAAACCAAAGGCATCTTATCCCCTTTATATTGAGAGACTTTGACAGATTTAAACCACCAGACATTTATGAATGGCAAGTGCTACCGCTTGCCACATGTACAGTTTAGCTCTCTCTGTTGGCAACGAGGGATTCACATGTGATAAATGCAGGGAAATAGTCTGACAGAGAAGATTTCATAATTAGAGACACGGATCCAAACTTTAATTGAGGGCAGTAAGAATATGAGGGGATTGTAGATACGTCTTTGGATGCGACTAGTTTAGGGAGTCTTGTACATTGTTCGGTTCCGGTTACAGTGCCTCTGCAGCAGGGCAACTGGGTGACTGTGAGGTGGCAAAGTTGCGGCTCAAAACACCGCTTTTCCGATCCGGTGAAAACATTAAACAGGTTCTCTCCACACAGTGATGCACCCACTGAGAAACCTGATGAAAGTGCTCTAGTTATTGGCGATTCTATTGTACGGAACATGAAAATAGAGACACCAGCCACCATAGTCCACTGTTTACCGGGACCCAGAGCACCTGACATCTTGGTAAATTGCTGGCTAATGCTAAACATAAGTATTCAGTAAGATTGTTATTCATGCCGGCACTAATGATGTTCGGCTTCACCAGTCGGAGATCACTAAAAGTAACATTAACTGTAATATGCTCTAGTATTCTCCCTGCTTACAGTGGTGATCAGATAAATAGCAGATTATCATCACTCAATGACTGAATGTCTAAGTGGTGCCCACAGCATAACAGGTTTCACAGACAAATTGACGAGTTTTTGTGGCAGACCTGACCTGTTGAAAAGATATGGTCTTCATCCCTCCTGGGGTGGTGCCGCTCTTCTCTCTAGAAATATGGCACATAGTCTTAGACTTTGCACTTGACTAACTGGGGCCCAGGTCAGGAAGCAGAAAGACTAGCTAAACCGACCGTCTGCTAGGCGCCTCACGCTACAGAAATCAGTCAATTCTCAACACATAGAGACTCTTTCACCTAGATATCAAGATAAAAAACAGATGTAATACGGATAAACAAATAATAAAGCTTGGATTATTAAATATCAGGTCCCTATCTACAAAAGCACTTTTTTTGTAAATTAGATGATTACTGAACATAACCTAGATGTCTTTGAAAGAAACCTGGCTAAAACAAGATGATTCCATTATTTTAAATGAGTCTTCCCCCCATATTACTTTTTTAAACATGAGCCGCGCCCAAAAGGTAAAGGGGGGGGGGGTGTTGCTAGAATTTATACAACATATAGAGTTAGTGATGGCTGCAACCTCGAATCTTCCTTTTTTGTCCAAGATACTAGAAAAGGTAGTATCCTCACAATTATATTACTTCTTTGAGAAAAAAATGGTATCTGTGAGGATTTCCAGTCAGGATTTAGACCGTATCATTGCAGTGAATAGAGAGGTATCATATCGATCACAAGTGCAGTGTGGAGTACCTCAAGGCTCAGTACTAGGGCCATTACTTTTCACACTTTACATGTTAGCCTTGGGAGATATCATCAGGAAGCACATTGTTAGCTTTCACTGTTATGCTGATGATACTCAGATCTATATTTCTTCACAGCCCGGAGAAACATACCAATTAGAAAAATTTATGGACTGCATAGTCAATATAAAAACCTGGACGAGGAGTAATTTCATACTGCTAAGGCAGGTTAATTATAGGACCTAAACACTACTCATATAATAACCTAGAACGCTGTCTAAGACTTGATGGCTGCTCTGTCATCAGTTAGGAACCTAGGTGTGCTATTTGGTAGCAAAAAGCCACATTTCTAGCATTTGTAAAACTGCATTTTCCCATCTGAAAAAAATATATCTAAATTTCGACCTATGCTCTCAATGTCAAATGCAGAAAACAATAATTAATGCGTAGATAACCTCAAGATTCAATTATTGTAATGTTTTATTGGGTGGTTGTTCTGCACGCTTAATTAAAAAAAATAGAAAAACTCCAGCTATTCCAAAATGCAGCAGCTAGACTTCTTACTAGAACCAGGAAGTATGACTATATTAGCCCAGTTCTGTCAACATTGCACTGGCTCCTTATCAAACATCGTATAGATTTTAAAATCTTGCTTACTAATAAAGCCCTGAATGGTTTACAACTGGGCTGGATACGTACTGGCTCCAGGTGCCTGCAGTGACCATCTGATCTGGATGCAGACCAGATCTGGTGGCTACGGTGACCTTGGAATAAGAGAGAAACGGAGTAATTTTAGCATAGATGCCATTCTTCTAACGAAGTAGCAGGTACTACATTGTGTGTTTTGGGAAGTGTTCCCAGTTCCGGTTTTCCTAATTAATGCAGCCTAAAAATCCTTTAATGGATTCAAAATATTAGAAATGTGTTAGTGTGTTATGTGTAAGCCAGGATAAAGAGGTGAGTCTTTAAAAGAGGGGAGGGGGTTCAGACTTCAGTGGTGCCTCGGGAAAAGAGGGGATGGGGGGCAAGTTCGGGAGTCAGTTCAGCTTCCTGAGAGCCTGATGGATGAACTGTCCTTCAGTTCTGCTGGTCCTGGCCTGGAGACTTCGCAGTCTCCTCCCTAATGGCAGCAGACTGAAGAAGCTGTGTGTCAGATGTGTGGGATTAACAGCGATGCACAGGGCTTTGCTGGTGAAATGGATTCCATAAATGTCCTGGATTTAGGGGAGACGATCCTCTTAGCTGCTCTCACTATGCTTTGCAGGCGCCATACCACACAGTGATGCTGCTCGTCGCCTCTGTAGAAGGTGCACATGATGGGGGCCGGGGCTCTGGCTCTTCTCAGTTTTGCGAAAGGAAGTAGAGATGCTGCTGTGCTTTCTTGGCCAGTGCTGCAGTGTTGTCAGTCCAGGAGAGGTCCTCTGTGATGTGCACACCAAGGAACTTGGTGCTGCTCACTCTCTCCACAGTCGCACCATTGATGGTCAGAGGAACATATTGAGTGTGCACTTTCCTGTGAGTCTTTTTTGTCTAGATGTGTGAGTGCTGATTGGACAGCAGAGGACGGCATTGGTCGAGCGGGTGGATCGATATAAAAACTGGAAGGTGTCCGGGGGTGGGGGGGCAGACTTGATATGCTGAATGACTAGCCGTTCAAAGCACTTTGTGAGAATAGGAGCATGTGGAACTGGACGGTAGTCATTGAAGCAGGATGGACACTTGTAACGTCCTCTCTGGATGGTGTAAGTCTAGAGTGTTGTTACCTCGTGTTGGAAATGTGTTGGTGTATTTTTGGGAACACTCTCTTTAAGTCTGTGTGGTTGAAATCCCCAGCTAAGATGAGAAAAGCATCAGGTTGGGCTGTCTGCTGCTCACTGATATGCTGGTACAGTCAATTTTAGCCTCACTCCTGTTGCTGTTGTTGGAGCTGGGAGGTATGTATACAGCAACGAGTGTATGCAATATAATATGGTTTTACTTCTTGGTTCTAGTAAGAACTCTAGCTGTTGCATTTTGGACTAGCTGGAGTCTGTTTATTAAGTGTGCAGCACAACCACCCAATAAAGTATTAAAATAATTTAACCTTGAGGTCATGAACTCATGAATTCCTGCATTTGACATTGACAGCATAGGTCGTAATTTAGATATATTTTTGAAATGAAAAAATGCAGTTTTACAAATGCTAGAAATGTGGCTTTCAAAGGAAAGATTGCTGTCAAATAGTACACCTTGGTTCCTAACTGATGATGAAAAATTGACAGAGCAGCCATCAAGTCTTAGACAGCGTTCTAGGTTATTACATGCAGAGTATTTAGGTCCTATAATTAATACCTCTTTTTTCAAGAATTTAGCAGTAAGAAATTACTCCTCATCCAGGTTTTTATATTTACTATGCATTGCGTACATTTTTCAAATTGGTATGTTTCTCCGGGCCTCGAAGAAATATACAGCTGAGTATCATCAGCATAACAGTAAAAGCTAACATAGTGCTTCCTGATGATTTCTCCCAAGAGTAACATATAAAGCGTGAAAAGTAATGGCCCTAGTTACTGAGCCTTGATGTACTCCATACTGCACTTGTGATCAATATGATACCTCTTCATTTACTGCAACGTTGATGGCCACTGTTTGAAGTAGCCACCAACCGTAACTACCTGCCTACACACTCACAACAAGTGGTTCAGAGATGCCGGTGTCTCAAGTTGGTGGCCGTTTACATCAAGCTGAAGGACTAGAGTTGTCAGTTATACACCTTGTAGTCCTTGATCCACATCACTGGGTTACCAAGTTACTGATCCAAAACTATGATAGTAAACTCTGCCATCCAGGACCTGAGAGGAGGGGAATATATCCACAAACAACAGCAATTGTCCAAATACTATCAAAAATGGAGAAACCAACCAGTTATTCCTAAAATGGCAGATCTACCACCAGCTCGACTCAGACTACTCAAACATCCATTTTACAGTATGGACCATTCCAAGTCAAGATTGGCAGAAAATGTGAAAAGGGGGATAACTTTTAAGTCTCTCACAATACATAAAATTCACCTACACCTCCTTACATCCATTGATACTGATTCCTTTCTGATGGCCTTAAGGAGATTTGTATCTCATTGCGGCACATCATCTGAGTTGTATTCTGATCAAGACTGCCCTTTGCGTCACAGTCAGCTCCCAATTTATAACAGAGGAAGTACTTCAAACAGTGCTCATTGAAGTGGAGGGAATACTTAATAGAGAGCCACTTGGTTACATTTCTAGTTATGTAGTTGACCTTGACCCCGTTACCCCAAATTATCTGCTTATGGGGTGGCCAGCTAGCTCACTACCCTTTTTTATGGGCAGACCGAGATGGAGGCAGAGTCAAGTTTAAGCTTATCAGTTCTGGTTAAGTTTCATCTGTCACTACCTGCCTACACTACAGACTCACAACAAAAGTGGTACAGAGATGCCGGTGACCTTTTTACCAGAACCATTGTAATGCTCATTGATCCACAACTACCATGGGCTTTATAGTTAGTACGCAAAGTTGTGAAGACATTCCCAGGGTCTGATGGCCATATTAGAGTTGCAGGGATTCAGGTTGAGGACAAGACCTACCCACCTGATCCGCCATCCTGCATTCGCAGACCAAGAGTCTGTTTTAGCCCCCGTCTATAAAGTGCAAATATGCATATGCATAGCATATTTGGGGGCAGCAATGTCCCAAAGGATTCATCCAAACAGAGCACAGTTTATTGAATGACGTTAGTCAGTGCCTCGTAGTCAGCAAGAGGCAAACTCTGAATGCTCCTATGCAGAATTAATCTCTCCTTTTCTTCCATTAGTGGATTTATGTGAGCGAGTTGATGCCAAGAAAACCACTCACTGTTACCACTCAAACAAATCAACAGTAAACAGTAAACTGAGTCTTATGTGTTCTTACCAGCACACCAGTCCAGATACAAAACCACCAGTACCAGTTCATAAACAGTCCTTAAATAATTCTTAAAAAACTGATTAGTCTTTGTATAAACAGAATCTTATTTCATGTCTTATTTCATTACTACTGATTAATCTGTTTTCTTTATTTACAGCTCTAAGCCATCACTTTTGGAGTACCTAAGCTATAATATTAATTTTCTGAGTGTCTTGGTGGGACCCTGCAGTATCTATAAAGACTACATAGAGTTTATAAAGGGCCAGCATGTCCAGCACAGGCTGAAAAGAGTGAAAGACATCAGCTCTCAGCAGAATGGCTGGGATAAAGTGCCTGAACCATCGCCTGAGGTGAGAAAAAAACATATTAATCTAAGCATTGCTTTATGAATAATCATATTTATTTATAATTTCTTAATTATATTATTTCTTATTTATTTGTTCGGCTATAGTTTTTGTATTAATTGACACTGGTGATAACAATTATGAAATTTATATGGTATCAAACATTTTTTATATCATAAAGATTGTTTAAAACATAAATAACTATATTTTGATAAATATTTTCACCTTGAAATAAAATAATTTGTATTGTGATTTTTGTCAGATCGCCCACCCATAATGGTATGTTTATTTGTTGTAGCAATGTTGTAAGGATCAATTGATCAATGCTTGAACTTTTAATGTTTTTTGTCAATTAGAGTTGAACTACAGCACCAAGTTATCTTGCACATTTCCCAAGAAATCTGAGTAACAGTTTTGTCCACTGAGATTAATTCCTGCTGTTCTTGTACAGAGGGCTGTGATTAATAAGCTTCTTGTGTGCGCGTGCTGTCTGCTCTGGTTCTTCATCATCACAAAAGCATTCCCCATAACATACAATGTGGATCCACAATTCATCAGCGAGGCCTCTTTCATTACAAGATTGGCCTATGCCTTCATTTCTGTCCAAGCAGCCAGACCCAAGTTCTACTTCGCATGGACCCTCGGTAAGCAGATGTGGTCAGGAAATGTCTGAGTGTGAGTGTGTGACACTGTGAGTGTGTGAAGTGAATGAATGTAAACTTTATCAATGAAATCAAAAAATCAAACAACCACGTTGCTGTTGCCTCTCAGAAATCAAAGCTTGGCAATAATATAAACTACAACCCGAATTCCGGAAAAGTTGGGACGTTTTTTAAATTTTAATAAAATGAAAACTAAAGGAATTTCAAATCACATGAGCCAATATTTTATTCACAATAGAACATAGATAACGTAGCAAATGTTTAAACTGAGAAATTTTACACTTTTATCCACTTAATTAACTCATTTAAAATTTAATGCCTGCTACAGGTCTCAAAAAAGTTGCTACGGGGGCAACAAATGGCTAAAAAAGCAAGCAGTTTTGAAAAGATTCAGCTGGGAGAACATCTAGTGATTAATTAAGTTAACTGATATCAGGTCTGTAACATGATTAGCTATAAAAGCTTTGTCTTAGAGAAGCAGAGTCTCTCAGAAGTAAAGATGGGCAGAGGCTCTCCAATCTGTGAAAGACTGCGTAAAAAACTGTGGAAAACATTAAAAACAATGTTCCTCAACGTCAAATTGCAAAGGCTTTGCAAATCTCATCATCTACAGTGCATAACATCATCAAAAGATTCAGAGAAATTGGAGAAATCTCTGTGCGTAAGGGACAAGGCCAGAGACCTTTATTGGATGCCCGTGGTCTTCGGGCTCTCAGACGACACTGCATCACTCATCGGCATGATTGTGTCAATGACATTACTAAATGGGCCCAGGAATACTTTCAGAAACCACTGTCGGTAAACACAATCCGCCGTGCCATCAGCAGATGCCAACTAAAGCTCTATCATGCAAAAAGGAAGCCATATGTGAACATGGTCCAGAAGCGCCGTCGTGTCCTGTGGGCCAAGGCTCATTTAAAATGGATTATTTCAAAGTGGAATAGTGTTTTATGGTCAGACGAGTCCAAATTTGACATTCTTGTTGGAAATCACGGACGCCGTGTCCTCCTGGCTAAAGAGGAGGGAGACCTTCCAGCATGTTATCAGTGTTCAGTTCAAAAGCCAGCATCTCTGATGGTATGGGGGTGCATAAGTGCATACGGTATGGGCATGTTTTGGAAGGCTCTGTGAATGCTGAAAGGTATATAAAGGTTTTAGAGCAACATATGCTTCCCTCCAAACAACGTCTATTTCAGGGAAGGCCTTGTTTATTTCAGCAGGACAATGCAAAACCACATACTGCAGCTATAACAACAGCATGGCTTCGTCGTAGAAGAGTCCGGGTGCTACCCTGGCCTGCCTGCAGTCCAGATCTTTCACCTATAGAGAACATTTGGCGCATCATTAAACGAAAAATAGGTCAAAGACGACCACGAACTCTTCAGCAGCTGGAAATCTATATAAGGCAAGAATGGGACCAAATTCCAACAGCAAAACTCCAGCAACTCATAGCCTCAATGCCCAGACGTCTTCAAACTGTTTTGAAAAGAAAAGGAGATGCTACACCATGGTAAACATGCCCCGTCCCAACTATTTTGAGACCTGTAGCAGAAATCAAAATTGAAATGAGCTCATTTTGTGCATAAAATTGTAAACTTTCTCAGTTTAAACATTTGCTATGTTATCTATGTTCTATTGTGAATAAAATATTGGCTCATGTGATTTGAAAGTCTTTTAGTTTTCATTTTATTAAAATTTAAAAAACGTCCCAACTTTTCCGGAATTCGGGTTGTAAAATACTACTTCATACACATTCTACTATTTGTGTATTGTTAAATGTCAATGATTTAAACCATGTACGATATGAAACACAAATTAATGGAATAAGCACAGTGATCATAAATCAAACAGCCATGTCTCCGTTCCACAAAAACCAAACCAGCTCTCTGTTAAGAGTAGGCTAATAACCAACTTAGTGTAACGATAGGACACAGGAGATGAGAGATCCAAGAGCAGTGTGCTTAATGGGTATCCAAAAGTCAATATCCAAAACAAGCAGGGGGTCAAAACCATGAAATCAGTCAGGAAACAAAACAAACAGGAAACTAGAAACTAGAGAACACAAGGGAACGTGAGGAAACTGGGTGATAATAAAGACCGTTTTATATAGACAGGATAACGAAGGAAGTGGAGACAGCTGAGTGCAATAACAGGTGTGCAATTAACTGTGATGAAGGGACAAAGCTATGTGTGAAATGTAGTGCCTGCGGTGAGGTGCCTATGGGGAAGTGAGACCACTAGTGGACACCCAGGGAAACACAGACCAGACACCGTGACACTTAGATATACATTTTCTACTAGGCCCACACATTCCCTACTTTATCTTTTGCTGGTTTACATGGCACATGCACATTTGTTTAGTGAAGTTCAAAGAAAGACTTGCTTAAAGAGTTCTACATAATGAAAATATGTGCCTTGAATTAATGTAGTTGTCTTCAAATGTTCGATAAATGTTTGTCATGAAATCTTTCTGCTTGTATGATAAATTTAACACTTTAACACTTTATAATAAATTTCTTTTATAAATCATTAACAATGCTTAACAGATCGTTAGTTAAATTAAATGTAAATTAAAATGTTTTTTTTTTCTTATGTAAATTAAAATGCTTACAAATGTAAGTAAACTTTCAATTAATTTGATCTTCATTTGTTGGTTGTGTAGACCTCTGTTTACACAACTTATCAAATAATCTATTTATTATTTGTTCATGTTTTTGCAGTACCCAATTTAAAGTGTAAGCTATTCATCATTTGCAAATGTTTATTAATGTTTACTAATCATTAATACCTTTATGAACATTCATCTCAATGGCATAAATTGTCCCAAAAGACCTGCATTTACCCTATTCAAACATCTTTACTAATCATTTATTAATCATTTGTTTATAGTTTTTCTAAATCTAAATTTGAAACTATTTATAATTTGTAAATGTTTATTAATGACTACTAATCATTTAGTATCTTTATGGGTACTGGACTTTTAGCTGCTGTAACAAGGTTTGTGTAAAGGGTGGCTGGTTAAGTTTAGCTACATTCTTGCTAAAAACATAACAGATTGTAATTTTGGTGCAAAAAGAAATAAAAAGAATGCCTCAAGACTCACATTAGTAAACTAATCTTCAGTATATCATTAAACACGATATCCCTTGAATAATAAATAAACAGGATAAAACAAATAATAAAAAAGGAAATACTTGTTCATTTATCATAAAAGTGTAATATTGAATGTAACAGAATGAAATTGCCCCTTACAGTAATTAAATGGACCCTTGTACAGTGTTGACCCTTTAACCTACCCATACCAACAAATCTGTCCCTAACCTTACCCGTATCACACCTCAATAGCAGCAGAAGTGTTGTGTATTAACACAAGCTTGTAAACATTTTATAACATGTTAAAATCCTTTGTAGATTTTCAATAAGTCAAGTCACCTTTATTTATATAGCGCTTTAAACAAAATACAATGTGTCAAAGCAACTAAACAGCATTCATAAGGAAAACATGACAGTTAAAGGCAGTTCATCATTGAATTCAGTGATGTCATCTCTGTTCAGTTTAAATAGTGTCTATGCATTCATTTGCAATCAAGTCAACGATATCGCTGTAGATGAAGTGACCCCAACTTAGCAAGCCAGAGGCGACAGCGGCAAGGAACCAAAACTCCATCGGTGACTGAATGGAGAAAAAAACCTTGGGAGAAACCAGGCTCAGTTGGGGGGCCAGTTCTCCTCTGACCAAATGAAACCAGTAGTTCAATTCCAGGCTGCAGCAAAGTCAGATTGTGCAGATGAATCATCTGTTTCCTGAAGTCTTGTCCTGGTGGTCATCTGAGACAAGGTCTTTACAGGGGATCTGTACCTGGGGCTCTAGTTGTCCTGGTCTCTGCTGTCTTTCAGGGCTGTAGAGGTCCTTTCTATGTGCCAATCCACCATCTGGTCTGGCTATGTACTGGATCCGGGTGACCGCAGTGACCCTCTGATCTGGATACAGAATGGATCTGGTGGCTGCGGTGACCTCGGAATAAGAGAGAAACAGACTAATATTAGCGTAGATGCCATTCTTCTAATGATGTAGCAAGTACATCGGGGGTTACGGGAATTGTTCCAGGTTCTGGTTTACCTAATTAATGCAGCCTAAAAATCCATTAACGGATTTGGATATTAGAAGCATATCAGCATGTTATGTGTAAGCCAGGTTAAAGAGATGGGTCTTTAATCTAGATTGAAACTGCAAGAGTGTGTCTGCCTCCCGAACAATGTTAGGTAGGTTATTCCAGAGTTTAGGTGCCAAATAGGAAAAGGATCTGCCGCCCGCAGTTGATTTTGATATTCTAGTTTTGAGAACACAGCGGACATGGAGGATTATAATGTAACAGGACCTCATTCAAATACTGAGGTGCTAAACCATTCAGGGCTTTAAGTGCTTAATCATAAAGAACTGAAAGTTTATTGACATTTGTAGACATTTTAACTTGCATGAACTAATGATTTGTCAAACATTATTTAATGTTTAATAAGTTTATTAGCAAACAATATAGCTGCAAGCAGCAATTACAGGGCCAGTCACTCCACTGGCAAATTGAGGAGCTAAGCATGACATGGAGCATCACAACCAAATGCAACAATGATCAATTACAGCAATTTTAGGAAATTGAATGGCTGAAAAATCATAAATACAACCACTAATAATATGATTAAATGGCTTATCACTTTTGACCAACAGGTGGCGCTGTAATCAAATAATTTTGGTGTGTTCTGTGTGAGGTGAAAATGGCACACACAAAGTTTGGTATCAATATGCCAATGCATTGCTGAGATACAGCCTGTAGTGTCATTTTGGCATAATGCCTCAAATTTGTCACTGTGGTATGCGGAAACAGTTTTGTCTATTGACACAACATCTATAACATTTTCTCAGCACAGTCTGAAGATCATCTGACTTGATTTTGGTGAAAATCTGACCAACAGTTGAGGAGGAGTTACAATAACAATAACCTAATGCAATCAAAAGTTATAAAGATTTTTGGAAATTTCATAATTAAAGGTTAATTAATGGTTTATTACTCTTGTCCAATTTGATGTGCCGTGGTCAGTGAGAGGTGACAATGGCACATACAAAATTTGGTGTAAATAGGTCAAACCTTTGCACAGATACAGCCATCAGATGCAGTTTGGCATCTTTCCAGCAAATTCATTCATGTGCTAAATGAAAACCTTTTTTGTATCAACACGAAATCCATAACTTTTTGCCAGCTTGGTCTGAAGATGATCAGAGCCAAATTTGGTGAAAATTGGACTAACGATCTAGCAGGAGTTAAAAAAAAAGTAGGTTGTCAACATGAATCAAAATGGTGGACAGGAAGTTCAGCCAATATTGGTATTAGTGTTCTCGTCATGATCCAAGGATCCAATTTGATTAGTATTTTTCTAAATTTCTAAATATTTGACCATAAGGTGGCGCTACCCCCAAACTTTTTAAGTACCTTGAGGGTATGGAGCCGAAGATTTTTGTAATTAGTTTCGTAAAGTTACGCTAATGCATTCGTAAAATACAGCATTTTAGAACATAATTCAAAATGGTCGATGCACAAAAAAGCTAACATTGGAAAACTGGGTATCATTCGATTCGGCATGATGCACTAAATCTAACAAGACCAGTTTTGTGATTTTTGGCCAAAGTACAGTATTATAGTATATTATAGTATATTTAGTATATATAAGTTATGAGCAAAAATATGCATTTTTCATATCTCCTGACCACTATGGGCACAGCAACGAAACACTGCAGGGAGTCTCAGGTCATGCTTGTTATACGACACACCAAGATTGGTCTCAATAGGCCAAACCTTTGCGGAGATATAGCCTCTTGTCCACTTTTGCATGCTTTTTTTTAGAATTTGTTCACGTGCTATTTAGAAACAGTATGACTAATCAACTTGAATTCCATTAATTTTTTGCCAGCGTCTTCTGGAGATGTTCTGGTTTCATTTTCGTGACAATCGGTTCAATGGCCTAGGAAGAGTTTGAAAAAGTAGTTTTTTTACGAACAAATTGAAAACGGCGAAAAAACTAAACCTTACAATATTTTTAATTTTGGTAACCTTTCAATTCGACATGAGAGAAGGAATCAGAGGAAAAAATTATTTATATTTTGTGGTTTATGGTTCAAAAGTTATTAGAATAACATTTTTGAAAGTTGAAATTCCACAACTTTCCCGCATGCGGTTCTATGGGCTGCCATAGACTTGTGGCAGAAGAAAAAATCACGCTAACGGATACAATAGGTGCTTAAGCACCTTCGGTGCTTGGCCCCTAATTACCAAGCACATTGTCACGTTTCTAACTCTTTGAATATATATTAAAGAATGATCCTTAAGCATAATCTAATGTTTGTTAATGATTTATTAATGAATTATTATAAAATGTTACCTCACAGTAAAAATAGTTTGCGGTTTGATATTCAGATTTCTTTTGCCAATAAATACACATTACACTGTCATAGACATAATGCAGAATGTCATTCTCCATTATTTGTACAGTGGCCGAGAGCTCAATGTGCTGCAACTTAAAAAATCACATAAAAGTAGAAAAAGCACCAGCAAATAAAAAAACAAAAATCATCTGCATCATTTTGACAACACATGTTTTGCAAATACTCACAACACAATCAAATAAAGAAACACTGAAAAAACTCACAACACAACCAAATACAGAAAAGTGCTACAAAAAAATCAAAACACAATCAAATACGGAAAAGCTTTGCAAGTAGCACAGACCACAATGGAAATATTTCAAGGGGTCCCCAACAAACAATAAAAAAATGAACCATGTTTTTATTAAAGTAAATATTTTTTAACCATTTATGTAACCACACAAATACCATAGTTAAACTATGGTTAGTGTAATTTGTGATTACCATAGTTAACTATAGTAAGCATGTTAGTAAGCATGTTTTTTTTTTTTTTTTTGTAAATAAAAGTAGTTAATTTTCATAAGGGAAGTTATAAAAGTTAGCCAGCTTACATTACATAACATTTCACAGTTACTGTAATTGTGTATTTCATCATCTTAGGCTAATTATAATAATAATAATAATATAATTTATATACTTTGATGTTGTGGTTGTCAGCTGTGGTTAGTACAATGGCAGATCCCATTGTCTTCTAACTTAAAAAAAAAATTAAAAATAAATAAACACATTCAGTAATGTTATGACTTTTATGTCTAGGACTATAGTTTGTCAATTGAAAAAAATATTTGGCTGTTGACAGTTTGGATTTAGACCAAGTCTTCCGAAATTTAGTGCACATAAAGATAGGCCACCCAAATGGGCTTTTGCTGCATATAGGCATCTCAGTGTGTATTAATTACCATATAAATTATTTTTTTAAGTTCAATATTCGTCGATATCAGATAAGTTTTATCATTTAGCTTTAACATGCTAGCTTCGAAAAGTGTTTATATAACAACCAGCAGCAGTACACAACGGAAACAACATCAGCAAGCCTGAAAAATAACCTGAAAATACGTTTTCGACTGACGAAAGAGAAAACTCAATGAATGCCGTGTCTAAGCCGGGAGAACCGTTAAATGTCTCTACACAGCTGAACATTGCCATGGATACATGCATTGTACCCTAAAGAGTGACATCATTTGAACATATGCATTTGATCGTCACTTGCTTGTATCTCCAAATTTTCTGGGTTATTTGAGCTGCACATGCTATACCAGTCTTAAGTGCAATAGCTAAGATAATAATTTTCCTACAGTAGCATTTCTTGTTGCTCGACCAACAGTTTGACATGTAAATGGATAGAATTCATTTATTTGCCTTGCCTATGTTATTTTCCACTTTATTTTCCAGCCATGTGCTTTTCTATTTGTCAATCTTTCCTTGGCTGCATTCATCACTCTAACATTCTTTTGTTAGCTCCTGGGATTGAATCTTATTTTCTTCATGCATGTGGAATATATAGGGCCTAATTGTAGCCTATATTAAATTATATTATTTAACGGTATCATGTGTTTTATGTTTAAATGATTACCTAAGTAACTACTTACACTAGTATGAAAACATACTAGTGATTTGATGACATCTTTAATTACAGATTCTATTTTCTTTTTCCAGAAATGAAAGTTATTCATTTTTAACATGAACTTCATGTCTAATATTTTTACTATAGAAATTTTTTATTTTTTTTTACTCGCCAGTGTGTTAGTTGGAGGCTAAGTATAAGTTTAGCACAGATATATTTTCACTCGGGAACACTCAGCTGACTCTCCGTCAGACGATCTGTGCTTTTTTTTTCCTCAATGGATGCGCAACGCACCTGTATTTAATGTACCGTAAACTCTAGTGTTAAGGCACACAAATCGCCGTCACATTCTCTCACACTCACATAGAGAGAGAGAGAGAGGTTGATGCGCTACATTTAAACAATATTATTTGTTGTATTTTCCTGTCAAAATAATGGCGTTCCTATGGAAGACTTCAGCTTTTAAGAACAGCTGGGTTTTTCGGTAATGGGTGGAGTTAATGCGCAAACGGCAATCTCATTGGCTAGCGCTCACCTATTATTGTCCCTGTTTTGATTTTAGCAAATCAGTTCGAGCGAACACACAAAACCTGATTAATATTCATGAATCTAGCTCATTAATCCTTAGTAATCCTTAGTGTGTTTTATAGTTCTTATTAGTAGGAATTGTATTATTACTATATTATAAGTATTTTTTGTAGGTCTTCCCCATTTTTTTTTTTTTTTTTTACAGAAACACTGAATGACCAAAAAAGCACCACAACCAGTCCAGTTAAAACGTTCAGTTAAAACGACTAATAAGCATTCAAACATGGTTATCAAGTTTACTTCTAATTACCAAAGTTCTATTCTTAAATGTTACTTGATTATTATAAAGCTTGACTGACTGGCGAGGAAAATAAAATAATTACTAGCCAATGGCGATTCAATTGCCAAGATGTCCGTAGAGCAGGGATAACCAACCCTGCTCCTGGCGATCGACTGTCCTGCAAAGTTTAACTTCAACCCTAATCAAACACACCTGCCTTTAATTTTTAAGTGAGCCTGAAGACCTTAATTAGTTGCTTCAGGTGTGTTTGGTTAGGGTTGGAGCTGAACTTTGCAGGACAGTCGATCGCCAGGAGCAGGGTTGGCCACCCCTGCCGTATAGGGTTGAGGTAATAATATCAATCTGCAAAACAAAACTGAACAAACAATAATTTTGCATTCCATTAGTCAAAGTAAGGGATTTTGTTTTAAGAAATAAACACATCCCCTTTAAAATCCAATATGGTTTAAAATTTTATTTGAATTTTTCCTTTGTCTGAGTTGCAAGGTATCAGGTCTGATGATAAAAGCACATGCATTAGCAACTGGATTTAGCAAATATTGTTATGGAAATGGTAGATGAGGGATGAAATAGGGAAGTTTGCAAACTGGCTCAGACGAATGTCCTCGGAATGTCCACAAGGGAACGTTACAAATGTCCGCCAACATACATTAAAAGGAGGACCAAATGCATGCGCAAGTCAATGTCCTCAGAACGTCCTCAGAATGTCCTTACAAAGCAGAAATACTGCGGACCTAAACTGATGTTTGCAACGTACAGGCGATGTCACCTGTTTGCTGGTGAGGGAGGAATTGAATCAAGTGTAATAATATATCCTCGTTCCCTTTAGCATGTCTTCAAAGCGTCATCAGCAGCACTAAAGGGATCTGCCCTTATGTTGTTAAAGTTTAAGATATTCATAATAAATATTAATAAAGCAAGATGCCCTGTTTGAAATATATGACATGTATGATTTATTTAAACTGCAAAGGTAAAATATAAATTACAATTATCACAACAGTTGTGAAGCGGGAGGAGAAATTTATATGTGCATCAGGTTTTCCATAGCAAAGCTCCTGTCCATAAACCCCATGGCAAGTCTGCTAGTAAGAAATGTGAAAGACAGACATTCTTCATGTTTAACGTATAATATCAATAAACATGCAGACAGCTGGAATACAAAATCATTGCTTAAGGTCGAGCTCGATTTTGATCAGTTAACTCTTCCCCGAGACATTAACATCACTGATTCTGATTATGATTTGTGAAAGCTTTCACGGTGCAGTTATGGTCAATTAATCCTTCCCTGCATCAGAAACATCACTATTCTGATTTGTGAGAACTGTCACTGTGCCATTTTGCCCAGTTTACCCTTTCCTGAGTCAGTAACATTACTATTCTTACCTGTGGAAAGATTCACAGTGCAGATATGATCAGCTTACCCTTCCTTGTGTCAGTAACATCACTATTCTGATTTATGAAAACTTTTACAATTGCATTTTATCACGTGTAAGTGTTTATCTTTGCTCTGCCCCGTTTTTCTTGTATAAAAATTTAATATGGTGCTTTTGCAGTAAATAACGGTTTCCAAGTCATTGGATAAATCCTCTTATACACAGCTCTAATAGACTTTTGTGATTTGTGTAATCTTTCACAATAAAGTTTTGGTTGTTGCACATTTTCTTGAGTCCTTAACTTCAATATTGTAACATCACTATTCTAATTTGTGAAAACTTCAACAGATCAGAATTGTTTTCACAAATAAGAATAATGATGCCACTGTTTTCTGATTTCACAGATCAAAATAGTGATGTTTATGAATCAAAGAAGGGTTAACTGACCAAAATGGACCAAAATCAGAATAATGATGTTATTGACCTATAAAAGTGTTAACTGAACAAAATTGCTCTTTGAAAGTTTGCACAGATCAGAATAGTAATGTTTTTGACTCAGGGAAAGGTTAACTTGCCAAAATTGAATTGTGAAAGTTTTCACAGATCAGAATAGTAATGTTACTGACTCAGAGAAGGGTTACCTTACCATAACTGTCTCTCTCCTGGCATTCTCTCATGTTCACACAGGGTCCGCAGCTCGGCTCGGTCTCCTCCACTTAGTTTGGTTTGTGACGTCCTCCAGGGCTAGGCCCACTGCTCTCATATCCTCCGTGATGGAGTCCATCCACTGCTTTTTGGGTCTTCCTTGCGGCCGGTGGCCTCCAAGATCGAAACGTAGCGCTTTTCTTGCCACGGACTCCTCGTCACTGTGCATGCTGTGGCTGTACCATCTCAGACGGGCTTCCCTCATCTTCTCCGTTATTGTGGTTACTCTGAGTCGTTGTCTGATGGACTCATTCATTGCGTGGTCATGGAGTGTCAGCCCCTTGCATCCACCGGAGCATTTTCATTTCCATCACGGAGGGCCGATTCATTTTTCTTGGTCGTGGGCCAGCATTCAGTGCCATAGATGAATGACAGTCTTGTAGACCTTTGTCTTGAGATATTCTGGGATTTTCTTATCACACAGGACTCCAGTGACCAAACTGAGCCACGCCGCATTGGTTCTTGCCCGCGCGTCGGGGATGATGTCAACATCTGATGTAACCAGGTACCCAAGATATTTGAATTGGACTGTCTTTTTCATCTCCTGGCCATCAACGTGGATGTTTCCATTGGTTTGGGGGCCGCAATCAAGGTACTCCATTTTGGCAATGTTAATTTTGAGCCCGTTTTCACTGAGCCGGCCATACCATTGTTGTGCTTGATGCTCGACCCAGAGGTGTGGTCTTTAGAGGTCGGCCATCTCCGTGTCACAAATGAGATTAATGATGTTACTGACCCAGGGAAGTGTTAACTGACCAAAACCACAATGTGAAAGTTTTCACAAATCAGAATAGTGATGTTAATGAATCAGGAAAGGGTTAAGTGGCCAAAATCTCTCATTACCCTCCTCATTTGTCTCCCTATTTATTTTCCTTGTGTCTGCACAGCAAAATTGCAAGTGTTAATTCAACTCTAGCAGAGTTAAAATCAACTCCGAAAAAGTGTGCATATTGTCCCAATTTTTTTAGTTACATTAACACTCTTCAAAGAGTTACATGTTTAACACTATAAATGAGTTATATGTACATGTTATAGAGTTAAGCAAAAAAGCCAGTGTACAATTAACTCAATTCAAGTCAAATTTAACACTCCTAGAATGTATATATGACAATAAATAATTTAATCCACAAATCAATACGTTCACATTTATTTATTTAAATTGAAACATTGTAACTTTATCCCTGCACCAAAATGTCTTCACATTCAGTGTTTTCAATACATGTAAACAACATGTTCTTACAAAAATTAAAACATAATGTTAAAGCAAATCAGTGTAAAGGCACAAAATGCGTATTCTTATTTGTCCATATGTATTCTGAATTTCATTAGGTTTATCCACCTGTTGGGAACTCAGAAACGAAGACCAGGAGACTCTTGGGTAATCTTCAGCAGGATTCTTGATTGAGAACGGTCTGCGTGGCGCTGCAGTCATAAAAGGTCTAACTTGTCCCTAAGACATTGTAGTTTATGTACATTTTAAGGGGGCGGGATACACAGAGGTGGAGACAAACCTAAACAAAGCATGCAAATGTAATCAGGAAGGTGCCAGACACTGGCATCTTCCCAGCCTTGATCTCATCAGCATAACAGTGTCATTTAAATACAGAGGTGCCTGACAGTATCACTGATACCTTCACATTATCATAGAGACAAAAGGCACAGCTGTGTCTTGAGCTTAAAAAGCCAAATGGCAAGGAAGAGACAAAAGGACATTATCTCAGACACCTGATTTTCTTGATTTACCTCAAAATGTATATCAAAACGTTTTCAGTTCATATGCTATTAAATTGGAACCTAGATTTAACATTTTAGAAATTTGTAATCCCACACACCTTTTTCCTGACGTAAAAATGGGTGCCTTCATTTGTAAATTCTATGGGTGTAGTTCCGGTCTCATTTTTTGTCCAGCTATTTTTAGCTGTACAAAACAGTTCTTTTTGCTGCTTGACATTGACAATTGATGTGTCCTATCATACAATTTTAATCTGTTATCTATATTAAGAACACACTTGTCGTTTACTGCACGTTGTTATTCTCCTCGTTATTTACCTATAGCAGCTAATGAAACGGAAGTCTCACCCATAGACTTACTTCCGCGTTGAGGAAAAAGGTTGATAGTGCTTACATTTATCTGCTTAAACCACAGCATCTCATTCATTACCATCAACCATGAATGCCGGGCCGTACTTATCTGATGCGCGGCCTGGTGCAAAGTAGGGAGCATTCCCGGGTGAGAGGCTCATTCAGTCCGTTTACCCCTCAAGTGCGGGGCCCGATGCGACCGCACCAGTTGCACACACCTAAGGACGGCCCTGGCTGAATGTATGTTACTGATCACTGAACAAAGTCTGTGCCAATGGTGCTTGGACCTTCTTGGAGAAAGTAGTCTTTCTTTTTTCAGGATGACAAGACGTGGTTCTCTGCAGTTTCCAGCTAAGCAAGAAATCCACTCCCACTCGCAGCATCACAAAAGTGCTCCTGTAAAATTGGGGGGGGGGGGGGGCAGAATCATTTTACATCTATTTATCAAAGTGTTAAATGGCAGAATTATTCAGACGCACACTAGGAGTCTGAGGTTCAGCCAGCAACAAATCCCCATCAACAGGAACATAGTTAGGAACTACAGTAACACAAGGTTTACTCAGTGGCACAGAGAGTATTGTTGGTTTAGTTGAGTCACGTGCAACATAGGACTTCAACATGTTAACATGACATACTCTATTCTTGCGTCTGCGATCAGGGGTACCCACAACGTAATCCGTTTCACTCAGTTTCTGTTCAATGACATACGGCCCTGAAAACTTAGCCTGTAGAGCTGAGCCAGGAACAGGAAGTAACACAAGAACAGAGTCACCCGGTTGAAAACTGCGACGTACTGTTCTTTTGTCAAAGTGGACCTTCATTTTTGACTGTGTCGTAGAAAGATGAGCTCTTGCCAGTTCGCAGGCTTTATGCAGACGTTCCCGGAAAGAACTTACATAATCTAGAACAGAAATAGGTGCACTATCCTTACCCATCAACTGCTCCTTTAACAACTTCAAGGGGCCACGAACAGTATGAGCAAACACAAGCTCAGCAGGGCTAAATCCTAGTGACTCCTGAACAGACTCTCTCACTGCAAACATGAGCAATGGCAAGGCATCCACCCAGTCCTTTCCAGTCTCAATACAAGATGTGCGGAGCAAAGTTTTTAGGGTTTGATGAAAACGTTCCACCGCTCCCTGTGACTCTGGGTGATACGCACTAGACATGATGTTTTATTCCCAACTCTTTCAACATTTGTCCAAACACTTTTGAGGTGAAGTTGGACCCCTGGTCAGTTTGAATAACTCTGGGCAAGCCAAATGTTGTGCAAAACCTTACGACCTCTTTCAGAACTGGTATGGCTTCAGGGTAACGGGTAGCAGTACACATTATTGTCAAAATATACTGGTGACCATGTTTCGACTTTGGAAGAGGCCCTACACAATCAATTACCAGCCTCTCAAAAGGTTCTCCAATGACAGGAATTGGCTGAAGAGGAGCTTTAGGAATGGTTTGATTGGGTTTACCAGCACGCTGACAGATGTCACATGAGCGGCAGTAACGAAAGACAGCAGACTTGATTCCAGGCCAGTAGAAATGTTTAACAATCCTCTGAAATGTTTTTGTGACACCAAGGTGTCCAGCAAGAACATTTGCGTGTGCAAGTTGCAAAACATGAGAACGGTAGCTGGAGGGCAAAACAATCTGATATACTGTTTGCCAGTCACCTCCGTCTGAAAACTTGGGCTGCCACTTGCGCATCAGAATCCCATCGTCCCAAAAGTACGCTACCTTTGCCAACAAAAGATTGTGACCATCCACTGCAGCACTTATGCAGTTTACAAGTGTAGGGTCTAATTTCTGGGCAGCAGCCAAATGTTCCCTACCCACTATGGAATGAAGTTCGACTGGAAGCTGGGTGTCAGGCTCAGAGACCATCTCATCCTCAACAGATAACCTGCACTCTACCAGTTTAGGTTGCTCCCTCAGGAAAGAATCCGAGAGATCAACGACATCTTGAAAGCTTCTTGACTGAGAACGTGTTACAGCACATGCTGGAAAAGTTAGAGGATGTGATGCAGAGAGATCATGGGAATCACAGACTATTGGCTTGCTTACAACTATTGGACTGGGAAAAACTTTACCACCGGCAAGGTCATTACCCAGTATGAGACCGACATTATCTACAGGCAACCGTTTACACACACCCAATTGAACCAAGCCTGTAACAAGGTCAGATTTCAAGTTAACATTGTGTAATGGAATGCTAATGCAGCCCATCTCGATACCACGCACAAGGACATTTGCACCAGTATATGACACATCAGAGAACGGCAAAACATCCTCAAGCACAAAGGATTGAGCCGAACCAGTATATCTCAGAACCTGCACACACTTCTCTGCAGAGTCACCAGCTAGCGACACAGAAGCATTCAAAAGAAAGGGACCATAGGATGATGTGTCAGCAACAAACAAATCAGGAACAGATTGTACAAATGCCACACCTTTAGGCTTTATATTTGTGGCTTTCTGCTTCCATGCCTTACAATCCCCAATCATATGACCAGGATCAAGACAGTAAAAGCAAACCCTCCTATCTGTGCTCTTTGAGAACGACTTCCCTCCACCACTGGTCTTGCTGGCATTCACTCTGAGTGCATCTTGAACTCTGGACTCTGTGGCCATGGATGTTTTAGACTGACGTGTTGAGGAAAAGAGAGTTCGGTGAGTAAGTGCGAATTCGTCGGCAAGCACGGCTGCATCAGAAAGTTTTGCCACTTTTTGTTCGTTTAAATGAACAACAATGCCTTCCGGCACACGAGTTTTAAAATCCTCAAGTAAGATCAATTCTTGCAATTCTTCAAACGTGGTAACCTTACTAGCAAGACACCACTTTTCAAAAAACACCTTTTTCTCTCTTGCAAATTCCACATAAGTGTGTTTGGCTTGCTTTGAACACGCCCTGAACTTTTGTCGATACGCCTCCGGCACCAACTCGTATGCCCTCAACACAGCGGTTTTCACAGTATCATAGTCTAATGACTCCTCAATTGGCAAAGCAGCACATACCTCTTGTGCTTTGCCAACGAGGTTACTCTGCAACAGTAAAGCCCACATGTCTTTCGGCCAATTCAACTTTTGCAGCTACCCGCTCAAAAGCAACAAAATAAGAGTCTACCTCTGATTCACGAAAAGGTGGTACTAATTTGATGTATTTGCCAACATCAAATTCAGGTTTAGACACAATGCCATCACTAGAGGAAGGCGGCCTAGAACGAGGTATAGGAATCGGGCGATTACGCAGAGTTTCCACTTCTAACTCAAGCTTACGCAACTTAATGTCACGATCTGCTTGTATTTCAAGAGCTCTCAGCCGAAGCAGCTGTGTATCATGCTCCTGCTTTCTTAATGCCAGATCAAGCTCTTTTAATTTCAGGGCTAACTGAGGATCTTCAGAAGCTGCGTTTTTACAACTAGCTACAGAGCTTGAGTCATCTTTTGTTTCAATGCCAGCCTCATCCCCCTGCTCTAGTGTTTCTTCTGGGAAAACACCTGCCTCTACTAACTTGCTATACAGCTCCTCTTTTATTGTTTGTTTACGTGCAGCTTTAGATACTGTAATATTATAAAAGTCAGCTATCAAAAGCAGATCTTTTTTTCGACAAGAGTTGTATTCCACCAAAGAAGGAGACAGGGTGAACTTTATCAAATCAAAATCCATGTTTCCAAATAAAACATAAGACCTCCTCACCCACCAAAGTTTAAAGCAGTCAAACAAACTTACATCCAACCACAAGAAAACTGCAATTCAAATTTGCATAGTTAAAAAGGAACGGACGAGCCCCCAATTGTTACGTGCCTCCCTGGTCTAGGGTCAGGGATGGCAGAAACAAGGACATTTCTAAACAAGGTAGAAGACAACTTTTCTACTGACCACCTGGAGACCTTCTCTCCTGTCCCAGCATGCCACAGAAAACCACACAGACTTGTCACGGTCTAGAATTTTGGTTTATTTTACAAACTCAAAGAAAGATGCTTAGCATGGAGCAAAAAAAAAAAAAAAAAGTTCAGGAGGGGACCAGGCCAAAATAACAAACATAACCGATCTAACTTACAAAAAGGAGTACTTTCTAATCTCTCAAAACAAAATCCAAAAAAAACAACAAAAGTCTTACCTTACTCCCTTTCTAGCCAAAAACAGGTGAAAACATGGACAATAAAAGAAATGGCGTCCTCCTCCCTACGGCTCCAAAATTATTTAAACTTTCACCTTAAGGTCTAACCTTGGGAGATTACTTGTACAAAAACAAATGACACACAACTCTCCAAAGTTTCAAACTGTATACACCAACAACAATGTAAACAGACAACTAGCGCACACACGCTATGGTCTAGGGCAGGTGAAAAGTCTCCAGAGGCAGCAAATGCCAAGAAGGGCCCCTTCAGATGGAATCTTCAGCTTTTATCCACAAGCCTTCCTTCCAGCAGAGCAACCAGGTGATTAATGACAACCAGAACCAGGTGATCTTCATTAAGCTTTTGGAGGGTGTAGAGAGATTAGAGAGACAAAACACTGCCAAAACAAACTGTAATCAACATAGTGGCAATAATTAAATACTGCACAAATAACACCTTAAACAAATTACGCCTGGGGACGTAACAAAAGCTATTATTAACAAGTGAAATATCAGAGACAATCAATTACAACACAATAATAGTTTACTCAAAACATTTACCCAAAAATTGTGTCATAATTTTTTATGTCATATGTCAATATATATGACATATGAAACAAACACATACATACGTGTGTGTGTGTGTGTGTGTGTGTGTGTGTGGAAAAATCACAGAAATCCAATATATTGACACATCAACATTATGAAAACTCATTAAATTAATGCTTAATATAATCACAAAATTTGGTCACAAGACACTTAAGAAACAATTATGTTAATGATATTGCTATTTTAGATTTGGGCCATTTACTGTGGTTTGATTTGACATAAAATTTAATCTGTGAGAAACGTTTCAGATTGTCTAGGCACGCACAGCATACGAATATCATTATTAAATAATATAATTTTATGAAATGCATACAGTAAATGAAGTAAAACACTTACTTTCTGTGTTTTCCTTGTTAAAACCAACTTCCCCGTCTGCTCCGCTGCGAGTGAAAGAATCGATCTCTCTGAGGAAAGTGTAGGAGCGCACAACATATTAATGTTGCTATAAATCAATATGATGTTATAAAATAGATTTTTTAAATGAGGTAAAATGTTTACGTCTGGTCTCTCCCTTCTCTTAAGTAACGTTAACCCACATCTGCACTGCACTGCAATTCAAATCTGTGAGAGACGGTTAGGCTCGTTTAGGAGCGCACAGCATTTAAATATCATCATGAGTAAAATCATCTTATAAAATACATGTAAATATGAGATAAAACACTTACTTTTGGTGTTTTCCTTTGATAAAACTAAATTCACAGTCTTCTGCCCCTCGTGAGTGAGAGAAAATAATGTTACCTGTCGAGAAATTTTTTTGGAAAGAACAGCACATAAGTATTGCTATAAATCAATATAATGTTAATAAACACATATTTTAAATGAGATAAAAACACTTAACTTACTTTCAGAATCCCCTTATAGAAAATAATTTACGTCCTCGTCTGTTCCGCATTGCGAGTGAAAGGAAATGTCGTTGAGAAAAGTTTATGTGCACACAGCAAATAAATATAATTATAAAACGATATGATATTACAAAACACATTTTATGAGTAAGATTATACACTTTATTTCACCGTTTTCCATCCTCATATGCACCGCATCGCGAGCAAAGAAAATGGCATCTGTGAAAAAATATTTCAGATGGGTCAGGCACGCATACGAGCAAATGTCCCGGATAAAGGTAACTCTGCGTATTTACACTGCCAGAGGGGGCTGTTTACACTAGCTAGTGTTAATCCTCTAAAGTTCAACACCACAACTTTAACACATTACTCTAAAAGTACCCCATCTGGTTCGTTGTTTAATGTTCATATCTCAAAGTATTGTCATATGGGTCTTATGTTTCTCTTCCCTTGTCTTGGCTTGCCTTACTATGCTGTGCTCTGTCTTGGCCTACCTGCCTGTTTTTTTCCTCTCGAGGTAGTTTTTGTTATTTTTTTATTAATAAATGCCATTTTCTCTTGCATTTGAGTGCTTGTTTTGTCTCTCTCTAATTCCCTTTCAGTAAGTCACTTTCAACATTATTTCAGTGACTGACGAATTGGGATCTCGCTTGAGAGCCCAATCACCTTCGAGTGTTAACAAAACAAGCCAATGAATGTTGGCGTGTGAGCTTTGCATCACGCCCCCCGCTCTGCAGTGCGGTTATACAGGTCCTTCTCAAAAAATTAGTATATTGTGATAAAGTTAATTATTTTCCATAATGTAATGATAAAAATTAAACTTTCATATATTTTAGATCCATTGCACACCAACTGAAATATTTCAGGTCTTTTATTGTTTTAATACTGATGATTTTGGCATACAGCTCATGAAAACCCAAAATTCCTATCTCAAAACATTAGCATATCATGAAAAGGTTCTCTAAACGAGCTATTAACCTAATCATCTGAATCAACTAATTAACTCTAAACACCTGCAAAAGATTCCTGAGGCTTTTAAAAACTCCCAGCCTGGTTCATTACTCAAAACCGCAAACATTGACACCCTCAAGTGAGAGGGTAAGACACAGAAAGAAATTTCTGAACGAATAGGCTGTTCCCAGAGTGCTGTATCAAGGCACCTCAGTGGGAAGTCTGTGGGAAGGAAAAAGTGTGGCAAAAAACGCTGCACAGCGAGAAGAGGTGACCTGAGGAAGATTGTGGAGAAGGACCGATTCCAGACCTTGGGGGACCTGCGGAAGCAGTGGACTGAGTCTGGAGTAGAAACATCTAATGCCACCGTGCACAGGCGTGTGCAGGAAATGGGCTACAGAGAAGCAGCACTGGACTGTTGCTCAGTGGTCCAAAGTACTTTTTTCGGATGAAAGCAAATTTTGCATGTCATTCGGAAATCAAGGTGCCAGAGTCTGGAGAAAAACTGGGGAGAAGGAGATGCCAAAATGCTTGAAGTCCAGTGTCAAGTACCCACAGTCAGTGATGGTCTGGGGTGCCATGTTAGCTGCTGGTGTTGGTCCACTGTGTTTTATCAAGGGCAGGGTCAATGCAGCTAGTTATCAGGAGATTTTGGAGCACTTCATGCTTCCATCTGCTGAAAAGCTTTATGGAGATGAAGATTTCGTTTTTCAGCACGACCTGGCACCTGCTCACAGTGCCAAAACCACTGGTAAATGGTTTACTGACCATGTTATTACTGTGCTCAATTTATAATAATAATAATTCATTTTATTTAAAGGCGCCTTTCTGAACACCCAAGGACACCTTACAGCAAACAACCAGTGAAATAATAACAATATAAAAATAAAATTATAAAATTTACAGCATAATTACATCCATCACACAAAGAAAGGAAAACTGCAATTCACACATAAGTCTGAGTACAAAGATAAGTTTTTAGACTGGATTTAAAATTTTGAAGACTGTCAGAATTCCGTATGTTGGGGGGAAGCGAATTCCACAGCCGAGGCGCCACAAAACTAAAAGTTCTCACTCCCATTGTAGTTAAGCGAATATGTGGCGACACAAGGGAAATAGAGTGAGACGATCTCAAAGAACGAGAAGGAATTATCAATGTTTAAAAGATCAGTGAGATACGGAGGAGCCAAATTATGTAAAGCCTTAAATGTGAGAAGCAGAATTTTAAAATCAATACGGTACTTAACTGGAAGCCAATGTAATTGTTGAAGAATTGGAGTGATGTGCTCGCGTAAAGAAGTCCTAGACAGGACACGTGCCGCTGAGTTTTGAACCAGTTGAAGTTTACGATGAAGTTTTGTAGGAAGACCAGAGAGAAGAGCATTACAGTAGTCAATTCGTGAAGTGACCAACGCATGAATTAGAATTGCTGTGCTGCTTTTAGTGAGAGAAGGACGAAGTCGGCTAATATTACGCAAATGAAAATATGCGGCGCGTGTAATATTATTTACATGTGCTTCGAAGGAGAGTGTGCTGTCCAGGATGACACCCAGACTCCTGACCTGTTGAGAAGGATAAATTTCAATATTGTCAATAACTAAAGAAGGACAATCAGATTTAGCCAAAGTTGATTTAGTACCTACTAATAAAACTTCGGTTTTGTCACTATTTAGTTTGAGGAAATTACCTGAAAGCCAAACTTTAATTTCAGATAAACATTCATTCAAAACAGGTCGAGGAGAAGAACTAGAAGGTTTAGAAGATAAATACAACTGGGTATCATCAGCATAGCTATGGAAATTAATACCGTATTTCCTAAAAATGAAACCAAGAGGAAGTAAGTAGATTATAAATAAAAGAGGCCCTAAAACAGATCCCTGAGAAACTCCAAAGTTAACTCTATATGACCTTGATTTATAATTTTTTATTTGGACATATTGATTATGACCGGTGAGGTATGATCTAAACCAAGACAAGGGGGTACCCGTGACTCCTATAGATACTAGCCTGTCCAAAAGTATCTTGTGCGAAATTGTGTCAAATGCCGCGCTAAGATCAAGTAGGACTAATATAGTCAGAAGACCAGAATCAGCTGCTATTAATAAGTCATTAGTTATTTTAACCAAGGCCGTCTCAGTACTATGATGAGAACGAAATCCAGATTGGAAACGTTCATATAATGCATTCTTGGACAGGTGTTCATGAATTTGAGCTTTGACACACTTTTCCAATATTTTTGTAATAAATGGCAGGTTAGAAATCGATCTATAGTTTTCAAAATTTAATGGATCAGCCCCTATTTTTTTAAGAATCGGAGTAATGACAGCGGCTTTCATGAAGCACGGTACATGCCCGGTATCAAGCGAAGAATGAATAATTTTAGTGAATAATGAGGACAGTGATGATACACAGGCTTTAACCAAGCAAGTAGGCATTGGGTCGAGCTGACAAGTGGAGGATTTAGATCTTTGAATATGATCCCGTATCTCTGCTGTAGGTGGTAGGGTAAAAGAATTAAAAGTAGAATGTACAGTCATTTGTGGGACTAAGAGACTCAGAGGATTCAGAGCTAAATTACTGATTGCCAACTGCTGATGGATCTTATTCATTTTTGACTCAAAGAAAGTCATACAATTATTCCATTGTTCTGTAGAACACAGGCTTAAAGGCATGGCATCTGCTGGACAGGAAACCTTCTTTACTAACGAAAAAAAAGATCTAGAGTTTCCTTCGCTGGCTCCAATTATATTAGTATAATAATCTGATTTTGCTTTAAGCAGAGCTTCCTTATAATGGTACATATGATCACTCAACATATCTTTGTGTACCATTAAACCAGATTTAGCAAATAAACGTTCAAGCCTCCGTCCCTTAGTTTTGAGTAGACGCAGATCAGGGGTAAACCATGGAGCAGAAACATTAAAAGAAACAGTCCGAGTTTTAACAGGAGCAAAAACATCCAAGATCTCAGTTAGTCCACTGTTGTAAACGGAAATCAGAGCATCAGGAGTGGAGAATTTCACTTTGTTTGAGAAGCTGGCCAGTTCATCAGCAAGATTAGAGACATCAATGTTCTTTATGTTCCTAAAAGTGATACTATGGCCCGTCTTTAACTTAAAAACTGTCAACTGAGCACAGAAAGAGACTAGAAAATGATCTGATAGAGACAGGTCAGAAACAATACAATTATATGGTGCTAAACCAGAGCAGCAGATAAGGTCAAGAATATGACCTTTAGAGTGAGTAGGAGAATTCACAAACTGCTGCAAGCCAAAACTGTCCAAACAAGATAAAAAATCACATGTACTTGCATTTCTCAAATTGTCCATATGAATGTTAAAATTGCCCAACATAATTACATTGGAAGACATGGCACACAAATCAGTTAAAAGGTCAGAAAGTTCAGATATAAAACTTGAGTTATTTTTAGGGGGGCGATAAACAGTAATGAGAATAGTCGGTATAGCCCCGTTTATTTTTATGGCAATGCAATCAAAGCAGGAATATGTGGGCACAGTTAATTGTGATACTTTCCATTTCTCCTTATAGAGAATTGCAATACCCCCACCGCGGCCAATAGTGCGGGATTTACAAATAAAAGTATATCCTGAAGGAACAGACTCATTCAAATGAAAGTAGTCACCGTGTTTCTGCCAGGTTTCAGTTAAACAGAAAAAATCCAACTTACGGTCAGACAACACGTCATGTAGTAGAGGTCCTTTACCAGAGAGCGAGCGGATGTTAAGCAATCCAAATGACAGGTTGTTTTTACTGGAATCAATACCTCCGTGTTGGACGAGGTTTCTGCGACCAAAATGACCGTATTTTACACGAATCATTAATGCTGTAGGATCGACGGGATCCACGGTGAACATATTTCCGACGGTGCTGGCCGGTGATGTCTGGATGAAAGCGTAGTGTTGATGGAGGATCAGTAAAACGCATCCGAAGTTGGAGAAGTTCCTCTGCCGAGTACTGAAGCGTCGACCCCGCGGGATGGAATAAGGCAGAACAAATGGCGATCTTCATGGCACACAGACAAATGATCCGGCCAAGTAAGTCGGCGATCTTCATGATTGTTATTTCCAAGCTGGAGGCGCTAGGGGTGCAGACAGTCAACAGGTACACACACCATCGACCAAGAGCAACAGAGGCAGAAAATTGCTATAATAGGTAGCTAAAATATACTCGTTGGCTTATAGTAAATTTGCAGGGTCAAATAATTTAGACACAAATTAAAACAAATACTTAATAAAAGCAAATAAAATAAAATTTCATCGCAGGAGCAGCGGCAGCTAACAGCGCCAGCGTTCACTCCGGAAGTGAAAACTTTTGGCCTGCCAACTCTCCTGACCTCAACCCCATAGAGAATCTGTGGGATATTGTGAAGAGAAAGTTGAGAGACGCAAGACCCAACACTCTGGATGAGCTTAAGGCCGCTATCGAAGCATCCTGGGCTTCCATAACACCTCAGCAGTGCCACAGGCTGATTGCCTCCATGCCACGCCGCATTGAAGCAGTCATTTCTGCAAAAGGATTCCCGACCAAGTATTGAGTGCATAACTGAACATAATTATTTGAAGGTTGACTTTTTTTGTATTAAAAACACTTTTCTTTAATTGGTCGGATGAAATATGCAAATTTTTTGAGATAGGAATTTGGGGTTTTCATGAGCTGTATGCCAAAATCATCAGTATTAAAACAATAAAAGACCTGAAATATTTCAGTTGGTGTGCAATGAATCTAAATTATATGAAAGTTTAATTTTTATCATTACATTATGGAAAAAAATGAACTTCATCACAATATGCTAATTTTTTGAGAAGGACCTGTATAAAGAGAGCAGGTCAGTGGTGGTCACTACTAAAAGAGCTTTTCTCTGCATTGTGCATGCTGCAGTCTTATCCAACAGTCCTGCACGCCGTACAGCAACCATTCACCTGGGTGCTTTAGCACTAAGGAATTTTTAAACAAATTATCAAACTTCTTAGGTGACGTTGTTCTTAAATATGATCATGGGGGGTTTCAACAATCATGTTTGCTGTGAGTTAAACTCCCTGGCCAAGGATTTTATTAATTTGCTTGACTCTTTTGATTTTACTCAAGTGGTGAATGGTGCAACTCACAAACAAGGGCATACCTTAGATCTTGTATTGTTGTATGGTATTTCAATCTGTGAACTTGAAATACTCGAGTTAAGTTTTTCTGATCATATGCCTGTTATATTTACTTGTTTGCTTCCAAATGAAGTTTCAAAGACTAGGACATTACTGTAACAGACTCCTTTTTTTAGCTCTTCATCTAGTGATATTTTTATGTGCATTTCGAGGAGGCTTGTCTTAAGAATAGTCTTGATTCCCCCTCAAATATCTCAAATGTAGATGAACATCTTATGTTCTTCAACTCAATACGCAATGACATCTTGAATTCTGTGCCTCAATTGAGAGAAAAATGACAAAAATCTAAACCTGAACCCTGGTTAAATTGCACCACTCAAGAACATAGATGTGCATGTCATAGAGCTGAACAGAAGTGGAAAAAATATAAATTACAAGTGTTCTTTTTGAAATATTACAAGAGTCATTAATCAGGTATCAAAAATCTGTCATAAACCCCTTTTTACTATTTTAGTATTTTAGTTTTTTACAGATAAAATAGTTGACATAAGACAGCATATTATACCTCCAAATTGTGACTGGTCTGACCCTTCTCTTTGAAATTCTACCGTTAATGAATTCCAGATAATCTCTTTAAACTCTTTTCAAAATAATATTAAGCAGATAAAACGAACTACATGGCCACAAGACATCATTCCCACACTGTTCTTGCTTCAGGTCTTTGATCTAGTTGGGCCAAGAATTTTAGGTATAATAAACAAGTCTCTTCTTACACCGATTGTCCCAAAATATCTAAAGCATGCAATTGTTAAACCCTTGCTTAAAAAATCAAATCTTGACCCTACCATCTTATCAAATTATAGACACATTACAAATTTATCTTTTCTTTCAAAAGCCTTAGAAGTTTTTTAGAGTCATATAGTATTTTTGAAAAATTTCAATCTGAGTTTTGGAAACATCATAGCACTGAGACTGCACTTTTAAAATTGTTGAATGATATTTAATTATCTGTAAATTCAGGGGACACAGTGTTACTTTTACTATTAGATTTAAGTGCTACGTTTGATCCTTTAGATTGCATAATCCTTATATCACGCCTTGAACAATGTGTAGGCATTACAGGTTGTGCTTTTGACTGGTTTAAATCCTATCTTGAAGACAGAATGTTTTCTGTTCGTCTTGATGGTTTTTCTTCATCTACATATAGCTCTATTTTGCATTTTGGAGTTCCTCAAGGCTCCATTTTCTCATTATATATGCTTCCTCTGGTGTCCCTTCTTACCCAGCATGGGGTCTCATTTCATTTGTATGATAAAAGAGACTTAGTATCACTGAATACTGTTTGTCTGATATTAAGTCTTGGTTTTCTTCAAACTTTTTACATCTAAATGAGGGCAAATCAGAGGTCATTGTGTTTGGATCTTCGGGAACCCCGACTGTAATTTGAGAGATCTGGACTCCTACAGAAAACTGTTTGTGGAAAAATTGGGGTGTTATTTTTGATTTTGCACTCAAGTTCAATAAACAGATAAATGCTGTAGTTAAATCCAGTTTCTTCCAATTAAGATTGCTATCAAGAGCCTAGATTTTTTTATCATTACAAGAGCTTGAGAGAGTGATCCATGCCTTTGTGTCATCACGGCTTGATTATTGTAATTCCCTTTAAATGGGAAAAAGTCAATCAAATATAAATCGACATCAGGTGCTTCACAATGCAGCTGCCAGACTTTTGACTGGCACTTGCAAAGTTGATCATATCTCGCCCGTATTATGCACTCTGCACTAGTCCATTACAGAATTGAGTAAAAAAAAATACAGTTTGTTTTTAAAGCTCTGAGTGGAACAGCTCCTGAATATCTCTGTGATCTTTTAAATCCAAATACATCTGTTAGATCGCTGAGGTCTTCTAAACAGAGAGTGCTGATGGACCAAAGATCTTGATTGAAGTTGAGGGGTGACCATGCCTTTTCAATTGCTGGGCCTAAACTTTGGAATATTCTTCCAGTCTCCCTCCGATTAGTCTTTTCAGAATGTGAATTTAAATCTAAGTTGAAAACGTACCTTTTTTGCAAGGCTTATGACCCTCCTTAGAGTAGTGCTTTCAACCTGTGGGCCGCGGTGGAATTGCAGGTGGCCGCCAATTACTATTAAAAGAAATAATAATATTGTTAATATATGTAAAAATTAGTGGTGGGCCGTTATCGGCGTTAACGTGCTGTGTTAACGTGAGACCCTTATCAGGCGATAAAAAAAAATATTGCGGTTAATCTATTCTCAAAGTTGGGTTGGAAGCTGGGTCTATACTAAGCAAGCTATGATGACTTTCACCTTGATATTTTAGCGCTGATGTATACCTAGCCAAATTGCACTGTAGGGGGCAAGAACGAGTCTTCACACCTGTCTGTATGCCTACTGTGAAATTACCACATCAAACGTGACGTGCTAACATGGATGCAGCTAAGGGTTTGCTTCAGGGATTTTTTTTTTTTTTTAAAGAAGCATGGACTCGATGTGCTTTCACACAGGACGCCTTTGCAGTCCCCTACTCGGTACGTAAACGATTGCTGCACTGCTGCAGACGCACCGCTACTGGAACGCACCTGGAATCCATTAACATGGGTGCGTAAAAAAATATGCAACGCATATGCACCGCAGATGGAGTAAGTGTGTAACGGGCATAAGGTTGTTTGCACCTTGTGCAATGTGGAATTAGTTTACCGCTTTCTCAAGCAGTTTGTGATGCATTTTGGAAACAGGAGATGAGCCCCTGGTCTAATGCACCCACCTGGCTTGAGAAACCCCTTCTCAAAGACTTACTTTTAGTCATCATTTTATTTGGGTAGCATACATATTCTGAATAACTTCGGCAGAATTCAAATGAGCCATTTTAATCTAGATTATTTCCAAGATTACAGTGAGTTTAATCTAGATTTAAAAAATGTATCTATGCCCACCACTAGTAAAAATTGTCTAAGTCATAACATAATAAAATCACTTTCATCATATATATAATTAAATAACAAACTGTAATTAAAGCTGCAAGCAGCGATGAACGGGCCCTCGCACCCGGGCTCACCACCAATGAGTTGCTTTAGTAAAAAGGTGAATGGTGAGATATATGCATTTAATGTCATAAATATAAGTGGAATATATCAAAGTATATTCCATATATGTGCCAATCTTCCTGTTGCCAGCAGGTGGCGCTATCATTATAACGGAATATTGGCCTTCAGATGTGTTCAGGCCAGGACTCTTATCACAAATGTGAAGTTTGGGAAGATTGAACATTTATGCCTGAGTTACAACAACTTCTCTTCCTGTGGCGAGACATCAAATTTTGTCATGGTGCCATGGACACTCCCTTTAACGAAATCTCAAGATCTTCCCAATTTAACATCGCAAAGGCCTTTAGATTTAACTGACCAAGTTTGATGCTGATCTGAATAAATCTCTAGGAGGAGTTCGTTAAAGTACAACCCCTGAAAATGCCAAAAAACAACACCAATTTTGCAGAGAACATTCTAAATAACTGACTTCCTGTTTGGATTCGGATTTCGTACCAAGAGACTTTTTCGTAAATATTGGTGTGTTACATGTGTGTACCAATTTTTGTACATGTACGTGAAACATAGCTTGAGGCGCACTCCATTGAAAGTGTATATGCACTCAGTTGAAAGTGTATAGGTGGCGCTATCGAGCCATTTTGCCACACCCAATGGGATATTGGCCTTCAGATCTGTTCAGGCCAGGACCCTTATCACACATGTGAAGTTTGGGCAAGATCGGACATTTTATGCCTGAGTTATAACATCTTTTATTCCCATGGCGACACATCGAACTTTGTCACGGTGCCATGGACACGCCTTTTAACGAAAACTCAAGATCTTCACAACTTAACATCGCACAGGCCTTTAGATTAGACTGACCACAAAAAAGACATTGATGTCATAAAATTTCTAGAAGTAGCTAGTCGCAGTGTAAAATATGTCACTTCCTGTTGCCAATAGGTGGTGCTATGACTATAACTGAATTTGGGCATGTCAATCTGTTCAGGTTCGGAGTCTCATCAAACATGTAAAGTTTGGGGCAGATTGGACATTGTATGTCTTAGTTATAGCAACTTAATTTTTCATGGCGAATCAACGAAATTCGCCAGGCCGCCACGGACACGCCCTTCAACGAAAACTCAAGATCTTCGCAATTTAACATCGCAAAGGCCTTTAGATTAGGCATACGAAATTTGGTGTTGATTTGAAGAAATCTCTAGGAGGAGTTCGTTAAGATACAACACATGGAAATGACCAAAATTACACAAAATTTGCTCATAATATTAAAAATAACCGACTTCCTGTTGGGTTTAGAATTTTGCTCCAAGAGTCTTTTTTGTAGGTATTGGTGTGTTACATATGTGTGCCAATTTTCGTGCATGTACGTGAAACATAGCTGGAAGGCTGTTGATTTTCTTAGTATAGGTGGCGCTGTCGAGCCATTTTGCCACACCCTCTTCTGAATCCTATATCAGACGAAAATTTTCACCAGGTTTGACGCGTGTGCAAAGTTTCATGACTTTTTGAGCATGTTTAAGCCCTCAAAAATGCGATTCATTCGGGAGAAGAATAATAATAATAATAATAATAATAAACTAATTAAAGCTGCAAACAGCGATGAACGGGCCCTCGCACCCGGGCTCACCGCCAGCGAGTTGATTTAGTAAAAAGGTGAACGGTGAGAAATAAGCATTTCATGTCATAAACATAATTGCAATATGTCAAAGTCATTAATATGTGCCAATCTTCATGTTGCCAGCAGGTGGCGCTATCATTATAATGGAATATTGGCCTTCAGATGTGTTCAGGCCAGGACTCTTATCAATCATGTAAAGTTTGGGGAAGATTGAACATTTTATGCCTGAGTTACAACAACTTCTCTTGCTGTGGCGAGACATCAAATTTTGTCACAGCGCCATGGACACGCCCTTAAACAAAAATTCAAGATCTCCACAATTTAACATTGCAAAGACCTTTAGATTAGACTGACCAAAATAAAATGTTGATGTCATTAAATTTCTAGGAGTAGTTTGTTACAACGTAAAACATGTCACTTCCTGTTGCCAGCAGGTGGCGCTATGGCTATAACTGAATATTGGCATTTAGATCTGTTCAGGTCAAAAGTCTTATCCAACATGTGAAGTTTGGGGCAGATTGGACATTGTATGTCTAAGTTACAACAACTTCCTTTTTCATGGCGAAACATCGAAATTTGTCAGGCCGCCTTGGAAACACACTTTAACGAAACCTCAAGATCTTCGCAATTTAACATCACAAAGGCCTTTAGATTTAACTGGCCAAGTTTGATGTTGATCTGAATAAATCTCTAGGAGGAGTTTGTTAAAGTACAACCCCTGAAAATGGCAAAAACAACGCCAATTTTGCAGAGAAAATTCTAAATAAACGACTTCCTGTTGGGATTCGGATTTCGTACCAAGAGACTTTTTTGTAGATATTGGTGTGGTACATGTGTGTACCGATTTTTGTACATGTACGTGAAACATAGCTCGAGGTGCACTCCGTTGAAAGTGTATATGCACTCAGTTGAAAATGTATAGGTGGCGCTATCGAGCCATTTTGCCACACCCAATGGAATATTGGCCTTCAGATCTGTTCAAGCCAGGACCCTTATCACACATGTGAAGTTTGGGCAAGATCGGACATTTTATGCCTGAGTTATAACATCTTTTATTCCCATGGCGACACACCGAACTTCGTCACGGCGTCATGGACACGCCTTTTAACGAAAACTCAAGATCTTCACAACTAAACATCACACAGGTCTTTAGATTAGACTGACCACAAAAATAACATCGATGTCATAAAATTTCTAGGAGTAGTTTGTCGCAGTGTAAAATATTTCACTTCCTATTGCCAATAGGTGGCGCTATGATTATAACTGAATATTGGCATGTAGATCTGTTCAGGTCAAGAGTCTTATCCAACATGTGAAGTTTGGGGCAGATTGGACATTGTATGTCTGAGTTACAGCAACTTCCTTTTTCATGGCGAAACATCGAAATTTGTCAGGCCGCCATGGACACGCCCTTTAACGAAACCTCAAGTCCTTCGCAATTTAACATCGCAAAGGGCTTTAGATTACACTGACCAAGTTTGGTGTTCATCTGAATAAATCTCTAGGAGGAGTTCGTTAAAGTACAACCCCTGAAAATGGCAAAAACAACACCAATTTTGCAGGTAAAATTCAAAATAATCGACTTCCTGTTGGGATTAGGATTTCGTACCAAGATACTTTTTTTGTAGGTATTGGTGTGTTACATGTGTGTACCAATTTTTGTACATGTACGTGAAACATAGATCAAGGCTCACTCCGTTGAAAGTGTATAGGTGGCGCTATCGAGCCATTTTGCCACACCCGACGGAATATTGGCCTTCAGATCTGTTCAGGCCAGGACTTTTATCAAACATGTGAAGTTTGGGGAAGATCGGACATTTTATGCCTGAGTTATAACATCTTTTATTCCCATGGCGAGACTTTGAATTTTGTCACGGCGCCATGGACACGCCCCTTAACGAAAACTCAAGATCTTCACAACTTAACATCGCACAGGCCTTTAGATTAGACTGACCACAAAAAGACATTGATGTCATGAAATTTCTAGGAGTAGTTAGTCGCAGTGTAAAATATGTCACTTCCTGTTGCCAATAGGTGGCGCTATGACTATAACTGAATATGGGCATGTCAATCTGTTCAGGTTCGGAGTCTCATCAAACATGTGAAGTTTGGGGCAGATTGGACATTGTATGTCTGAGTTATAGCAACTTCATTTTTCATGGCGAATCATCGAAATTCGCCAGGCCACCACGGACACGCCCTTTAACGAAAACTCAAAATCTTCGCAATTTAACATCGCAAAGGCCTGTAGATTAGGCATACCAACTTTGGTGTTGATCTGAATTAATCTCTAGGAGGAGTTCGTTAAAATACAACGCATGGAAATGACAAAAATGACACAAAATTTGCTCATAAAATTAAAAATAACCGACTTCCTGTTGGGTTTCGGATTTTGCTCCAAGAGACTTTTTTGTAGGTATTGGAGAGATACATGTGTATACCAATTTTCATACATGTACGTGAAACGTAGCTCGAGGCGCACACCGTTGAACGTGTATAGGTGGCGCTGTCGAGCCATTTTGCCACACCCACTTCTGAAACCCATATCAGACGTAAATTTTCGCCAGTTCTGAGGTGTGTGCAAAGTTTCATGACTTTTCAAACATGTGTAGGCTCTCAAAAATGCGATTCATCTTAGAGAAGAATAATAATAATAATAATAATAATAATAATAAACGGAGCAATTCCAAGAGGGTCCTCACACCATCGGTGCTCGGGCCCTAATAATAATAATAATAATAATAATAATAATAATAATAATAATAATAATAAACAGAGCAATTCCAAGAGGGTCCTCACACCATCGGTGCTCGGGCCCTAATAATAATAATAATAATAATAATAATTAAAGCTGCAAGCAGCGATGAACGGGCCCTCGCACCCGGGCTCACCGCCAGCGAGAGGCTTTAGTAAATTGGCGAACGGCGAGATATATGCATTTAAAGTCGTAAATATAAGTGTAATATATCAAAATCATTTATATGTGCCAGTCTTCCTGTTGCCAGCAGGTGGCGCTATCACTATAATGGAATATTGGCCTTCAGATGTGTTCAGGGCTGCACTCTTATCGAACATGTGAAGTTTGGGGAAGATCAAACATTTTATGCCCGAGTTACAACAACTTCTCTTGCTGTGGCGAGACATCAAATTTTGTCATTTTTGCTATGGACACACTCTTTAACAAACACCCAAGATCTCCACAATTTAACATTACACATGCCTTTAGATTAGACTGACCACAAAAATACATTAATGTCAAAAAATCTCTAGGAGTAGTTTGTCTCAGTGTAAAATATGTCACTTCCTGTTGCCAGCAGGTGGTGCTATGACTATAATTGAATATAGGCATGTAGATCTGTTAAGGGCAGAAGTCTTATCTAACATGCAAAGTTTGGGGCAGATTGGACATTGTATGTCTGAGTTACAGCAACTTCCTTTTTCAAGGCGAAACATCGAAATTTGTCAGGCCGCCATGAACACTCCCTTTAACGAAATCTCAAGATCTTCCCAATTTAACTTAGCAAAGGCCTTTAGATTTAACTGACCAAGTTTGATGCTGATCTGAATAAATCTCTAGAAGGAGTTCGTTAAAGTACAACCGCTTAAAATGGCAAAAACTACACCAATTTTGCAGAGAAAATTCTAAATAACTGACTTCCTGTTTGGATTCGGATTTCGTACCAAGAGACTTTTTCGTAGATATTGGTGTGTTACATGTGTGTACCGATTTTTGTACATGTACGTGAAACATAGCTTGAGGCGCACTCCGTTGAAAGTGTATATGCACTCTGTTGAAAGTGTATAGGTGGCGCTATCGAGCCATTTTGCCACACCCAATGGAATATTGGCCTTCAGATCTGTTCGGGCCAGGACCCTTATCACACATGTGAAGTTTGGGCAAGATCGGACATTTTATGCGTGAGTTATAACATCTTTTATTCCCATGGCGACACATCGAACTTCGTCACGGCGCCATGGACACGCCTTTTAACAAAAACTCAAGATCTTCACAACTATACATCACACAGGTCTTTAGATTAGACTGACCACAAAAATGACATTGATGTCATAAAATTTCTAGGAGTAGTTTGTCGCAGTGTAAAATATTTCACTTCCTGTTGCCAATAGGTGGCGCTATGACTATAACTGAATATTGGCATGTAGATCTGTTCAGGTCAAGAGTCTTATCCAACATGTGAAATTTGGGGCAGATTGGACATTGTATGTCTCAGTTACAGCAACTTCCTTTTTTATGGCGAAACATCGAAATTTGTCAGGCCGCCATGGACACGCCCTTTAACGAAACCTCAAGTCCTTCGCAATTTAACATCGCAAATGGCTTTAGATTACACTGACCAAGTTTGGTGTTCATCTGAATAAATCTCTAGGAGGAGTTCGTTAAAGTACAACCCCTGAAAATGGCAAAAACAACGCCAATTTTACAGGGAAAATTCAAAATAACCGACTTCCTGTTGGGATTAGGATTTCGTACCAAGAGACTTTTTTGTAGGTACTGGTGTGTTACATGTGTGTATCGATTTTTGTACATGAACGTGAAACGGAGCTCGAGGCGTGCTATGTTGAAAGTTTATAGGTGGCGCTATCGAGCCATTTTGCCACACCCGATGGAATATTGGCCTACAGATGTGTTCAGGCCAGGACTCTTATCACACATGTGAAGTTTGGGGAAGATCGGACATTTTATGCCTGAGTTATAACATCTTTTATTCCCTTGGCGAGACATCAAACTTCGTCACGGCGCCATGGACACGCCTTTTAACGAAAACTCAAGATCTTCACAACTTAACATCGCACAGGCCTTTAGATTAGATTGACCACAAAAAAGACATTGATGTCATAAAATTTCTAGGAGTAGTTAGTCGCAGTGTAAAATATGTCACTTCCTGTTGCCATTAGGTGGCGCTATGACTATAACTGAATATGGGCATGTCAATCTGTTCAGGTTCGGAGTCTCATCAAACATGTGAAGTTGGGGGCAGATTGGACATTGTATGTCTGAGTTATAGCAACTTCATTTTTCATGGCGAATCATCGAAATTCGCCAGGCCGCCACGGACACGCCCTTTAACGAAAACTCAAAATCTTCGCAATTTAACATCGCAAAGGCCTTTAGATTAGGCATACCAACTTTGGTGTTGATCTGAATTAATCTCTAGGAGTAGTTCGTTAAAATACAACGCATGGAAATGACAAAAAGGACACAAAATTTGCTCATAAAATTAAAAATAACCGACTTCCTGTTGGGTTTCGGATTTTGCTCCAAGAGACTTTTTTGTAGGTATTGGAGAGATACATGTGTATACCAATTTTCATACATGTACGTGAAACGTAGCTCGAGGCGCACACCGTTGAACGTGTATAGGTGGCGCTGTCGAGCCATTTTGCCACACCCACTTATGAAACCCATATCAGAAGTAAATTTTCGCCAGTTCTGAGGTGTGTGCAAAGTTTCATGACTTTTCGAGCATGTTTAGGCTCTCAAAAATGCGATTAATCTTAGAGAAGAATAATAATAATAATAATAATAATAATTAAAGCTGCAAGCAGCGATGAACGGGCCCTCGCACCCGGGCTCACCGGCAGCGAGTGGCTTTAGTAAATAGGTGAACGGTGAGAAATAGGCATTTAAACTCATAAATATAAGTGGAATATATCAAAGTTTATTCCATATATGTGCCAATCTTTCTGTTGCCAGTAGGTGGCGCTATCATTATAATGGAATATTGGCCTTCAGATGTGTTGAGGGCTGCACTCTTATCGAACATGTGAAGTTTGGGGAAGATCAAACATTTTATGCCTGAGTTACAACAACTTCTCTTGCTGTGGCGAGACATCAAATTTTGTCATTTTTGCCATGGACACACTCTTTAACAAAAACTCAAGATTGCCACAATTTCACATTACACAGGCAATTAGATTAGACTGACCACAAAAATACATTGTCAAAATATCTCTAGGAGAAGTTTGTCGCAGTGTAAAATATTTCACTTCCTGTTGCCAATAGGTGGCGCTATGACTATAACTGAATATTGGCATGTAGATCTGTTCAGGTCAAGAGTCTTATCCAACATGTGAAGTTTGGGGCAGATTGGACATTGTATGCCTGAGTTACAGCAACTTCCTTTTTCATGGCGAAACATCGAAATTTGTCAGGCCGCCATGGACACGCCCTTTAACGAAACCTCAAGTCCTTCGCAATTTAACATCGCAACGGGCTTTAGATTACACTGACCAAGTTTGGTGTTCATCTGAATAAATCTCTAGGAGGAGTTCGTTAAAGTACAACCCCTGAAAATGGCAAAAACAACACCAATTTTGCAGGGAAAATTCAAAATAATCGACTTCCTGTTGGGATTAGGATTTCGTACCAAGATACTTTTTTGTAGGTATTGGTGTGTTACATGTGTGTACCAATTTTTGTACATGTACGTGAAACATAGATCGAGGCGCACACCGTTGAAAGTGTATATGTGGCGCTATCGAGCCATTTTGCCACACCCGATGGAATATTGGCCTTCAGATCTGTTCAGGCCAGGACTTTTATCAAACATGTGAAGTTTGGGGAAGATCGGACATTTTATGCCTGAGTTATAACATCTTTTATTCCCATGGCGAGACTTTGAATTTTGTCACCGCGCCATGGACACGCCCCTTAACGAAAACTCAAGATCTTCACAACTTAACATCGCACAGGCCTTTAGATTAGACTGACCACAAAAAAGACATTGATGTCATAAAATTTCTAGGAGTAGTTTGTTGCAGTGTAAAATATGTCACTTCCTGTTGCCAATAGGTGGCGCTATGACTATAACTGAATATGGGCATGTCAATCTGTTCAGGTTCGGAGTGTCATCAAACATGTGAAGTTTGGGGCAGATTGGACATTGTATGTCTGAGTTATAGCAACTTCATTTTTCATGGCGAATCATCGAAATTCGCCAGGCCGCCACGGACACGCCCTTTAACGAAAACTCAAAATCTTCGCAATTTAACATCGCAAAGGCCTTTAGATTAGGCATACCAACTTTGGTGTTGATCTGAATTAATCTCTAGGAGGAGTTCGTTAAAATACAACGCATGGAAATGACAAAAATGACACAAAATTTGCTCATAAAATTAAAAATAACCGACTTCCTGTTGGGTTTCGGATTTTGCTCCAAGAGTCTTTTTTGTAGGTATTGGAGAGATACATGTGTATACCAATTTTCATACATGTACGTGAAACGTAGCTCGAGGCGCACACCGTTGAACATGTATAGGTGGCGCTGTTGAGCCATTTTGCCACACCCACTTCTGAAACCCATATCAGACGTAAATTTTCGCCAGTTCTGAGGTGTGTGCAAAGTTTCATGACTTTTCGAGCATGTTTAGGCTCTCAAAAATGCGATTCATCTTAGAGAAGAATAATAATAATAATAATAATAATAATAATAATAATAAACGGAGCAATTCCAAGAGGGTCCTCACACCATCGGTGCTCGGGCCCTAATAATAATAATAATAATAAACGGAGCAATTCCAAGAGGGTCCTCACACCATCGGTGCTCGGGCCCTAATAATAATAATAATAATAAACGGAGCAATTCCAAGAGGGTCCTCACACCATCGGTGCTCGGGCTCTAATTAAAGCTGCAAGCAGCGATGAACAGGCCCTCGCACCCGGGCTCACCGGCAGTGAGTGGCTTTAGTAAATAGGTGAACGGTGAGAAATATGCGTTTAAACTCATAAATATAAGTAGAATATATCAATGTTTATTCCATATATGTGCCAATCTTCCTGTTGCCAGCAGGTGGCACTATCATTATAATGGAATATTGGCCTTCAGATGTGTTCAGGGCTGCACTCTTATCGAACATGTGAAGTTTGGGGAAGATCAAACATTTTATGCCTGAGTTACAACAACTTCTCTTGCTGTGGCGAGACATCAAATTTTGTCATTTTTGCCATGGACAAGCTCTTTAACAAAAACTCAAGATTGCCACAATTTAACATTACACAGGCCTTTAGATTAGACTGACCACAAAAATACATTAATGTCAAAAAATCTCTAGGAGTAGTTTGTCTCAGCATAAAATATGTCACTTCCTGTTGCCAGCAGGTGGCGCTATGACTATAATTGAATATGGGCATGTAGATCTGTTAAGGGCAGAAGTCTTATCTAACATGCAAAGTTTGGGGCAGATTGGACATTGTATGTCTGAGTTACAGCAACTTCCTTTTTCTTGGCGAAACATCGAAATTTGTCAGGCCGCCATGGACACTCCCTTTAACGAAATCTCAAGATCTTCCCAATTTAACTTCGCAAAGGCCTTTAGATTTAACTGACCAAGTTTGATGTTGATCTGAATAAATCTCTAGGAGGAGTTCGTTAAAGTACAACCCCTGAAAATGCCAAAAACAACACCAATTTTGCAGAGAACATTCTAAATAACTGACTTCCTGTTTGGATTCGGATTTCGTACCAAGAGACTTTTTCGTAGATATTGGTGTGTTACATGTGTGTACAGATTTTTGTACATGTACGTGAAACATAGCTTGAGGCGCACTCCGTTGAAAGTGTATATGCACTCAGTTGAAAGTGTATAGGTGGCGCTATCGAGCCATTTTGCCACACCCACTGGAATATTGGCCTTCAGATCTGTTCAGGCCAGGACCCTTATCACACATGTGAAGTTTGGGCAAGATCGGACATTTTATGCCTGAGTTATAACATCTTTTATTCCCATGGCGACACATCGAACTTCGTCACGGCGCCATGGACACGCCTTTTAACGAAAACTCAAGATCTTCACAACTAAACATCAGGCAGGTCTTAAGATTAGACTGACCACAAAAATAACATTGATGACATAACATTTCTAGGAGTAGTTTGTCGCAGTGTAAAATATTTCACTTCCTGTTGCCAATAGGTGGCGCTATGACTATAACTGAATATTGGCATGTAGATCTGTTCAGGTCAAGAGTCTTATCCAACATGTGAAGTTTGGCGCAGATTGGACATTGTATGTCTGAGTTACAGCATCTTCCTTTTCCATTGGCGAAACATCGAAATTTGTCAGGCCGCCATGGACACGCCCTTTAACGAAACCTCAAGTCCTTCGCAATTTAACATCGCAAATGGCTTTAGATTACACTGACCAAGTTTGGTGTTCATCTGAATAAATCTCTAGGAGGAGTTCGTTAAAGTACAACCCCTGAAAATATCAAAAACAACATCAATTTTGCAGAGAAAATTCTAAATAACTGACTTCCTGTTGGGATTTGGATTTCATACCAAGAGACTTTTTTGTAGGTATTGGTGTGTTACATGTGTGTACTGATTTTCGTACATGGATGTGAAACGTAGCTCGAGGTGCACACCGTTGAATGTGTATGGGTGGCGCTATCGAGCCATTTTGCCACACCCGATGGAATATTGGCCTTCAGATGTGTTCAGGTCAGGACTCTTATCAAACATGTGAAGTTTGGGGAAGATCGGACATTTTATGTCTGAGTTATAACATCTTTTATACCCTTGGCGAGACTTTGAACTTTGTAACGGCGCCATGGACACGCCCCTTAACGAAAACTCAAGAACTTCACAATTTAACATCGCAAAGGCCTTTAGATTAGGCATACCAACTTTGGTGTTGATCTGAATTAATCTCTAGGAGGAGTTCGTTAAAATACAACGCATGCAAATGACAAAAATGACACAAAATTTGCTCATAAAATTAAAAATAACCGACTTCCTGTTGGGTTTCGGATTTTGCTCCAAGAGACTTTTTTGTAGGTATTGGAGAGATGCATGTGTATACTGATTTTCATACATGTACATGAAACGTAGCTCGAGGCGCACACCGTTGAACGTGTATAGGTGGCGCTATCGAGCCATTTTGCCACACCCGATGGAATATTGGCCTTCAGATCTGTTCAGGCCAGGACTCTTATCACACATGTGAAGTTTGGGGAAGATCGGACATTTTATGCCTGAGTTATAATATCTTTTATTCCCATGGCGAGACTTTGAATTTTGTCACGGCGCCATGGACACGCCCCTTAACAAAAACTCAAGATCTTCACAATTTAACATTGCACAGGCCTTTAGATTAGACTGACCATAAAAAAGACATTGATGTCATAAAATTTCTAGGAGTAGTGTGTCGAAGTATAAAATATGTCACTTCCTGTTGCCTATAGGTGGCGCTATGACTATAACTGAATATGGGCATGTAAATATGTTCAGGTCAGGAGTCTTATTAAACATGTGAAGTTTTGGGCACATTGGACATTGTATGTCTGAGTTATAGCAACTTCATTTTTCATGGCGAATCATCGAAATTCGCCAGGCCGCCACGGACACGCCCTTTAACGAAAACTCAAAATCTTCGCAATTTAACATCGCAAAGGCCTTTAGATTAGGCATACCAAATTTGGTGTTGATCTGAATAAGTTTCTAGGAGGAGTTCGTTAAAATACAACTCATGGAAATGGCAAAAATGACACAAAATTTGCTCATAATATTAAAAATAACCGACTTCCTGTTGAGTTTAGAATTTTGCTCTAAGAGACTTTTTTGTAGGTATTGGAGAGTTACATGTGTGTACCGATTTTCATACATGTACGTGAAACATAGCTCGAGGCGCACACCGTTGAACATGTATAGGTGGCGCTGTCGAGCCATTTTGCCACACCCACTTCTGAAACCCATATCAGATGTACGTTTTCGTCGGTTCTGAGGTGTGTGCAAAGTTTCATGACTTTTTGAGTATGTTTAGGCCCTCAAAAATGCGATTCATCCTGGAGAAGAAGAAGAATAATAATAATTAAAGCTGCAAGCAGCGATGAACGGGCCCTCGCACCCGGGCTCACCGGCAGCGAGTGGCTTTAGTAAAGAGGTGAACGGTGAGAAATATGCGTTTAAACTCATAAATATAAGTAGAATATATCAACGTTTTTCCATATATGTGCCAATCTTCCTGTTGCCAGCAGGTGGCACTATCATTACAATGGAATATTGGCCTTAAGATGTGTTCAGGGCTGCACTCTTATCGAACATGTGAAGTTTGGGGAAGATCAAACATTTTATGCCTGAGTTACAACAACTTCTCTTGCTGTGGCGAGACATCAAATTTTGTTATTTTTGCCATGGACACGCTCTTTAACAAAAACTCAAGATTGCCACAATTTAACATTACACAGGCCTTTAGATTAGACTGACCACAAAAATACATTAATGTCAAAAAATCTCTAGGAGTAGTTTGTCTCAGCGTAAAATATGTCACTTCCTGTTGCCAGCAGGTGGCGCTATGACTATAATTGAATATGGGCATGTAGATCTGTTAAGGGCAGAAGTCTTATCTAACATGTGAAGTTTGGGGCAGATTGGACATTGTATGTCTGAGTTACAGCAACTTCCTTTTTCATGGCGAAACATCTAAATTTGTCAGGCCGTCATGGACACTCCCTTTAACGAAACCTCAAGATCTTCCCAATTTAACATCGCAAAGGCCTTTAGATTTAACTGACCAAGTTTGGTGTTGATTTGAATAAATCTCTAGGAGGAGTTCGTTAAAGTACAACCTCTGAAAATGCCAAAAACAACACCAATTTTGCAGAGAAAATTCTAAATAACTGACTTCCTGTTTGGATTCGGATTTCGTAACAAGAGACTTTTTCGTAGATATTGGTGTGTTACATGTGTGTACCGATTTTTTTACATGTACGTGAAACATAGCTTGAGGCGCACTCCGTTGAAAGTGTATATGCACTCAGTTGAAAGTGTATAGGTGGCGCTATCGAGCCATTTTGCCACACCCAATGGAATTTTGGCCTTCAGATCAGTTCAGGCCAGGACTCTTATCACACATGTGAAGTTTGGGCAAGATCGGACATTTTATGCCTGAGTTATAACATCTTTTATTCCCATGGCGACACATCGCACTTCGTCACGGCGCCATGGACACGCCTTTTAACGAAAACTCAAGATCTTCACAACTAAACATCACACAGGTCTTTACATTAGACTGACCACAAAAATAACATTGATGTCATAAAATTTCTAGGAGTAGTTTGTCGCAGTGTAAAACATTTCACTTCCTGTTGCCAATAGGTGGCGCTATGACTATAACTGAATATGGGCATGTAAATATGTTCAGGTCAGGAGTCGTATTAAACATGTGAAGTTTTGGGCAGATTGGACATTGTATGTCTGAGTTATAGCAACTTCCTTTTTCACGGCGAAACATCGAAATTTATCAGGCCGCCATGGACACGCCCTTTAACGAAACCTCAAGTCCTTCGCAATTTAACATCGCAAAGGCCTTTAGATTAGGCATACCAACTTTGGTGTTGATCTGAATGAATCTCTATGAGGAGTTCGTTAAAATACAACGCATGGAAATGACAAAAATGACACAAAATTTGCTCATGAAATTTAAAATAACCGACTTCCTGTTGGGTTTCGGATTTCGTACCACGAGACATTTTTGTAGGTACTGGTGTGTTACATGTGTGTACCGATTTTTGTACATGTATGGGAAACTGAGCTCGAGGAGCGCTATGTTGAAAGTGTATAGGTGGCGCTATCGAGCCATTTTGCCACACCCGATGGAATATTGGCCTACAGATGTGTTCAGGCCAAGACTCTTATCACACATGTGAAGTTTGGGGAAGATCGGACATTTTATGCCTGAGTTATAACATCTTTTATTCCCATGGCGAGACATCGAACTTCGTCACGGTGCCATGGACACGCCCCTTAACGAAAACTCAAAATCTTCGCAATTTAACATCGCAAAGGCCTTTAGATTAGGCATACCAACTTTGGTGTTGATCTGAATTAATCTCTAGGAGGAGTTCGTTAAAATACAACGCATGGAAATGACAAAAATGACACAAAATTTGCTCATAAAATTAAAAATAACCGACTTCCTGTTGGGTTTCGGATTTTGCTCCAAGAGACTTTTTTGTAGGTATTGGAGAGATACATGTGTATACCAATTTTCATACATGTACGTGAAACGTAGCTCGAGGCGCACACCGTTGAACGTGTATAGGTGGCGCTGTCGAGCAATTTTGCCACACCCACTTCTGAAACCCATATCAGACGTAAATTTTCGCCAGTTCTGAGGTGTGTGCAAAGTTTCATGACTTTTTGAGCATGTTTAAGCTCTCAAAAATGCGATTCATCTTAGAGAATAATAATAATAATAATAATAATAATAATAATAATAATAAACAGAGCAATTCCAAGAGGGTCCTCACACCATCGGTGCTCGGGCCCTAATTAAAGCTGCAAGCAGCGATGAACGGGCCCTCGCACCCGGGCTCACTGGCAGCGAGTGGTTCTAGTAAATAGGTGAACGGTGAGAAAAATGCGTTTAAACTCATAAATATAAGTAGAATATATCAATGTTTATTCCATATATGTGCCAATCTTCCTGTTGCCAGCAGGTGGCGCTATCATTATAATGGAATATTGGCCTTCAGATGTGTTCAGGGCTGCACTCTTATCGAACATGTGAAGTTTGGGGAAGATCGGACATTTTATGCCTGAGTTATAACATATTTTATTCCCTTGGCGAGACATCGAACTTCGTCATGGCGCCATGGACACGCCTTTTAACGAAAACTCAAGATCTTCACAACTAAACATCACACAGGTCTTTAGATTAGACTGACCACAAAAATAACATTGATGTCATAAAATTTCTAGGAGTAGTTAGTCGCAGTGTAAAATATGTCACTTCCTGTTGCCTATAGGTGGCGCTATGACTATAACTGAATATGGGCATGTGAAACTGTTCAGGTCAGGAGTCTTATTAAACATGTGAAGTTTTGGACACATTGGACATTGTATGTCTGAGTTATAGCAACTTCATTTTTCATGGCGAATCATCGAAATTCGCCAGGCCGCCACGGACACGCCCTTTAACGAAAACTCAAAATCTTCGCAATTTAACATCGCAAAGGCCTTTAGATTAGGCATACCAACTTTGGTGTTGATCTGAATTAATCTCTAGGAGGAGTTCGTTAAAATACAACGCATGCAAATGACAAAAATGACACATAATTTGCTCATAAAATTAAAAATAACCGACTTCCTGTTGGGTTTCGGATTTTGCTCCAAGAGACTTTTTTGTAGGTATTGGAGAGATACATGTGTATACCGATTGTCATACATGTACGTGAAACGTAGCTCGAGGCGCACACCGTTGAACGTGTATAGGTGGCGCTGTCGAGCCATTTTGCCACACCCACTTCTGAAACCCATATCAGACGTAAATTTTCGCCAGTTCTGAGGTGTGTGCAAAGTTTCATGACTTTTCGAGCATGTTTAGGCTCTCAAAAATGCGATTCATCTTAGAGAATAATAATAATAATAATAATAATAATAATAATAATAATAAACGGAGCAATTCCAAGAGGGTCCTCACACCATCGGTGCTGGGGCCCTAATTAAAGCTGCAAGCAGCGATGAACGGGCCCTCGCAACCGGGCTCACCGGCAGCGAGTGGCTCTAGTAAATAGGTGAACGGTGAGAAATATGCGTTTAAACTCATAAATATAAGTAGAATATATCAATGTTTATTCCATATATGTGCAAATCTTCCTGTTGCCAGCAGGTGGCGCTATCACTATAATGGAATATTGGCCTTCAGATGTGTTCAGGGCTGCACTCTTATCGAACATGTGAAGTTTGGGGAAGATCAAACATTTTATGCCCGAGTTACAACAACTTCTCTTGCTGTGGCGAGACATAAAATTTTGTCATTTTTGCCATGGACACGCTCTTTAACAAAAACTCAAGATTGCCACAATTTAACAGTACACAGGCCTTTAGATTAGACTGACCACAAAAAAACATTAATGTCAAAAAATCTCTAGGAGTAGTTTGTCTCAGCGTAAAATATGTCACTTCCTGTTGCCAGCAGGTGGCGCTATGACTATAATTGAATATGGGCATGTAGATCTGTTAAGGGCAGAAGTCTTATCTAACATGCAAAGTTTGGGGCAGATTGGACATTGTATGTCTGAGTTACAGCAACTTCCTTTTTCATGGCGAAACATCGAAATTTGTCAGGCCGCCATGGACACTCCCTTTAACGAAACCTCAAGATCTTCCCAATTTAACTTCGCAAAGGCCTTTAGATTTAACTGACCAAGTTTGATGTTGATCTGAATAAATCTCTAGGAGGAGTTCGTTAAAGTACAACCCCTGAAAATGCCAAAAACAACACCAATTTTGCAGAGAAAATTCTAAATAACTGACTTCCTGTTTGGATTCGGATTTTTTACCAAGAGACTTTTTCGTAGATATTGGTGTGTTACATGTGTGTACCGATTTTTGTACATGTACGTGAAACATAGCTTGAGGCGCACTCCGTTAAAAGTGTATATGCACTCTGTTGAAAATGTATAGGTGGCGCTATCGAGCCATTTTGCCACACCCAATGGAATATTGGCCTTCAGATCTGTTCAGGCCAGGACCCTTATCACACATGTGAAGTTTGGGCAAGATCGGACATTTTATGCCTGAGTTATAACATCTTTTATTCCCATGGCGACACATCGAACTTCGTCACGGCGCCATGGACATGCCTTTTAACGAAAACTCAAGATCTTCACAACTAAACATCACACAGGTTTTAAGATTAGACTGACCACAAAAATAACATTGATTTCATAAAATTTCCAGGAGTAGTTTGTCGCAGTGTAAAATATTTCATTTCCTGTTGCCAATAGGTGGCGCTATGACTATACATGAATATTGGCATGTAGATCTGTTCAGGTCAAGAGTCTTATCCAACATGTGAAGTTTGGGGCAGATTGGACATTGTATGTCTGAGTTACAGCAACTTCCTTTTTCATGGCGAAACATCGAAATTTGTCAGGCCGCCATGGACACGCCCTTTAACGAAACCTCAAGTCCTTCGCAATTTAACATCGCAAATGGCTTTAGATTACACTGACCAAGTTTGGTGTTCATCTGAATAAATCTCTAGGAGGAGTTCGTTAAAGTACAACCCCTGAAAATGGCAAAAACAACACCAATTTTGCAGGACAAATTCAAAATAACCGACTTCCTGTTGGGATTAGGATTTCGTACCAAGAGACTTTTTTGTAGGTATTGGTGTGTTACATGTGTGTACCAATTTTTGTACATGTACGTGAAACATAGCTCGAGGTGCACTCCATTGAAAGTGTACAGGTGGCGCTATCGAGCCATTTTGCCACACCCGATGGAATATTGGCCTTCAGATCTGTTCAGGCCAGGACTTTTATCACACATGTGAAGTTTGGGGAAGATCGGACATTTTATGCCTGAGTTATAACATCTTTTATTCCCTTGGCGAGACATCGAACTTCATCATGGCGCCATGGACACGCCTTTTAACGAAAACTCAAGATCTTCACAATTTAACATCGCACAGGCCTTTAGATTAGACTGACCACAAAAAAGACATTGATGTCATAAAATTTCTAGGAGTAGTTAGTCGCAGTGTAAAATATGTCACTTCCTGTTGCCTATAGGTGGCGCTATGACTATAACTGAATATGGGCATGTGAATCTGTTCAGGTCAGGAGTCTTATTAAACATGTGAAGTTTTGGGCACATTGGACATTGTATGTCTGAGTTATAGCAACTTCATTTTTCATGGCGAATCATCGAAATTCACCAGGCCGCCACGGACACGCCCTTTAACGAAAACTCAAAATCTTCGCAATTTAACATCGCAAAGGCCTTTAGATTAGGCATACCAACTTTGGTGTTGATCTGAATTAATCTCTAGGAGGATTTCGTTAAAATACAACGCATGGAAATGACAAAAATGACACAAAATTTGCTCATAAAATTAAAAATAACCGACTTCCTGTTGGGTTTCGGATTTTGCTCCAAGAGACTTTTTTTTAGGTATTGGAGAGATACATGTGTATACCAATTTTCATACATGTACGTGAAACGTAGCTCGAGGCGCACAACGTTGAACGTGTATAGGTGGCGCTGTCGAGCCATTTTGCCACACCCACTTCTGAAACCCATATCAGATGTAAATTTTCGCCAGTTCTGAGGTGTGTGCTAAGTTTCATGACTTTTCGAGCATGTTTAGGCTCTCAAAAATGCGATTCATCCTGGAGAATAATAATAATAATAATAATAATAATAATAAACGGAGCAATTCCAAGAGGGTCCTCACACCATCGGTGCTCGGGCCCTAATAATAATAATAATAATAATAATAATAATAATAATAATAAACGGAGCAATTCCAAGAGGGTCCTCACACCATCGGTGCTCGGGCCCTAATAATAATAATAATAATAATAATAATAAACGGAGCAATTCCAAGAGGGTCCTCACACCATCGGTGCTCGGGCCCTAATAAACGGAGCAATTCCAAGAGGGTCCTCACACCATCGGTGCTCGGGCCCTAATAAACGGAGCAATTCCAAGAGGGTCCTCACACCATCGGTGCTCGGGCCCTAATAAACGGAGCAATTCCAAGAGGGTCCTCACACCATCGGTGCTCGGGCCCTAATAATAATAATAATAATAATAATAATAATAATAATAAACGGAGCAATTCCAAGAGGGTCCTCACACCATCGGTGCTCGGGCCCTAATAAACGGAGCAATTCCAAGAGGGTCCTCACACCATCGGTGCTCGGGCCCTAATAATAATAATAAACGGAGCAATTCCAAGAGGGTCCTCACACCATCGGTGCTCGGGCCCTAATTAAAGCTGCAAGCAGCGATGAACGGGCCCTCGCACCCGGGCTCACCGGCAGCGAGTGGCTTTAGTAAATAGGTGAATGGTGAGAAATATGCATTTAAACTCAAAAATATAAGTGGAATATATCAATGTTTATTCCATATATGTGCCAATCTTTCTGTTGCCAGCAGGTGGCGCTATCATTATAATGGAATATTGGCCTTCAGATGTGTTCAGGCCAGGACTCTTATCGAACATGCGGAGTCTGGGGAAGATTGAAAATTTTATGCCTGAGTTACAACAACTTCTCTTGCTGTGGCGAGACATCAAATTTTGTCATGGCGCCATGGACACGCCCTTTAACAAAAACTGAAGATCTCCACAATTTAACATTGCACAGGCCTTTAGATTAGACTGACCACAAAAAATACATTAATGTCAAAATATTTCTTGGAGTAGTTTGTCGCAGCGTAAAACATGTCACTTCCTGTTGCCAGCAGGTGGCGCTATGACTATAATTGAATATGGGCATGTAGATCTGTTAGAGGGCAAAAGTCTTATCTAACATGCGAAGTTTGGGGCAGATTGGACTTTGTATGTCTGAGTTACAGCAACTTCCTTTTTCATTGCGAAACATCGAAATTTGTCAGGCCGCCATGGACACTCCCTTTAACGAAATCTATAAAGAGCAGTGTTGGGGAGTAACTAGTTACATGTAATGGCGTTACGTAATTTAATTACAAAATTATTGTAACTGTAATTAGTTACAGTTACTACGAAAAAATGAGTAATTAAATTACAGTTACTTATGAAATTTTTAACGATTACAAAGGGAATTACATTTGAATATTTACACACATCCACATACAGATTTAACTGATTTCTTTCCCAAAATTGCACTGACTATTCTGAGACATACCGCCCTAATAATTTCCGGGATGCGGAAATACAGTCTGGTTCGTAGAATCCAGTCATAAAAACGGAATGCCTAACGCAGACGGAATATGCCACATTTTGGATGACTAAATCAAAAGTAGGTCAGTACACTTGAATCAAAACATGACATCGACTAGTGTCTGTGAATATAAAGCCCCAAAAATGCAATATATGACTTGCACATTCTGCGTGTCTGTGGAAATCAGGCGCGGACTGGACACCGGGAGAACCGGGACAATTCCCGGTGGCCTGGCAGCCGATTTTGCCCCACTATTTAATATCATTATTGTATAATTGCCTGCCGAATGTACTAAAGCGATCATTTGCGAATCCGCCATTTGATAATTAAATCTCTAATAAGTCATGAAGTGTTAGTCATGACTCGCGCGCTCTCCGCGCCTCCGCCAAACGGTTTGGATCAGACTCTGAGTAATCAATGCGAGAGAGAGAGAATAAAGTGGACTGTGGAAGCGCACAGCTGGAGCAGAGAAGCAGAACTACTGTTCAGGGTTTTAGGTCAGTTTCATCTGTAAAGATGCTTTTTTGTCTTTTTTTTTTTTTATTAATTAATCAAGCAGCAGCACGTTGCTCATCAGTCATCACTCAAAATACTATATAAAGGACATCATTATTATCTGTTGTAATGTTACAGTAGTAATTTAGCTGAAAAAAAATCAAATTTTTTTATAGGTTTAGGGGGAGCTACGACAGACAACAACACAACCCTTACGAAAATTAACATTTTAATATTTAACTATAAATCCAGAGAAAATGGTTACTATTGTTTAACTGTGGTAACCAAAAATGTAAAATTATTTTACAAATGTATTTATTTAAAAATAAATACAAATCCATTTGCAAAAAAACAAAAAACAAAAAAAAACAAGGTTATTTTACTTTTATATAGGCTAATAAAAGCATGGTTAATTTTTGTAAGGGAAAAACATGACTCGTGTACAGTATTAGGATTTTTCTATAAAGATATTGTAGTGTTGTAGAGTATTGTATTGTAAAGTATAGTTTTGTTCAATCTTGAGTATTAAAGTCATAAGAGAGATGGATAACAGGGCAAAATAAAGAGACTGAAGAGAAAAATAGAATTGAAGGTGCAGTTCAGGAGAGAACTTTTAATTATTTTGCATGTCCCCAAATTAAAGATTTAAACCTTTTTTTATGCCAGGTCCATACAAAAAAATAGTTTTGTCCATGAATTTGTTTGTATGAGTTAGAATTTTTCAGAATTTTTTTCCCAGTCCGCTCCTCCTGTAAATTAATGGCAAAGACATGGTTTCATTTACTACACATTGGCCTACTGAAGCTCGCAGTGTTTTCAACCTCTGCCGCCTCAATATAGGAGTACACGAGCACATAAACATAATTTCTAGAACTGCTCTGTGTCACTTCATGTGCATTTTACTTATTTTGAGAAAACTATCATCATATACAAAGAGACAGCAGTATAAAAAAACACCAATGTTTCAGGAGTTTATTACACAGAATACGTCACATGCTTATTAGATAAATGTATTTAAGTTGATGTATATGCTTTCATTTATTATTCTTTAATTTTCACAAATTTAGAAAAGTAATCAAAAAGTACTCAAAGTACTCATTAGTTACATTACTTTAATAAAGTAATTGAAAAAGTTACACTACTATTACATTTTAAACAGGGTAACTTGTAATCTGTAACCTATTACATTTCCAAAGTAACCTTCCCAACACTGATAAAGAGTTATAGAGTTTCATATAAAAAGTTACATCTTTGTATTTGTTTATAACTAATATAACATTTTCATTTTTTTTTTATAAGGAGCTGTTTTTGTTTTATACAGTATGCTGCTAAGAAAACACTGTAGAAGATGGGTAAAGAATAGCTCCATCATTGTTCAATGTAAAAAAAAAAAAAAACATACTTTGTTAGTTTTAATAAATAAAACATTTTTTAAAAATCAAGGAAATTTATCTGCCAACTTTTTCTTTTTGCTGTATCTAAAACGTACCGAACCGTACCGAACCGAACCGTGACACCAGTGTATTGTATTGAACCGAACCGTGAATTTTGTGAACCGTTACACCCCTAATATATATATATATATATATATATATATATTGTGCAGGTCAGCCTGTCAGATGCACCAATTTAAGAACATAGGATAGGTGACATACTGAAGACTACATTCAAATTTTCTCTCATATTCCTGTTCATGTTAGAAATAAAACACGCATTGCATAAATGTAAACTGTTGTAGCAGATCGAATTGGAATATAATTTATGGAACTACATTAAATGTTTAGGATGCGCATTTGCTTTAGGAAGTGCAATTCTGTGATAACACATATTAAATTAAACAGACTGCAGTTATGTTGAACATTGGTTGTGTGATGTGGCTTTGTGTTGGTTGAAAGAAATGTTTGATTTATAAATTAACTATTGGAAAGTCATCAAAATGTAATAGTGTGGGTGTCCTTACACATTATCTAAAATTGTTATAAATTGTATAGTAAATGCACTTTTTCCATTTATAGCGGATGCCATCCATAATGCAGCGGGGTATGGAGTCAGTGGTGTGAATGAAAGGGGAGAAGTGTCCTGGGACCTCATCTCCAATGTTCGCATCTGGGAGATTGAGGTTTGTTTGCTACTTTTGAAAAGGCCAAGCAAACAGTGTATTAATTACAACATTTTCAAATGCTACAGAGAGGCTGTGGATCTCTTTTATCATGAATTATAAAACATATTTTCTTTATCCATAGACAGCGACAAGTTTTAAATCATTCATTGACAACTGGAATATACAGACTTCTCTTTGGCTGAAAAGGTGTGTTTTAAATTTCATAGTTTTATTTTTGTTCATAAATTAGTGAAATTATCTGTTGCCATTGATAAGAAAATGTCATTGTAAAATTCTGAATTTTCAGTCTCTTGAAAGAATAAGTCTGAGACAATATATGATGACTGGGTCAACCAGTGGAGTGTTCACTATCCCATGTGTTCAGCAATAGATGTGTCTGCGCAACCATTAATGACATGAGACTGCTTATACATTATTCACAAGAGCAAAAAACAAGAAGCATACAGAGTAATGTAAATACAATAATGCACATAGAACATGTCCAAAACTAGTCAAGACAAGGAAGACATTCCCTGAAGGGAATGAAAGTGAAAAAAAGTGAAAAGTGAAAGTCGTGACATCTGCTAAGTATGGTAACCCATACTCAGAATTGGTGCTCTGCATTTAACCCATCCAAGTGCACACACACAACAGTGAGAAGTGAACACACTGTGAACACACACCCAGAGCATATATCTAGCACCCGGGGAGCAACTGGGGGTTCAGTGCCTTGCTCAAGGGCACTTCAGCCATGGGTATTGAGGGTGGAAGAGAGTGCTGTTCATTCACTCCCCCCCACCTACAACTCCTGCCAGCACCGAGACTCTAACCGGTGACCATTGGGTAACTAGTCCAAGTCTCTAACCATTAGGCCACAGGTGCCCCTGTACTGAGTCAGTAGCTGTGTTAGTTGCTGAAGCGGTGGGAAGCTTTTTTCTGGAGTGATAGTCTCTGAAACCTGTATACCATCATGCCACTTCACTGGCAAATAAGTCACACTAAACGACAAAATCTGTATGCGGGTGTCATGTTTTTGCTGATTTTACTCCCCTCAGTCAGTGATGACACACTCACTGATTTACGAACAAAGGATATGTTACTGTTGTAACATAAATGACATCACAATTCAGTCCCTTACAACAGTTTTATCAAATAACATTACCCGTTTCCATGCAGCATTAGTGATGGCATGCATAAAATTCAACAACCAGATTCTTTTGCTTTTATATATAATAAGTTTAAGTGAAGGCCAGAAAAAAAATAGCATTGAGTACCATCCCAGCAACTGCCTCCAATATTTTTTTTTTACAAAATTGAAATGTATCTCCTTTTGGACAGCATATTATCTAAGCAGGGAATTGAATTGCTAGAGCCATTAACACTTCACCACCAAGAGACATGACCATGCCCACTGATTCCCTGTTCTTGATCAGCGAATATGTAAACTAGTTTTTTTTTTTTAGCTGAAATTTGCTAAAAAGTCAGCTAGAGAGATGCTGCTTTAACCCACATATGTGAGTGTACATATAAGTGGAGCTCATTCTAGTCAGGAATTTTCTGAAGCAATATTAGTCCCTAATCAAGAAGTATCCATAGTGTGGCAACTATATGTATACTAGAGGTCGACCGATAGTGGATTTTACCGATATCAATAGTTAGGTTGGACCACACTTGCTGATAGCTATTAATCAACCTATAATTTTAAAATGGATACTGTATATATATATATATATATATATATATATATATATAGAGAGAGAGAGAGAGAGAGAGAGAGAGAGAGATTATTCTTTGTAAATGAATACACATATTAATATGAAATATAAATCATATATTGATCATTAAAATTAATTATAAAAAATAAAATAAAATAATGCCATTTCTTTCCCAGTTGTTTATGTTCCCTTAATACATACAGTGGGGGAAATATTTATTTGATATTTATTTGATTTTGTAATTTTTCCCACTTACAAATAAATGAAGGGTTTCTATTTTTTATGGTAGGTTTATTTTAACAGAAAAAAATAAAAAAACAGGAAAAAAATATATAAAGGATAAAATTGAATTGCAATGGTGGGCAAAAACAAAAGTGTTGTTTATAATTTTGTTCTCATATATATATATATATATATATATATATATATATATATATATATATATATATGTGTATATATGTGTATATGTAAATATGTGTATATGTAAATATGGTAAATATAAAAATATAAAATCGTTGTTAATCATTTTGATATTTTATTTTAAAAATTCATATAAATCTAACCTTTCGTTGGAAAATAATAATTTAAAATGGGGGGAAATATCATTAAGACAAATATTTTTTCTCTAATACACATTGGACACAATTAAAAGTACCCTTTTATTCAATGCTTTTTGAAACCTTCATTTGGCATAATAACAGCTCTGAGTCTTCTCCTAAAAATGTCTGATGAGGTTAGAGAACACTTGACAAGACATCAGAGACCATTTCTTCATCCAGAATCTCTCCAGACCCTTCAGATTTACAGCTCTATGATGGTGTTTCTCCTCTTCAATTCACCCCACTCATTCTCTACAACATAAAAATACAGCAGTATATTCCATTGTACACATGAGGTACTTTTTATCCCTGTGTTCACCAAACCCATCTTGAGTGTTTGCTGCTAAAAAGCTATTTTTATTTATTTATTTATTTATTTTAGTTACATCTGACCATAGAATCCAGTCCCATTTGAAGTTCCAGTCGTGTCTGCCAACAGAATATTCTGGGGATTGTTTTTGGATGAGAGCATTTGCTTTACTTGTTTCTTGAAGCCCTCCCAGACATCATGTGGTGTAGGTGCTGTAGGTACAGTTTTTGTTAAAGGTTTTCTAACCCTGAGACTCAACTATTTTCTACAATTCTTCAGCTGTGGTCCTTGGAGAGTCTTTAGCCACTCAAACTCTCCTCCTCACCATGCATTAGGACAATATAGACACACTTCCTCTTCCAGGCAGATTTGTAACATTTTCCGTTGAGTGGAAATTCTTAATTATTGTCCTGATGATGTAAATGGTAATTTTCACTGCTCTAGCTCTTTTCTTAAAGTCACTTTCTAATTTGTTAAGCTCAGTTATCTTTTGCTGCACATCAGAAATATATTATTTGTTTTTTCTCATTGTGATGGATGATTAAGGGAATTTGGCTTTTGTTTTCCCTCCTATTTATATTGCTGTAAAACAGAAAGCCATGTCTGGATAATTTAATGTTCATAAAAACCCTGGTATGCTCAAAATTGTTAATATGAATGGGAATGTACTTCACAGATATTTTACTCACAAGAATTTCTAGAAGTACCAATAATTGTATCCAACGTGTATTTGAGAAAAACATTTATCTCATGAGATTTTCCCCCGTTTTCAATAGTTTTAGGTCAACGAAAGGTTAGATATTTGTGGGGGGTTATATAAAAAAATAAAAAGGATTAATAATGCAGGTTTATTTTCACAGCCTTCTTTGTTCATATTAACCAAGGGTACCAACAATTCTATATAAAACATTTTTTGAGCCAATCCAAAAGACTGTTGTTGTTGAAAGTATCAAAGGCAGCATTAAGGTCTAGTAACAATAATAGAGAGATGTAACCATGGCCAGATGATAAAGGCAAGTCATTTGTAACACTGATGAGTGCAATTTCAGTACTATTAAATAGTCAAAATCTCGATTGCATTTCCTCACAGACACGTTTTTCTCCATTATAGAAAGTTTATTTTCTTTTCTTTTCTTTTTTATTTTTTTGACAGAAAATGGATATTTGAAATCATCTGTAGTTAACAAATGTGTTAATGAGCGGTACTAGCCAACATTGTAGTGAAAACATCAAACTTAACTCTTTTTCCTTGTGAATATTTGGGAAGAAAGGGAGGGTCAGTAAAGTCCCTTTCCAGGCTATAAAATCTGGATCCATCATGATGAAAGATGCCTTCTAAAGACACTCCATTTGTCTATGCCCATGAAATAGACATAATTCTAACAGAATGAGCCTTCACTCTGTGACTGTAAACGTGTCAGAGAATATCACTCCTGGGCAGAGTTACCTATAGCATCAACTAATGTTGCACCATCAAAGTGACCGAATTTCAAAGGGAACTTGTTGTTATGATCATAATCTACTCCGAATCAAAGTTTTAAATACTAATTTTATACTATTTGTTTACTGTTTTGTTCCCCAGTTTGAGGACCTTTGCCTGTTCTGTTCCTCTCACTTTCCTCCTCATTGTCTCCTGTTTCAACTACACAATCATATCTAATAAAGGCATAAAAGGTCATAAATCTAAAAAAAAAAAAAAAAAAAAAAAAAAAAAAGGTAGTTATTAGACAGCTTCTTCCCACACAATGTAGAGTTCAAATATTACTCTCTCTCTCTCTCTCTCTCTCTCTCTCTATATATATATATATATATGCATATAATATTACTATTCTATATTAGCATACAGTGTATCTGTACAGTGTCATTTCTCACATGCTTTCATCTGTTATGCTTCAGTGTATGTTATGATCGAGCGCCATATTACCGCATGCCACTCACGTTTGTGCTGTCGGCCATCTGGCATGGAGTTTACCCAGGATACTACTTTACATTCATCACTGCTATACCCATCACCTTAGCAGCTCGCTCTGTAAGTCACACACACACACACACACAAATACATTCATACTCTGTTACGAACGTAACCTCAGTTCCCACCATAAACTTGGTTCCCATATGAGATATGGGAACGAGTACTGCGTCACTAGACTCTATGGGAAATAACAATGCAGTGTAGTGTCGTGCAGCTCCATAGTACAGCTAGCAACATAGTACTCACTCCCATATCTCAGGGAACTGAGGTTACATTAGTAACTGAGTATGTTCCCTTTGGATACTTCACTCGTACTGTGTTGCTAGATGCTATGGGAAACCGCACTATAGAGAGGAATGACTGAGCCCACAGCTCAGGCTGGGGGTGCCATAATGTTCTGTTAACTTGAAAGAGGAGTTCGTATCTCAGGGAAATGGTTCCTGGGGCTGCAATAAGCATCTGAGACAGCTTCGAGAAACAATGTTGGTTCCTCCAGAGCATGCCATTAGGAGAACCTTTTGTTCTTGCTCCCTGATTCGCCTGATTACCGGAGGGATCAGGGCGATTGGGGGAAAACTTGTCCTTGTCCTTCTTAAAATAAGTGGGACAAATTGTCCTTGTCCTTCGAAAAATAAGTTGGGCAAAGAGAGTTGTCTTTTGAGGCAAAGAGGTCAACCTCTGCCTCCCAAAAGATCTCCCAGATTCTCTGAATCTTTTGCGGATGGAGCATCCACTACTCTGAGGGGATGTTGCTCTGGGACAACATGTCTGCTCCTTGGTTCCACTTGCCCAGTACATGCGTTGCTCTCTGTGAACATAAGCTAAGCTGTGTCCATTCCAAGAGGCGCTCCACCAGAATGAAGAGGTGCTTCAAAGAGAGAGAGCATGCCCTGGTGATTTATTTCACCTTCATGCTGTCTGAGTGGACTAGGACGTGGTGTCCCCTTAAATCAGGTAAGAAGGTCTGAAGGATCCGACACACTGCCAGCATTTTCAGGCAGTTGATGTGAAGCCAACCTTCCTCTTTTGACTACAGGCTGAAAGCTGGTTTGCCATCGGACAGAGCTCCCAAACCTTGTTGGACACATCTGTTGAAACAATCTTCCTTCTGCAGACCATTCACAGAGCAATGCCCCAATCAATCCACTTAGGGTCTTTCCAAGGGACCAAAGCTGCCACGCAGGTCTGGTCCGCCTTGATATACAGGTGTATCCACATCCTTAACCCTCTGAAGTCAATTAACGCGGATACGCGTTATGAGTCATTTTCTCCTGATAACCCCGAAAAGAACTTAAATTACACTTTCAGTTTTAATCGTACAGATAAGAGCAATACATCAATCGAATCTGTAAAGGGTCTACTTTTTTGGATACAGACATAATAACAACAAAACTTTGTGCACTTATAAAATAAAAATAACAAACAAGGTGTGCTGTCTGCAGCCTTTGTCTGTGCTGATCTTCATTTACAAACACGTCATTAAAATGAACTGTAACTGTAGAGACATGAGAGATATATCTATAGAAAGCTTGACATGAAACTTTTAAACTAAAGTGTGAAAACAGATATTCTGTGATAAAGTAATCCTTATGAAAACAACGCGATGTCCGTTTTTCATGTCTCCCTTCATTATATCTAATGTGACCACGTCCCCGCGCTGAACGCGCTATTCAGATTCAAACTGAAGTGTGCGGCTTGAATACGCCCACACAGAAAAAAAAGCAGTGAGACTTTTCTTCAAGTTTTTATTTTACTGTTTGCTTCGCGATGAGAGGAATAAGACACAATTCACCCCAAAAAGATGTGATGTGGTTGAGGATTTGAGAAATGGATTTCCTCAGAAAAAAAAGAATGAAGCACTTTATTCAGCAGAGATCATAAACTTGATTAAGTCTCTTTTTATTTATTTATATACTTGTACTAGTTTTCACATAAAGTGTAAACATTTTACTAGTTAGACTTTTTCCAAACTATAATTCCTGATTAATGTATAATCAAGTGAAATATTGTGAAATTTCAATAACAATATACAATACTATACCATTCAAAAGCTTGATGTAAATAATATAAATGTAACAAATAAATGTAACTGTAACAAATGTAACAAAAAATGGTGTTCTTTTAATTTATCCCCCCTAAAAAGATATTAACCTGAAAGATATTCTCAGCTCTTTTCAACATTAATAATAATAATAATAATAATAATGGTAATAATAATAATAATAATAATAATAATAATAATAACAATAAATGTTTTTTTTTTTTAGAAAATAGAAAATACGATTGTTGAAAGCATTTCTGAAGGATTGTGTGACTTGAGTAATGGTGCAAAAAATTAGTTTGAAAGTCAGCTTTGATTGTTCCTAATAAACTGTTTAACTGCTCCCCCAAGTGGATATTAAGTTATGTTGTGGGATAATTAAATATATTCTAAATAAACTACAAACATAAAATTATATAGATTTATTTTGTTCTCACATTCTTTCTTGTAACTCTGCCCTCTCAGTGGCACAGATGACTGAAAGGCTCATTATGCAGCTCATTATGCGGCTCTTTGTCTTCTCAGGTGTAAATCACAATGATATTCATGATAGTTGACGCCTACTCGCATATGACTTTTACCAACAAAAAGTGTCTTAGAAAATATATATATTGTTTTCTGTAAGTGAGTGAACAAGATGATTTTCACTAACCACGCTTAACATTTTTTTTCTCAAAAACACAATCATGTACATACATGCTGCTCACATATTATTATAGCCCAGTTTGGGCTGATTACAGTGAGATTAGACTTTAACCATTTAGATATTTATAAGAAACTGAAAAAAGCACAAATGTCAGGGCATGACAAAACTTCTCCAGGCCCCAAAAATACCCTTAGACTCCAGAGGGTTAATCTCCGTCTACCACAAAGCTGGCCATTGACCTGCCGATCAGGCGGGCTGAGTAGGGGGGTGCCACGATCTGGTGAGCTCGCCGTGGACCTTCAGAACCTTCTCGTTGACGAGGGACTTGGCGGAAACCTGCTAAGAATCGTTCGTTCATTTTAGGGGTTGAAATTCAACATATTCTCCAGGAAAAACAGAGGGGCTACTTTTGAGAGGACACAGAAAAGTTTGTCGTCCAATCCCAGGCTAAGCTTCGCTTGGCTAAGACTTTTGCATGGGGGGTGGGGTTATTAACTGAGCCTCCTTTGAGTCCGAGGCTGTGAGAACAGCAGAATAGCGCCAGTCGCTAAGTCAGCTTTATTCCGCTGCAAGGTGTGTCAATGGCTTGAGGCTTCAAGTCTCGTAGAAAGATTGCTGACACTGAAGGAGAAGTCTGACTCAGACTATTGCATGGTGGGTGGGGTTATTAACGGAGCCTCCTTTGAGTCCGAGGCTGCGAGAACAGCAGAATAGCATCAGTCGCTAAATCAACTTTATTCCGCTGCAAGGTGTGTCAATGGCTTGAGGCTTCAGGTCTCGTAGAAAGATTGTTGACACTGAAGGAGAAGTCTGACGATCCTATGCCAGAAAGCCCACTTATATAGCCAGATTACCCTGCCCATATTGGAGGGCTTTGGCAGGCTTCATGACCATAGGCTTGTGCAACTCCGCTGAGTCCCCATTGTTTGTTTTTATTTCACTGCATGAAACAGTGGCCATGCAGTTACACTGCGTTATTAAAAAAAAGCTTAAGTATAAGAGAAAGGACTTTTCGCATAGCGTTTAGCAATGAAGTATGAGTGAAGTATCGAAAGGGAACTCCCTATTTCTCCTGTAATGACACTGATAGTTACCTGCATACATGTTATGCCATTCACATCTACCTTGTGCTGTGGGGCTGGTTGCACTGCATTCTCTGTCACATTTCGGGGCATATGTGTATGTAAAAGCTTTGGGTCTGTTGTAATATTTTTGAGAATAGCCTGTATGTGGCTGCTTAACCAGATGTGAGGTATTCTAATCAAAACTTTATTTAATTTGTCAAGTAAGAATTACATTGCATTGCATTTCATAACAGTGCTTGCATTTTAAGGCATTGTAATGTCAAGGCTTTGCAATTTTAGTGGCTGAAATTCAACATGGTAGTATGTTTAGGCTGTGTATATTTGAATTTAAAACATTTCATACGTATTTTCATTATTAAAATTAAATAATCCATATTTGCCATCCAGGCTTCACTTTCAAAATATAGTCTGTTTAAAAAAAAGCACCCTATAATATTCGAAATTTGTGGTCCATTTTATTTTGCTTTACGAATATACTTCCACATTATCAATTCAAGTTCAGCAAAATATTCAACATTGCACACCCAGCTTATACATGAATTATATAATATCAAAAATAAAAAAAATAAAACGTGCAGCAAACGAAAATAGGTGATTAATCTGTTAAAATGCAACCTATACACCACTCATATATTTTTTCCTCTCACAAACTTAATTTATTTTTTAGCGTGTTTAAAATAAAAAAAATAAAGAAAACATGCAGCAAATGAAAATAGGCGATTAATCCCTTAAAATTTGTTACTCTGGGTTAACAGTAATTATAATTATTATGTACTTCAGACCAGTGCCTGCATGGGCCTAATCTATGCTATCCACGTTTTTTTTTTTTTTTTTTCATTGCATCTAAAAATGACTTTGTGCAGCATATTCACTTCACGCGCTCTGGCGCAGATCAGCCTCCTGCGATGCTCAGCTGTGGATGATTTAAAAAATGTTTGATATAAAGGTCCCATTTTATACAGGAATTATGTAAAAAAAAATCTAATTATATTGTTAGTTCTAATTATATTGTTAACAAAAGTTCATTTAGGCTATTTAACATGCACTGTGACATTTTATCCTTTTTAAATTATAAACTCCTTGAGATTTTAAAGTTAGTTTAATAGTATTTAAATTCAAGTTTAAAAATAGGTTTTAACTGATTAAATTATTTCTATATGAATTAGTAATATGTTATCATGTTTATTTTTGTAGAAAATAAGTGTTTATTCTTTAAGAAAATAGGGGGGAAAATAAGGGATGATCCAAATATTTGTTTTGCTTCACCTATTTATATAGGCTACAATTATAAAAAAATAAATAAATAAATAATAAAATGTCATGAGTAAATTTGACTCAGAGCCAAAAAACAGACCGAATTCATTTCAGCTGGAGGGGGTTGGGTTTTTTGGGGGTAGTTATGTATGTCTTGTGGGGGTCGAGATAAAGGTGTGAATCTCTTGCTCTTTCATATGGACAGTGTCTTATGAGGCTTTTTTTTTACAGGTTTTGGTTATAGACTAAAAAATGGTCTGCCCCCACGTAAGATTTTTCTAGTTCTAGTCATTCATTTGTTATATTCAACTAATCAGAGGTTTATATAAAATTTACATAATCAAGTCTTAATATATTCAGCGCTCAAGCACATGCATTAAGTTTGCCACAAAGCACATGCAGAAGTAGCCTAATAATTTTTGAAAAATTAGACATTTTCATTATTTACTAATAAACAAATGTTTTATTGTCGGCTGCTAGATGAAATTCACAGTGCTGGCTCTCTCCGGCGAGAGAAATGCAACATTCACACATTGTTGAATGTTGAATATTAATGTGCCCTGTCATTAATGTGCATTAATAATGTTTGCTCAGACACTTGAATATGAATATTAATTAACATTTTGCATATGCATTACAAAGTAAATTATTTTTTACATGCAATTATTCAAAATAAATCCAAACAAGATTTGTAATGAAGATAAAACAAATAAGAATAAACACTGCACATCTACCATCACACGTGCAGTGCAAATCTTGCACATATTTTACACACCTGCATTTAAACACAGCTGCCTTTTTTTTTAATTAAATTATATGAAAGCAAGTAGGGGTGGGTGATAAATCGATTTTATCAATTAATCCGAATTTGTAATTTACATCGCTTTGTTTGAATGAAAATGGGTTTTCTTTTTAACATCCACCGACGCACCACTCAGGGCTCCCGTATTTCCGAGTGGCTCAACCCTCCCCCGCGCATCTGACAGAGACACGCTGCCGAGCAGAGGATGAGCAGAGCAGAGTGATTCTGACTGGAGCGAGGAGGGGATATTAAGAGTCTGAGCGTCGTGGTCTTCACTCACTCCAGTAGCCTCCATCACGAGTACAATTCATACCAACAGCCCGTAATATAACTGCATATTCAGCAAGAATTCATGTTAAACATATTTAGCTATGGCTTGATCAGGTTATAATGACTGCAAGAGTCGAGCGGAATGTTAAAGGCTAAGGAGTTTGTCTGTTTCTAGTACTGATTATTTTTGGGTTAAAGCATGATTTAAACAAATAAAGCACATTCACACACAATGGCTTTAGCAATAATGCATTCAAACAAATGTAATCTTACAGTGCTACTACATTATCAGTAGGCTATCTGATTTTGAAATCTTGAAGAAATTCATCGATCTTTTTAGATAAAATAACTGACAAAAATGTACTGTTATTTTCCTCACAAACAAAATTTGCACAGCAGAAATCAGCAATTTAAGATTTAATGCTTACAATGTTATTAGTTTGGCATGTGATAGGGAAAAAAGTTTACACACCATAGCCTAAGCCACTTTGAAACTCTCCTGGGTTTTTTTTTTTTTTTTTTTTTTTTTTTTTTTTTTTTTGGCTACGTTATGAACATAACATTTATTTCATACTGAAATACTTAATGCACGGAGTAAAGGCGGAGCGTGTTTCTGGTATCAGTGAGCGCGGATCGGAGTGAATATGAAATGCTCAGAGTGCAGAGAAGTTGTTACTGCTCACAGACTCTGCTGCCGAGTGAGAGAGATGTTTCACCCGACGAAATGTAGACGACCGTGGCAACACAAGCACAGCATATCAGCCAAAAGCAATCTGCAGCAATGCTCGTTGCTCGGCTTGCCTAGCCTTACTATTGTAGGTCTCATGGCAGTAAATAATACGATGATATTGGAGCAGATATGACCCGAATCAGGCAAATAAAAGAGTTGATCAGGACTGTGGTTGACATATGAGCCAAATTCCTCAGGAAGGCAACCGGAGGTCATAAATCAGTCCTATTGCCACAAGTCAGAAAAAAGTTAACCAACCAACCAACTCTTTCACAGAACAGCTTTCAACATTAACACCATTAGAACAATTATTGACAATTTCAATTCGGAGAAGAGAGTTTAACCTCTGGTCTCCACAGAAATCTTGGTCAAGAGCATGGCACAGAAACTGTCTTTTCTACATATATATGGACCAAAATGAACTCAAAAAGACTTATAAATGAATATCAGTCCATCGCTTCACTCCATATTCATTTATATGTAACCCACACATTTGACTATCATGTTATAATCACTTATTGTGTATGTCTTTTAATAACTATTGGATAGCTTAAGGATACATATTCATTTCTAGTATGTTTGTGCTTGAATCTGCTTGCTTGAAACAGTCATGACCGTCAGTTATTTTTCAAATGTATCATATTCTTGTTATAGGAATCATGTCCAAAATTAGACCCTGCAAGAGCGGGAAAATTCGGACCATGTGCTTGATAAGATAACATATGATTTATGATACCCCCGAGCCAAGACAATATCTGATTGGTCAAGACAACATTTGAGGTGTGGCCAACAGGCCAGTTTAAATACTCAGGACACCATAAAATTTTGCTTTTAGTTTTTAGCTATGCTTCTGCTATTAGTCATGCTTGCTTTTAGCTTTTAGCTTGCGTTTAAGCTTTTGCCATTAGTCATGTCTGCTTTTAGCTCGTAGCTTTGCTTTCTAGCTTTTGCTTCTAGCCATGCTTTTAGTCATCACTGTTCTTTGAGCGCGGTTCCAGCTTGCTTCGGCCTGCACGCCTGCTGCTACTTAGGCACGATGAGAAGAAACACCACCTAGTCTCGTCAAACTTCTTTTCTTTTGCACTTGAGCGTTTCGTGTTCTGAGTTAAGTTTTGTAACGCCGTGTCTGTCTGACCTCGAGTGCCCGTTCAACTTCAACCAGCCCACACAACTCCCGTCTTCAGCCAATGCCCAACCACGGGCTTCCCAAGACGTCACTTCAGCGACTACTGAACTTCCAGCCAATCAGCGACATCGGGAAACTCCCTTTCAACTCCCTTTACACAGGAGACACAAGTAACTTTACCTCCAGACTCTGCTCTTTACTAGTGTATCTAATATAATTTTAACCTCATTGAGGAACTCAATGCGAGGGTTAATTAAGTGATTGATGGTTGTTCATGTCTATGCAATTTCACGTATTGCTGTAAACTTGGGATTCCACATTTCCAATCTCTTAAATTCATCTTTCCCTAACTTTCGATCTTCCTGCAACTTGTGTGAATGTGTGAGTGCGTGCGTTTATGTGTTAAATTAGTTTATATGTCTTAGATTTATCTAATAAAGCCTTTTTCATATTGAAAAGAGAAGTATCTTGTGTTTGTGCTTACAAGTTAATGTCTTAAACTGCCGATCTTGTTACTGTGTTAATTGATAGTGTTTTCACTATACTTTGGATATTAATATGATATTACACATGATATGTAAAAATTGATAGCCTGAATGTACTGTAAGTCGCTTTGGAATAAAGCGTCTGCTAAATGCATAAATTTAATTTAATTTAATTTTCATTTAATATCCAGCGCAGATTTGATGTTAAACGGCTCGTTTAGTGAATCGCAGGGCGTCTCAGTGATCAGCCGTGAAACAGTGATTCTGTTCAAATTCCCTTCAAAATCTTAAATGATTCCCTTTGAGCTAAATTGACCTGTTTCCCTTACATTTATTATGGTGGAGAATGCAGGCAGTTTAATCTAAATTGTGAACATAAACCAAGTTATTTAATCTTTTATTTTGCTGCGGATGAAAGATGAGAAGCTAGCGAGAAGTGTGTGTGTGTGTGTGTGTGTGTGTGTGAGACCCGTGATGTAAGCAGTGCGCGCCCGCTTAAATGAATGAAAGCAGATGAGACTGCAACTCGAGTCTGTCTCTTCATTGTTAACAGCAGTAAGTGAACTTAAAAGTAAACATCTGATATCGTACAATAAGGTAGAAATTGAGCGTGTTCCTCATTTGTGTAATGCTTTGTTTATAGCTGATATGATTCCACTGCGTGTTCCAGTGCCTCTCAAAAGCTATCTCAGTCACCGTTCGCTGAACGGAGCTAAATTGTAGTGATCCAAAAGGGGTAATACTTGGTGAATAAAGAATAGTTTTGAGCGTGATCCTCAATCTATTTTCAAAGCCTCAGTATTCATAGTTTAATTGCCAGTGCGTGTTCCACTGCCGAATCAAATTTGAAATTTGACTCCCCTAAGTTAAACATTAGAGAATAATGTTTGCCTGTTTGTGTGCGGTCACAAAGTGAATGCAATCTCGCGGAACACTGCGTGTGTCTGAGAGTAATTTGAATGGGAGTGTTTTAAAAGCTTGATCAAGTAAATTTTAACTGTGTACCAACAGCAAATAAATCCTGTTGTGTTTGTGTCCAGAAAAACTGGCCCAGAGATTCAGATCGCTGAGATCGCTATCCCTGTTTTCCCTTAACTACAGCACGAAGCTGCTATTTGAATTAAGATAAATTTAACTCCATACGAACTGAGAGTTTAAGTGCCACATCGCAAGACCAACTAAAAGCGGTGTTATTTGTGTTGAAATGAGCCGCTATTTCATGTAACATGCTTAACTGTACTTACAGTTATGCAACGATTAATTTGCTAGTAAACTGACTAACGTATAGTTTGTTTTGGTTGCCAGTTACTGTGACATGGAAGTCTTAACCTACTTGCAACTTTGAACAGCGCACGCGTAGCGCATCGACGCTAGTGTAAACAAACTCCACGGTGTTGCTAAGCTAACGAAACCGTTGTATTTACATTGAAGTCTATGCTAAAGCCACTAGCCTCAAAGGTTAGCCGTTAGCATTAACATCCAGTGGTTGAATAGTGTGTGTTTGGGCAACGCTGACGTGATTTAACCCTTTAAACATCTTAACTAACACTTGTTGGTCTCTTTCTCTTATTGCTCTCTTTTCTTACTATACCACTTATTTTCATTTTACTAGAAAGGGAAATACTGACTCACATTTATTAATTGTGACAAATTGAAATTTAATTGAAACATTACATTTATTTTGAATCATTCAAATTTTCTGCTCAGATCATTTCATATGATCATTATTTCTAGTATTCTCTTTGGGGCCTAATTATTTTAGGAATGAATAATCCTAGAACTTTGTAAGTCTAAGTAAACTTATTCTACCTAATTTATTTATTACTCATCTGAATATATGCTATTCAGACGTTTACTTATTTGATTGTGTTTTACCCCTCTTCCTGTTTTGGTTATACACTTAACCACTATTGTTTTACTTATTGATTTCCTCTATTTAATTTCATTTTTGCATATTTTGCCCATTTATTATTTTTATTATTTTTTTTCCATTTTACTTTTTCTTACCATTTCTTTACTTTGTGTATCCTGTTTAGGAACGACACACCTGAGCCCTAAGAGGAGACATTGTTATCCCTCACTACGAGTTCAAATAAATTAGAAAGACAACTCTCTTTCACTTAAAGTATATTTTGTTTGATTAGTTGTGCAGCAACTAAAACAACGCTCTCCTTGTAGTTGAGATAACCGCTACTGAGACTTACTGTCTCCGTCCTCTCTCTCCTTTCCTTTCCTCTTCACTTTTAACATTTGTAGGGACATGTAAGAACCATCAATCAATTCTAAGTGAATGAAATACACAATCGTGTCAAAGAAGACGAATCATCCTTATGAATTTGATTGTAATCAACCTCTCCTTTGTTCTTCCTAACCTTCCTACATTTGGAAACGCAATCCAAGTTTTAGCATCTCATCCAACGTTGAGATCAATTTAATAGAGATACGTGTTGAACAACTGTCGCCTTTGCAGCCTCCCTGGTGAGCGGTCCAACTCTAAGGTGTACGGTGTCAATCCTGTCCGACTAAGAAAAGAGATATCAGCATTATTATTGTATTCTTTTGTCTAAAACAAGAGATTTAATAATATTGTTTACCTTCTTGATAACATTTAATTGGGAAAAAATAATTTTCCTCATTTGAAAAACTAAAATTTTGCTTGTCATTTAATTTGTTTTTCACCTCCTTCTCTCTTTTCCTCTTCCTCATTAGAGGGACAAAGTGTTCGCATCTCTAGTCTACTTAGACACCATGAAACCAACACAGTCATCAGCACACTTCACTAGTGGTTCACAATCACTGATACAACACTTAGTTGTCCCGCAACACATAGGCTTTTACTCCACACAGATCTGTGTCAATCTCTCTTCTCCCTAGCGTGCCAACATGCGCAGACTGCAGACCCCATTGCCCATGGGGAAGATGTGAACACTTGGCTGAGAGGCATGACAAACAGCCTCACCCCCAAGACATTTGAACTGTTATTATTTTTAATAATAATCCTAATCCTGAGAAGATTCCTGACACAAGATTCAAGCCAGAACAACAACCACGAGGAGCTAATCAAGATCACCAGCTCCCTAAGCTATGCCTTCACAACCCAGCTGAAACTGAGCGACAAGCACATCACCCATCTTCAAGAGGAGCTGACATGTGCTCAACGTCGCATAGACAAGCTTGAAGTGAAAGTTCAACATCAACTCAAAGCACCCAGCGAGAGGGAGCAGGAAACAACGGAACAAGTTATGAAGCTCCAAGCAGCCCTGGCAGCAGCTCAGCTCTAAAGGCAACATGCAACGGCTGCTCAGAAAGACCTGGTAAACAGACTCCAGTATGCCGAACAGCTACTAGAGAAAGCCAAGCTAGACATCAGAAACAAGAATTCTGAAATCAGTGCTTTGAAAGAACACCTTGAAAGGTACAGAACTGAAACGGACAATCTGACCCAACAACTAGACGATACCAACGATGAGCTCTACATGGTCAGAAAAGAACTCCAATATGCTTACGAGCAGAAACAAGAGCCAAGAAAAGAGAAACATCTCTTAGCCTCACCACTGAGTAGAGCAGAGGTTCAACCCGAACTCCACAGAGGGCCACGACATCCAGGCTAACCTGCGAGATATCGAATTTCATCTGGAAGTGAGACCTTATGTGACTGACAGAGACTGGTTATACCTCCTTAGAGCCACATCCAGTCCCGAGGTACGAAACTTTCTAGATCGACAGCCCAGTCAAACAAAGTCAAACTACCAGCGACTTCGTGAGGTCCCGATTAAAGAGTTTACAGACCCAGAGTCTGAACATGGACTGTTAACTGCCTTGAAACCAAACAAGTTCGACAAGAGACTCCACAAACTTACTACAACCGACTCCGACAAGTCTACTTTGGTGCACACAACAAACCTGACCTTGAAGAGGATGTGAACTTCAAAAACCTCTTCCTAAAAGAATCTGCACCCTGGAGTCAGCCACCATCCAGGCGTCATGGCCTGTCCGCGCTCCATGACCATTCAACAATTGCGTGACCTAACACAGAAGGCCTACAACAAGTAGAAGATGGCCTCAAAGAAAGGTAACAGAACCTCCACACTCTTGAACTCTGTTAACAAAGACTCAAGCCTTGCACTGGACGAAACCCAGTGGCATCACAACACCAGAGTCTTCCATCAAGAGCATAGAGAACGTGACACCCATATCCACGACCGCTTTCAGCCCAACTGCTGGAAAAATCCATGGGACCAGCCATGCTTATCAAGAAACCAAAAGGATAAGAACATCTGGAAAACTAACCAGACATCCAAAGGTAATCACCTGACTCATCCAAGAGCAACTCCTGTGGGTAAGCGACAACAAAACCCACCTCGGCACCACTCAGACATGCACAGTGCTGAGTATGCACAAGAACATGACAGCTTACTATCAGAAGACATGGAACGAGTCATGAGACAACTGAAAGAGTTCCTTCAAGACCAGTTACATGCATATGACCACAAAGTTGAGGACATGGACACGCCCTCATCCAAGCCAAGGATGCAGAGAGCCAGTCTTCAGTGACATACTAGAAAAGGGGGGAGACAACACAGACTTGAACAGATCTGACCACACATGCACTACATCATCAACACACACATCATTACCTACACCAAGAGGTAACCACATCTACTGATAACACATTCAACAAACATATTCTTTCCACAGGTAGAATATCCAACTTTTAGCAAGACAAAGTTACAAATACCCACCATGAAGAAACGTGCATCCATCCTCACAATAGGTAGAACACCTGACACGAAGTTAAGGTACATGACACACTAGCTCAATAGTAGTTGTAACCCATGCTAGGAAAACCCACAGCAGCTTTGTTTTGTTCAGTTCTTCTTTTACCTATTCTTCTCCTTTCCCTCTTTCCTGAGTAGGTGAAACACCTAGACACCCTGCAAGGGTCGAAGGTCTGATATTAGGATTGACTCGCAACACCTAATATCCGCCAGCCACTCTAAACTGAATGGAAGCCAGAGAGCTCCATGCATGATAGGTCAATTCATTTAATTGAAAATGATGTTACTAAAAAACTTATGGTAAACGTTTAAATTAAGACAACCTAGAAGAACCAAACAAAGTTAACCACAAATTTGATTGACGAATCAAAATAAAACAACGATTTCCAAAACTGAACTATCCTCAATGTGCTAAACTACATTGACTAATTGAACTTAACCATGTGTACCTAAGTAACCTGATGCCTGCACCGGTACAGTAACGGTCATGGAGGTGTTGTCTTGTTGTTTTCTGTGTTTGTCTGCTTCTTCTGCTTTTATTTCTCCAGCGATCGACGATGTCTTCAGCTAAACACCTCGCCGATCGAAAGGGGGATATGTAGCAGATCTGACCCGAATCAGACAAATAAAAGAGTCGATCAGGACTGTGGTTGAAACATGAGCCAAATTCCTCAGGAAGGCAACTGGAGGTCATAAATCAGTCCTAGTGCCACAAGTCAGAAACAAGTTAACCGACCAACCAACTCTTTCACAGAACAGCTTTCGACATTAACACCATTAGAACAATTATTGACAATTTCAATTGTCAAATTTGGGGCAAGTAATTGAGATGCAATGCCGGACATCACATGTAAACCCATGAGAGTACTACACAAGATCCTTTGGATTGACTTCCCCCAGCAGAACCAGACTGAAATTCCTAAGGGGGGGGGGGGGCTTTTAACCTCTGGTCTCCACAGAAATCTTGGTCAAGAGAATGGCACAGAAACTGTCTTTTCTACATATATATGGACCAAAATGAACTCAAAAAGACTTATAAATGAATATCAGTCCATCGCTTCACTCCATATACATTTATATGTAACCCACACATTTGACTATCATGTTATAATCACTTATTGTGTATGTCTTTTAATAACTATTGGATAGCTTAAGGATACATATTCATGTCTAGTATGTTTGTGCTTGAATCTGCTTGCTTGAAACAGTCATGACCATCAGTTATTTTTCAAATGTATCATATTCTTGTTATAGGAATCATGTCCAAAATTAGACCCTGCAAGAGCGGAAAAATTCGGACCATGTGCTTGATAAGATATATGATTTATGATACCCCCGAGCCAAGACAATATCTGATTGGTCAGGACAATATTTGAGGTGTGGCCAACAGGCCAGTTTAAATACTCAGGAAACCATAAAATTTTGCTTTTAGTTTTTAGCTATGCTTCTGCTATTAGTCATGTTTGCTTTTAGCTTTAAGCTTGCGTTTAAGATTTTGCTATTAGTCATGTCTGCTTTTAGCTCGTAGCTTTGCTTTCTAGCTTTTGCTTCTAGCCATGCTTTTAGTCATCACTGTTCTTTGAGCGCGGTTCCAGCATGCTTCGGCCTGCACGCCTGCTGCTACTTAGGCACGATGAGAAGAAACACCACCTAGTCTCGTCAAACTTTACTTCTTTTCTTTTCCGTTTGAAAGTTTCGTGTTCTGTGTTAAGTTTTGTAACGCCGTGTCTGTCTGACCTCGAGTGCCCGTTCAACTTCAACCAGCCCACACAACTCCGCGTCTTCAGCCACTTACTTTAGTAAAAAAAAGGCGAACAGCGAGAAATATGCATTTAAAGTTGTAAATATAAGTGGAATATGTCAAAGTCATTTATATGTGCCAATCTTCCTGTTGCCAACAGGTGGCGCTATCATTATAATGGAATATTGGCCTTCAGATGTGTTCAGGCCAGGAGTCTTAGCGAACCCCTGAAGTTTGGGGAATATCGAACATTTTATGCCTGAGTTACAACAACTTCTATTCCCATGGCGAGACATAAAATTTTGTCATGGTGCCATGGACACGCCCTTTAACAAAAACTCAAGATCTCCACAATTTAACATTGCAAAGGCCTTTAGATTAGACTGACCACAAAAAATACATTAATGTCAAAAAATTTCTAGGAGTAGTTTGTCGCAGCGTAAAATATGCCACTTCCTGTTGCCAGCAGGTGGTGCTGTGACTATAACTGAATGTGGGCATGTCAATCTCAAGTTCGGAGTCTTATCAAACATGTGAAGTTTGGGGAAGTGAAGGGGAAGATTGGACATTGTATGTCTGAGTTATAGCAACTTTATTTTTCATGGCGAATCATCGAAATTTGCCAGGCTGCCACGGACACGCCCTTCGACGAAAACTCAAGATCTTTGCAATTTAACATCGCAAAGGCCGTTAGATTAGGCATACCAAATTTGGTGTTGATCTGAATAAATCTCTAGGAGGAGTTCGTTAAAATACAATGCATGGAAATGACCAAAATTACACAAAATTTGCTCATATTATTAAAAATAACCGACTTCCTGTTGGGTTTAGAATTTTGCTCCAAGAGTCTTTTTTTAGGTATTGGTGTGTTACATGTGTGTGCCAATTCACAGCATCTTCCTTTTTCACTGCATTAGTAGCTTGCTTTAGCACTTAGCTAAGTGTTGCTAGCATGTTTTAGTATGCTTCTAGAAGGTTGCCAGCCTATTTAACACTTCTTGATGCTTTTTATTATTTTGCAAGGAGTCCATAACAGTTTTAAAAATGCCACTTAATAATAATAATAAACAGAGCAGATACAATAGGGTCCTCACACCATCGGTGCTCGGGCCATAATTAAAGCTGCAAGCAGCGATGAACGGGCCCTCGCACCTGGGCTCACCGCAAGCAAATGGCTTTAGTAAAAAAGTGAACTGCGAGAAATATAAATTTGAAGTTGTAAATATAAGTGAAATATGTCAAAGTGATTTATATCTGCCAATCTTCCTGCATTGTGTGTCCTATTGCCAACAGGTGGCACTATGATTATAACTGAATACTGGCCTTTACATGTCTTCAGGCCATGACTCTTTCAAAATATCTGAAGTTTGGAGAAGCTCGGACATTTTATGCCTAAGTTACAACAACTTCTATTCCCATGGCGAGACATCAAATTTTGTCACAGCGCCATGGACATGCCCTTTAACAAAAACTCAAGATCTCCACAATTTAACATTACAAAGACCTTTAGATTAGAACTATCTAAAACAGGTTGGAGATTAAAATAATTGTTAAATAGGTAAAAAAAATAAAAAAAACAGATGTGTCTAGTTTTAAATAAACATCAACAACAACAACAACAAAAAAAACTGGATGACATTTAGTTCAGGCAGAAATTTATTTTATCAATGGTTAAATAAATGTTCAGCAATAACTTTCGAAAGATTTCTGAAATTTTTGCAAATTTCTCTCTAAACAGAGATGATACGTCAAGGAAATATTGCAAACGTTTGTACATTCTGTTATGTGGAAATGTTTAAATCTTGTAGTGTTACAATTAACCCTGCATTTGTGCCCTGCTCACCCTGTAGCCTACATGTGAAATGCTCTTTACAAACTGTTTCCCGAACAAAAAAAGTGCAGAGTTCAAACAGACAATAGAAATGAATGAACATGGCCTACCTGAAACCGTTTTCGTAACATTTGAATTTTCTGGTGTATGCAATCTAATGCAGAATATAGTGTACTGAAGTGAGCAAGTTTTTTCTCTTTTAATAATGCGGACCGATTGAACGTTTTAATGACATTGCTCTGAGACCTTCATTGTTATTGCAACTCGTGCGCGCCCACGCTTCAAAACACGCAACGCACGCAGAGTTAATTGCAATCCGAAAAATCACACTAAGTAGATTGCAGTTCATTATTAATATTGGTGTGCTATATCGTTGTGACAAGTGGGTTCCCAGTTTCTGCATCCTTCTTTTTAATGTGTTACACTGGTGCCGAAGCCCAGGAGGAAGGAGGGACGCACTGCTGAAGATCCCTCGGCGCTGGGGTGAACCCGCGGTGCAATCGAGCAGGGCGAAGGAGTCTGCCGCCGAGGATGCTCGAGGTGGTGGGCTGGAGTGAGTTGCCGGGTGGACGGATGAACTCACTCCAGCCCACCGCCTCAATGACTCCTTCGGGAAGGAGGCGGGAACCGGCGGACAATCAACAAAGTTTTAATAACCAAATAAACACAAAACAGTGCCGACAGCCCCTCCCGGACGCGAACAAAAACCAAACACAAAATAAATCCCAGGCCTGGTCCTCTCTTGTCCTTCACTGTCGTCGCTCCTCTTTGTATCCTTCCGATCTCCTCCATGGTTCTCGAGAACGGTGAGTGTCGCAGATGTTGCTCATTTCCAAATCACTCCACCGGCGTCGCTCCATTCCCACGGCTCTCGACCCGCCCAACTCGTCACATTCGTGCAGCCCTAGACTGAACTGTGTGAGTGTTTGTGTGTCATTGAAATGCAAATTTAGCTGCAGCCAAGTGACTTTGTGTGACCCAAATTGTTCCATTCTGTGTCCCACAAGTGGGTCGCGACCCACAGTTTGAAAACCCCTGACCTATAGGATCCGAATACAGTCAAAAAATTAGGCACGTTAATCAAAACGGCATACAATACTAATTGCGTTCAACAACAAACACTATTAACTACTCAAACCAATTGAGAACTGCAAAAAACCCTGCATATTTACCGATCGATGATTCAACATCCCGGACGAGATCCCCAAATCTGTTACAAGCCTGGCTCAAAGCAAGCAACAGAGTATGGAAAGACCACACGCAGAATAGCAGTAACTACTAGATTTATTAAATAAATAGAATTTCACAGAATAGATTTTATACAGTCAGTAATGAAGATGACTTTGAAAAATAAAAGTGTAAACAATCAGTATAATGAGGTGCAGTGAATAAGCAAAACAAAATCCTAGTCGGTGCGGGAGAGATGGAACAGCGGCAGTCCCCCTTTCCCGGTCTCATCTACAGCGACCGGAAAAAAACAGAACTAAACAGAAAGTGTTTAATCACAAGGAAAGTCATTAGAAGAACAGAAACAGGTGGAGAGTAATCAATTAACTAAACAAGAAAATAAAAATGACCAAATAAGGAAAACTCAAAAGGAACAGGAGAACTGAAGTCCATTACTGTGACAACAATTGTGTGTTTGGTGTTACTCACCCAGTTCCCAGACTGCTCGTCATCCTCTGCTCAGGTTCTGTTTCTAATGTACTCATACTGTGCATTATTTGCTTAAATAGACCTTTGACCTCTTAGCCTACACCCCGACGCCCTCGTCCTGAAAGCCACTCAACTTGCACGTGTCAGTGTTTATGAATAGATTAAATGAAACTGGACAAATTTAATCTCGACAAACTATGTATCATTATAAAGATCTAAGCCTCAAGCATCGACGACAGATTGCTGTTTTTCAATGGAAAGCTTATAAAGACTGTATTTGCTACATTTGTGTAAGCAGTTCACATAAAAAACATGAACATTAAAAACGCTGTACATACCAGCTCCGTCGTAATAACGAGTCATAAACACCCACAGCTGTAAATCCCGGTTTAGTTAGAAAGGTAAGGGTCCACTGAACGACATCTCATGAAGCACGTTTAGTCCAACGAAGCAATAACGTTGTAATATGGATCATAATTCCTTTGTTTACGTTTCAGTTCTTCAGCGACAGAACTGTTTGCGTCCATCATTGAATAACTCACGGTTGGAAACTGCGTCTTGGTAGTAAAAAAAGTCATGGTTTTGCAGCGTAAAGTGTCACAAACAGAATGAGACAATCCACCGGAAAAAAGAATGAATGAAAGATAGGTGAAAGATTGTTTATTTGAATTTTGGTGCTGCCTCGTGACGCGCTCTGACGCACCTGTCAGCTGATGGAGGCGGAACTTATAGCGATCGCCTTTTTCTTTGTTTTATTTTTCAAATAGAAAAAGTGAGAGTGTGTTTTATGTTCAATGTGAATGCATCTGCATTCTGTTTGAGTGCAAATCAGCCCAAATCAGCTCGCTATCAAAGTGAACGCGTCTATATCAATAGAGAGAGTGGATTATTTACTTTATGGCACATTTGTGTTATTACCATCGGTATAAGTGGCCATCAGCACATCAGCACTTATTTGCATCGTAATTTCATTGTAAATGCTGCATTTCTAGCAATCTCAGGATTTTCTGTAATTGGCAAACAAAGTTATATATTTTTTTTTTCTTATTATTCTTATTTTTCTTACTCAAATTATTCTTATTGTATTTTTCTAGTGCTAAAATAAATCACTTATATGATTCTGTCTAAGTTTCTGTCTAGTGTTTTATAATTGTTAGCCAGCACCTCCCATTATGGGACTCACAGCTGAAAGTGCTATACCTAACTTAGAATTGTAACAGTTTCCTACTTCAGTGTGTTACAAACATAATTTTGGTGTCTTTGGAAAGAAGAAACTTTGCTGGCTACTCTTCAGCACTGATCTATGCTGCTTTTAAAATCTGACCAGATACAGGTATTGAAATAATATTTTATGGAATCATTGGATTTGCCTTGTTTTCTTCTTCTATTATTTTGCCTGTAAATAATTTTTTTAGCCTTTAAACAAAGTCATTGTCTTTTTCTGCTTGTCCTCACAGCATGTACAGTACAGTATTATTTTTAATATGTATAAATCAATTATGTATAACTAGTTTATCATCTATCATTCTTAGTCACACTTGCCAAACACCCACTCACTCATTGTTGCATTTTGTTTTGGTTTGATGTAATCAGGTGCGCAGAAACTTCCAGGAATTTTTCTTGTCCCCTCCACTGCTCAAGATCTGCTATGATGTTGTGACCTGGGCTGCCACTCAGCTGACTGTCTGCTACACTGTAATGCCCTTCCTTCTACTTGCAGTGGAACCAACCTTGCAGTATTACAGGTAAAAGCTCAGCTATTTTATTTGTGTAGTGTGAAATTTGGCAATAAATAGTGAAGTAGTGTGAAGTCTGGTCGACATTGCAGCTTGTTCTGGTCAAGAACTGTCTATTAAAAAACAAAGTTGTTATCCTGTCAGCATATAAAATTTCCAACCACTGTTTTTGTTTTATGTGAATTTTAAAGGTAGGAAAATCTGGGTTACACTTTATTTTGATAGTCCACTTTAGACATTTTACTAACTGTAAGTAACTAGAGCATTTGCAGACTGTTAGATTAGGGCTAATAGAATAAGTTGCCTTACTCGCCTTACTTAAGTTGCTTATGGTCAGTATTATTATTTTCATGTTCTGATGAGCGTCCATCAAAATAAATGTTATAATATATTAAGAAAAAGTGTCTACTAATACTATAATGACTGCTATTTGACATGTAGCTGCAAAGTTGTTTATAGGCAGTAGAATGTCTAAAGTGGGCTATCAAAATAGTGTTACCTAAATCTGAAATTGTACCACCACAGGTGTGTGGGATGCAACAAAGTCATAGCTCTTTTAAATAATTGTATACTAGTCCTTACAAACGACTGTACAGGCATCACTAAGTAATATGACTTTTACGTAAGGAATAATTGACCATGGACCCTAGAATTATTAGAAAACAATGCACACCCAAGGTGGTTACCTGTTTATTATCTTAAATCCATTACAGTGCGCAAAACAAACAATTGTGACCCATTCTGTGTTTACCCTGGCTAAAATCACATAATCTAATTATGAGAGAAAGAGCATCACAGTTATGATTGCCCTACAAATTATGAGAATAGGTCATTTGTGTTTATTGCTGTAAATGATAGATTTGAGATACAATGGATTTGAGATACAATGCTCTAATTTTCTTTTATAACATGATAAATGCTGAAATTAATAATTTTATTGACACTACGTTTTATTATTTTGAGCAAAAAAAAATAAATACAAGAGGTTTGCTTCCTAAACAGTCTCTGGGTTTACTTTAGTTGCAGAAACTTCTTTTCTATCATTAGATGACTGCAAACAGACCTTAATATCAATTCACAAGACCGAAAATCAGGTCAGTGCCGGGAAAGGCAAGAAAATTGCTGTGTGTATTTTTTTGTGGCATCACCGAAATTTCAAGTAAAGACTTTTTTTTTTAGTTACTCAATAGTCTGCAAAGATAACCAACTTATTTTGAGCACATTTTATGCCTGATACTGTCAGGAGAAAGCAGGCTGGATTCAGATGCGGGTAAACTCAAGGCTTTATTCGAAACTGAGGAGAAGAGTCACGGTTCACAGGTTACACTCGCAGTGACAGGATGAGTAGCAGATGAGTCACGTTTCACAGGTTTCACTCACAGTGACAGGATGAGTAGCAGATGAGTCACGTTTCACAGGAGTACGTATAACCGCCGGACCGGAGGGATGAACAGCTGGAAGCTACTAGGAGCTCAAGGCTTGTAAGAACAAGGGCAGAGGAATCAACTAAACACACTGGAGCTTGAGGACAAGACACGACAAGGTGAGTTCAAAGAGCCGCTAGACGATCGGAGCTATTGGTATGAATAACAACAGTCTGACAATAGACAGAGAAACACAGGGAATAATAAAGGGGAAAAAATTAGAAGGACATAGAGAACAGGTGGCGAGCAATTAAGGTTAACAACGGGGAAACAAGGGAGGCGGGGAAAACACAAACAGGCAGACGCGGTGAGCTGTCAAACCATCCCAACACACACACACCCACACCAAAAAGACAGGTGATTAGCCCCGAGACCCGACAGTACCCCCCCTCCCAGGAGCGTCACCTGGCGCTCTAGGAAGGAGCCTACCTCGATGCCGCCGGAAGTCCTCAATCAACGAGCGGTCCAGAATGTCCCGGGACGGCACCCAACACCTCTCCTCTGGACCATACCCCTCCCAGTCCACAAGATACTGAAACCCCCTGCCGCGGCGCCGCTCATCGAGTAATCTCTTAACCGTATAGGTAGGAGATCCATCCACAAGACGAGGGGGTGGGGGGGTGGGGCGACTGCAAGCAGGATTAAGGGGGGAAGAGAACACAGGCTTGACCCTGGAAACATGAAACACCGGGTGAACCCGACCAAGAGTAGGAGGGAGCTTGAGCCTGATCGCCACCGGACTAACCACCTTGGTGATGCGGAAAGGCCCAATGAATCTGGGTGCCAGCTTACGAGAAGGCGCCCGGAGAGGCAGATCCTTGGTAGAGAGCCAAACCCGTTGACCACACACATAGGTAGGAGGAGAGGACCGGCGACGATCAGCTGCAGCCTTGGTTCTGTCAGAGGTTTGGACCAAAATCCTCCTGACTCTCTCCCAGGTGCGACGGCAGCGCTGGACGAAAGCCAGGGCGGATGGAACCGCTGCGTCGGGTTCCTGTGATGGGAACAGAGGTGGATTATAACCAACAGCACACTCAAAAGGGGACATACCTGACGCGGCCGCAGGAAGGGTGTTATGGGCGTATTCTGCCCAGGAGAGCTGCTGACACCAGGAACTCGGATTGTTGGATGCTAGACAGCGGAGCATTCTTCCTAGATCCTGGTTGGCCCGCTCACACTGCCCATTGGTCTGAGGATGAAAACCAGATGACAGACTAGCAGAGGCCCCAATCTGTGTACAAAATTCCCTCCAGAACCGGGAGACGAACTGGGGACCCCTATCTGAAACAACATCCACCGGTAACCCGTGGAGACGGAAGACGTGATCCACCACCAGTTGGGCGGTCTCCCGGGCGGAGGGTAACTTGGGCAGGGGAATAAAATGAACCGCTTTGGAAAAGCGATCCACCACCGTGAGAACTACAGTGTTTCCCTTCGAAGGAGGAAGCCCAGAGACGAAATCAAGGGCAATGTGTGACCAAGGACGGGAAGGGATAGGGAGAGGATGCAGTAGACCATCAGGAGGGCGATTGACAGGCTTACTTTGGGCACATGTGGGGCAGGCCAACACAAACTGTCTAACATCCGCGGCCATAGTAGGCCACCAAAAACGCTGTCGGATGGCAGACAACGTTCTCCGAATACCTGGATGGCAGACTAACCTGGATGAGTGCCCCCACTCAAGGACCTCAGAGCGCAGCGCAGCCGGCACCGGCAACCTGCCCGCCGGACACTCTCCCGGCACCTGCACCCCTCGACCGGCCTCCTCAACTCGCTGCTCGATACCCCACGAAAGGGCCCCGACCACCACCCCCTCAGGAAGGATGGCATCGGCCGCAAACTCCCCTCCCGGAGCACCGAACAGGCGAGAGAGGGCATCAGGCTTGGTGTTCTTTGATCCCGGCCGGTACGAGAGGGTGAAGTTGAATCTGGCAAAGAAGAGCGCCCAGCGGGCCTGACGCGAGCTCAGCCTCTTGGCCGAACGGACGTATTCAAGGTTCTTGTGATCCGTCCAGACCAAGAAGGGCTGCGCTGACCCCTCCAACCAATGACGCCACTCACCCAAGGCCAATCGTACCGCCAGCAGCTCTCTGTTGCCGATGTCATAGTTACGTTCTGCAGGGCTGAGACGACGAGAGAAGAATGCACAAGGATGAACCTTCCCATCATGGAGGGAACGCTGAGATAGAACTGCGCCAACCCCAACGTCCGAAGCATCAACCTCGACAATAAACTGGGCCTCCGGATCTGGAACCATCAGAACAGGTGCAGAGACAAAACGGGACTTTAAAATGTCAAAGGCTACCTGCGCCTCCCGGTTCCACCTGAAGGACACCTTAGTGGAGGTTAAGGCTGTCAGCGGTGCAGCGATCTGACCAAAATTCCGGATGTAACGCCGGTAGAAGTTGGCAAAACCCAGGAAACGCTGCAGAGCCTTCCGGGAGTCAGGGACCGGCCACTGGGCAACAGCTTCAATCTTAGCGGGATCAGGCTTGATCCCCTCCGTAGAAATAATATGGCCAAGGAACGTAACAGACTCAGCGTGGAATTCGCACTTCTCCGCCTTGACAAACAACTGGTTCTCTAGTAACCGCTGGAGAACCCGTCTGACATGCTGGGTGTGTAATTGGAGAGAAGAAGAAAAAATCAAAATATCATCCAAATACACAAAGACAAATTGATTAATCATGTCACCCAACACGCTGTTGACGAGTCCCTGGAAAACGGCTGGAGCATTGGTCAGACCAAACGGAAGAACCAAGTACTCGTAGTGTCCCGAAGGGGTGTTAAATGCCGTCTTCCACTCATCCCCCTCCCGAATGCGCACCAAGTGGTAGGCGTTGCGCAGGTCTAACTTGGTGAAGACCCGAGCTCCCTGTAATAATTCAAAAGCAGAAGACATTAAAGGTAGGGGGTACCTGTTCTTGATAGTAATGTCATTCAAACCTCTGTAATCAATACAAGGCCGCAGGGAGCCGTCCTTCTTCTGAACAAAGAAAAACCCTGCACCAGCGGGAGAGGAGGAATGGCGGATGAGCCCAGCCTGAAGTGACTCACGTATGTACTTGTCCATGGCCTCTCTCTCAGGACCTGAAAGGGAATATAAACGACCCTTAGGCGGAGAAGAGCCCGGGAGGAGATCAATGGCACAGTCGTAAGGGCGATGCGGAGGTAGCGAGGTGGCCCGGGCCCTACTGAAGACCGCCCGAAGATCATGGTACTCCGCCGGAACACCAGTCAGGTCAGAGGGATCCTCCTGAGGAACACAAGACACAGAGACAGGACAAAAAGCAGCACCCAAACATGACACGTGACAAGACTGACTCCAGGCTAAAACTGAATTACTAACCCAATCAATGTGGGGATTGTGCTTGTGCAACCATGGGTGTCCCAGAATTAAAGGAGCCTTAGGGGAATCAATAATAAACAGTTCAATCCGCTCATGATGACTGCCAGCAATATGGAGGTCTATCTTAGGAGTGACGTGGGTGATGGTGGTAAGGGGACGGCCAGCTAATGACCATGCTGAAACGGGACTAACTAAAGGAACAAGTGGGATTCTCCAACGTTGAGCAGAGGCAGCGTCAAGGAAGTTCCCCTCAGCCCCTGAGTCCACAAGGGCGAGACCAGTGTGTAAACGACTCTGGAAGGAGAGTTGGAACGGCAGCTGAGTGCGTGCTGCAGGAGAGCTAGAGCTGAGAACCGTGCCCACCAGGACTCTCCTCCTCACTGGTGGGCCCTGGCTTTTAACGGACACTGAAGGGCGAAGTGGCCTCCCTTGCCGCAGTATAGACACGCCCCCGACGACAGACGCTCCTGCTTCTGCCGTGGTGTAAGCCGTAGACGACCCAACTGCATGGGCTCCTCCTCCGAGGGCTGTCGGCCGGCTGAACTGGCAGAGGAGGACTCTAGGTGGCGCCACGGGGCGGGTGTTTGCCGTTGTTGGCGGCGCCGGCTAAGACGACCCTCAATGCGGAGCGCGAGACTAATGAGCCTATCCAATTCCCGCGGGAGCTCTATGGCCGCGAGTTCATCCGAAATGGCGAAATCCAACCCCTCAAGAAAACGAGCGCGCAGCGCGCTCTCATTCCAGCCGCATGCCGCAGCTAAAGTCTGGAACTGGATAGCATAGTCAGTGACGGAGCTCCTCCCCTGAGACAGTCGTGATAACTGGGCCGCCGCCTCGTCACCCTGAGCAGAGCGATCAAACAATTTGGCCATCTCTAGACTGAAATCCGCGAAAGTGGCACAACAGGGAGCCCGCGATCTCCATACGGCGATTCCCCATTCGCGGGCACGGCCCGAGAGGAGTGTAAGGACATAAGCCACCTTGGTCTCTTCATTTGCGTAACGCCGGGGCTGCAGAGAAAACACCAGCGAGCATTGGGAGAGAAACGGTTGACAGGCGTTAGGATCGCCATCGTAGACCGGCGGATTGTTGGCATGGGGTTCGGACTCGTGTGACATACTGGTGTGAGGAACGGGCCCCCGGCTCGTTGCCTCTCGCTGAAGATCGTCCACCCGTGTGAGGAGTTCGGAGACTCGGGCACTGAGAACGTCCACATCCTGCGCGGTGGTGTTGAGCTGGGTGGCATGCTGCCCTAACAACACTCCCTGTTGAACGAGAGCCGAGCGAAGCGGATCAGATCCCGCTGAATCCATAATCTGGTCAGACTGTTCTGTCAGGAGAAAGCAGGCTGGATTCAGATGCGGGTAAACTCAAGGCTTTATTCGAAACTGAGGAGAAGAGTCACGGTTCACAGGTTACACTCGCAGTGACAGGATGAGTAGCAGATGAGTCACGTTTCACAGGTTTCACTCGCAGTGACAGGATGAGTAGCAGATGAGTCACGTTTCACAGGAGTACGTATAACCGCCGGACCGGAGGGATGAACAGCTGGAAGCTACTAGGAGCTCAAGGCTTGTAAGAACAAGGGCAGAGGAATCAACTAAACACACTGGAGCCTGAGGACAAGACACGACAAGGTGAGTTCAAAGAGCCGCTAGACGATCGGAGCTATTGGTATGAATAACAACAGTCTGACAATAGACAGAGAAACACAGGGAATAATAAAGGGGAAAAAATTAGAAGGACATAGAGAACAGGTGGCGAGCAATTAAGGTTAACAACGGGGAAACAAGGGAGGCGGGGAAAACACAAACAGGCAGACGCGGTGAGCTGTCAAACCATCCCAACACACACACACCCACACCAAAAAGACAGGTGATTAGCCCCGAGACCCGACAGATACATGTCAAATAATTAAATAACTTGTAGAGGCCAGGTTGTAGAGGCCAGTGTTGGGCAGTAATGAATTACTTAGTAACGCGTTACTGTAATTTGATACTTTTTTAGTAACCGAATAATTTAACGTGTTAGAATTTTCTAAATAGTTTTAATTAGAGTATAGTCACAAGCCGAGGTCTCTCTACGTTACTGCTGTGTTACACTGCTGACAGAATGCAGTGTTTTATAATTTAGACATTGTAAAAAGGATGTAGCACATGCACTGTCGAGTCAAGTGCCAGTGGATTAGAGACCTGCTCCCGCGAGACCTGACACAGTAGAGTGTGGCGCGCAGGACGAGATGGGCGAGTACTGGGGTGGGAGGGTAGACACTCGTGTGTATACGGGAGAATAAAATTATTCACGGAGCTCCCGCAAAATAGAAATATCTAAACATAAAATATATATATATATATATATATATATATATATAAATATATATATATATATATATATATGTATATATTATATTATATTATTGTGGTATAACAGAGATTTGTGAGATTGCAATGAACTGAGATGTCTTTTAGAGATTATAAATGCAGCGCTCTTTGCTGGCATTCTGGCTTGCCAAACCATACACACAGCAGCCACTTGCTTTAGTTACAAAATAACAGTGTTCTGTGAATGTTGATGCTTTAATAACAAATATTTATCGGGAGCGTGTATGCTGAATTTGATAAATATTATGGAGAACAAAGTAACGTAACTAGTAATCTAACTGATTACTAATGATTTTTTAGATAAAATAATCAGAACAGTAACTTGATTACCATTAAAAGGAGTAATCAGTAATGAGTAATTTGATTACATTTTCAGAGCAGCTTACCCAAAACTGGTAGCAGCGTATTTCACCAAGTCTTTGGTACTAATAATAGGTGTGAGCAAGTATTTAATGCATAGTGGTTGTTCTGCACGGGGGTGGGGTGGTTGTTCTGCACGCTTAGTAAACAAACTACAGCTAGTCCAAAATGCAGCAGCAAGAGTTCTTACTAGAACCAGGAAGTATGACCATATTAGCCCGGTCCTGTCAACACTGCACTGGCTCCCTATCAAGCATCGCATAGATTTTAAAATATTGCTTATTACTTATAAAGCCCTGAATGGTTTAGCACCTCAGTATTTGAATGAGCTCCTTTTACATTATAACCCTCTACGTCCGCTACGTTCTCAAAACTCAGGCAATTTGATAATACCTAGAATATCAAAATCAACTGCAGGCGGCAGATCCTTTTCCTATTTGGCGCCCAAACTCTGGAATAACCTACCTAACATTGTTCGGGAGGCAGACACACTCTTGCAGTTTAAATCTAGATTAAAGACCCATCTCTTTAACCTGGCATACACATAACAAACGAATATGCTTTTATTATCCAAATCCGTTAAAGGATTTTTAGACTGCATTAATTAGGTAAACCGGAACCGGATACACTTCCCATAACAACCTATGTACTTGCTACATCATTAGAAGAATGGCATCTACGCTAATATTTGTCTGTTTCTCTCTTGTTCCGAGGTCACCGTGGCCACCAGATCCAGTCTGTGTCCAGATCAGAGGGTCACTGCAGTCACCCGGATCCAGTACGTATCCAGACCAGATGGTGGATCAGCACCTAGAAAGGACCTCTACATCCATGAAAGACAGCGGAGACCAGGACAACTAGAGCCCCAGATACAGATCCCCTGTGAAGACCTTGTCTCAGAGGAGCACCAGGACAAGACCACAGGAAACAGATGATTCTTCTGCACAATCTGACTTTGCTGCAGTCTGGAATTGAACTACTGGTTTCGTCTGGTCAGAGGAGAACTGGTCCCCCAACTGAGCCTGGTTTCTCCCAAGGTTTTTTTCTCCATTCTGTCACCGATGGAGTTTCGGTTCCTTGCCGCTGTCGCCTCTGGCTTGCTTAGTTAGGGACACTTCATCTACAGCGACATCGTTGACTTGATTGCAAATAAATGCACAGACACTATTTAACTGAACAGAGATGACATAACTGAATCCAATGATGAACTGCCTTTAACTATCATTTTTGCATTATTGACACTGTTTTCCTAATGAATGTTGTTCAGTTGCTTTGACGCAATGTATTTTGTTTAAAGCGCTATATAAATAAAGGTGACATTGACATAGAAATCGAATCCATGCAAAAAAGAGATAAGATGTGTAAGGTCCAGGCACTCGTCCCAAGGAAGGTATCCGGTGCTGGATGAAGGTTTCCTGTGTGTTCGGTCTTTCAGCGCATAGAGTTATTCATTTTAGGTTAAACTTAAATCTGACCCCATTTTATCATTTAATCTGATTCCATTGTATTATTATTTAATCTGACTCCATTTTAATATGACCTCGAATTTAGAATGGAATGCAAATTGGTGGTATGTCTGTTTCTAATTAGTAGGCCTATTCTTCTGACATTTGGTTATTCTGGTTAAACTCTTTAGTTTATATTAACTTGTTCATTCGGGTGCTCATGTCGCTAACAAGGATTCAACATAATCTACTAGAGTCAATAATTTCAGAGTAAAACAGAATAAAATCAAATGTAACAATTTATTATCAGTGAGGTAAATATGTATTCTGCCAATTACATATCGAATTGAAACACATCAAATCATATCAATACAAAACATCAAATTCTCAAAGATGAATCTAAAAGTAAAATATGCATACCTGACCTTAGAAAATAGAGACACACAACACACTACGGGCTTTCTGGCTACAGAAATCGCCCTGATCCTTTTGCTGCAATCCTTTAAATACCTCAGACCAAGACAAACATCCCCCGAGATGAAGACAGAAACTAACAATTGGAATTTGATTAGGTCAGGTCCCAGACCAGGGTAGTTTACACCTCAATGGGAACAGAAGGTAATTTACATGGAAGACCCTGGAAAAGGGCACTCCCATTACAGTAATCAAAATATCTCTTGACTCTTCAGATCTGTATTATCTTCTAAACTACTTTTGTAAGATTGAGACCATTGTACCAGTTGCACTGAGACATTTCCAATGATACTAGACATGAGTGTTAGTTCACTTGCATTGACATTTTCATGTAATCATTTTGAGTAGACCGAGTAGAAGGAAGAATGGGTGAAGGGATTTATAATTAAACAAATGGCCAGAAGGGGAGGAGGTCTCCTGCACCTCCACTCTGTGGGGTGTCTCGAAGATGCCCGTGTATGTTTGTATTGTCTGTTTCTCAGGAGATCAAAGTATCTCAGGTTCTTTCATCCTTACAGTTCCCCCGTTTGACCCCCAATGGGTCACATTCAGATGAATCCAATGGGGTCACTGTTAGATGATTGTTTATCTTCGAGATGTTATCTCAAAATTGTCTTTGTAATGTTAGCAGCTTTAGAAACCTTCTGAGGGCTGTATTCATCTGCAGAACACTCAGTCTCAGCATGTGTGTGTCGCTTGAGTTTGGCAGGTGGATGAATATCTCCAGAGTTTCTACCTGTGGTTAAGCTCAGCATGTGAGGACAGTTCAGTGGGTCAATCTGAGCCTTTACGACTTGTTCATTTTACGTGTCATTACTTTATTGGAGAAACCTTTGCTCCTTATGGCACCTTCTCTAGGACGGTAGTCTGACCCATCTTCGTAAATCCTCTCGCCTCCAGCGGTGCAGTTTTTTAAGCAGACTTCAGTAGGTGAAGGTGTTCTCCTTGCTTACACACTGATTTGTGTGGGACACCTGAAAAGCATCTTAGTGGCCATTCAATGACTGAATTCTGATCAGCTTAATGTCACCCATGGAGTAAGATAGAAAAGTCATAAGTTAACATATAAAACAAAACAAAAAAAACCCTGATGAATTCAGCCAGTGCAAGTGGTACATCTGATGTTAAGAGTCTTTTGAGGTCAAATATGGTAGAGTGGTCCCATGTAAGCATACATTTTGGTATGAATGACTCAAAGGAAATGCAGCAAGAGGTCAATATAACTTGAGCATTAATTTAGAGGTGTGCATCAATAAATGTCATATAATGACAATAAGAATAATATTCAATCACAATTATGAAGGTATATACAATAATCACACTGTTAATTCAGGAATTTTCTATTGCAAGCCACTTTAGAAGATCTAAGGTTTTTAAGAAGTGACTTAGAACATGATTAAAACATTTTTCTACAATGTAAATCCTAAATTCCTTGTAACAGGTGTGTGTGTGCGTGTGTGTGTGTGTGTGTGTGCGTGTGTGTGTGTGTGTGTGTGTGTGTGTGTGTGTTTGTTTGTGAGAATGGGTATCTGATATAAAGGCTAAGTCACAGTTAATGGTTTGGTAAAGTTTAAAATTGTATAAATTGTAAAATTGGAAACCAGGGGCCCTCTGGCTTGTCAACCATCCTAATAACAGAAAGATTCAAAATTTTAAATTGTAAAGGCTTGTCTGCCTCTGTGTTCAAAAATTTGCACCATCGATCTGTGACTTGTCATGCAAATATGTGTTACAGTGTTGTTCCATGAGTTTTTTAGACAGTTGCAGATAGTAGATATGTTGTATCTTTTGGGAATGTAATTAATTCTATTGTCCTGTGAGTGTGAGCTATGTGGTTCTGTCAGTGTGAAGATGGACAATAGATCTTCAGTGAAGTACCAAGTTTGTAATCTAAGCCATCATTGTCTTCTGTTTGTAGTGTACAGACTGGATAGTCTAAATGAGGTGATGCAATGGTGGAGGTGTGTGTTCTGTGCTCATGTCTGGGAGATGAATGGAGCGTAATCTATAGCAATCTGTGTTGCAAAAATTTAGTTCCGGTTCTAATCTGGGAGGCCATGTAGATTTTTGTATAGTGATGTTCTACTGTGAGATGTGAATGGCCCCTTCATGTGTATTTTCATTCATCTCCCACATTTCAGGCTATGTGACAATGCTCATGTCCTGGCTTGGTGCAGATGGGACCAGGCACCTTCCTGGTATCTGTCTTCCAAAGAATTGCAGTGGTCAGCCTGAGACAGAAACAAATACAAAGAGAACCACAGTTAATTGTGAACTTTCATCAGTTTCATGTTCAGGCATGTGGAATTATTTTAACTACATTCCTCCTCATGTATTGTAGTTTTAATTCCAGATGTCAGATGAAACGGAGTTCGGTTGGTCAGATCTGAATTACTGCTACTGTTTCAGTGCAGTCTGAGTGTGTAACACCTGATGCTGCTCTTGCAGTCGAGCCTTCACAGTCTGTGTCATGAGCATTAGAGACCCCAGTTCAGCTTGGGACATTTTCTAGATTAATTGGTGTTTTTATCACCCATGTTGTCATGAATTGCAATGGACCAATGTCCATGGCTTTAGTTGCATTTGCTCTCATTACAGTCAGATCTGTGGGCAGAAATGTGTTCACCTGTTTCGGTGTTGTCTGTTTGACAATTGTTGTTTTATCGTGTTGTTCACACATGCAGATCTCTGTGGCACATAAAGACTTCTTGTATTTTACACCCCCCTCTCATTATTTTCCAAGTCAATTTAAAAGATTAAAAGATCAAATGGTGTTTTGTGGCTACATTCGACTGTGGCTTTGTGTAAATACTGTCATGCTCCAAACAAAGGAAAGGAAGTTTTACAATTGTTATGTAAATTTGGTCCTGTTGCTGTAACAGGTAATAGCCTCTAAATGCGAGTGTGAGGTGAGATCTGGCTCAAAATACTTCCATAAAATGTTTTTATTTTTGCAAGATTAGTTGCAAATTCAGTTTCCATTTCCAAATAATGTAAGCCATTCTCTCTGATCAGATCAAATTTTTAGTTGGTGCTCCTCAGTGAAGGATGAATTGGTTTGCTATCGCTTGTGCCACACTATTGAAATTAAAACACACTTCCTCCCTTTTGGCACTGAGTAGCAAATCAATCTGCCGCAAGGTTTAAATTGTCCCATATTGCATTATTGTGTTAAAAAGAAGTTGGGGAGCTGGGGAGGCTCAGCGGTGATGCAATGCACAATTACTGTTTTTATGTTTTAAATGCCTATTTGTTTAATTCAGTCTATTTAAAGACTAGATGAAGGTACAGTGAATTCTTGCTGATATGTGAGGAGAGCATTTTCATTAACTCAATTATGAAATCACACTGTGGCCACATGGCAATTCTATGCTCCTCTACATTGTTTAACTGCAGCTATATGGAAAATAGCAGAGTGTACCACTCAGGAGACAAACAAAGTCTACATAGATAAACACACATGCAACTTGAAATTGCGATGTAATTCCAGTATTAAAGTTATTCCAATTTTACACAAGACACATGGTCTAGAATGCATGTAGCATCTACAACCTTAAACCTAAGTGTTTACACACTTACAGTAAAGCAGTCATGTGTTTTTTAAAGAATAAACTCAACTAAGCTATGTGTACAACTATAATGTGTATTCTATGCGCACAATGTTTAGCACAATTCTAAATTTGAAAATGCAAACAGGATTATTGAAATTTGGATGTTTCCATATTAAACTCATTGCTAGTAAACTGCTAACCCACTAGCAAGTGAAGTCAGTAGCTGAAGGCCTTGCATGAACAATTCAGTCAACTCACTAAGAGTGTTACCTGAGGTAGACTTGTTACATGTAAACCCCTGATCTTTGCCTTTAGAAAGTGATATACTACGTTTCAGAAAATAAGGTGGAGGTCTACCCCTTCCCAGTGACCAGCATTTTTCCTCTGTATGGCCTATTTTCTGACAGGAAGAACAAAACCTGCTATCTTTGCCACAGGTTTGTTTGCTGTGTTCTCCTGAAGTTTGAGGATTTTCATGACTCTGTAATGCTTTCTTTACACCATGCGCTCTGGTCCACGACTCTGCGCTATTATGGTGCTGCATCTCCTTAAGAACTGAAATCGGCACACTTTCTTGAGCAGTGGCACAGGCTTCCTCTGAACTAAAAGTTCTAGATTCATCACAGCAAGTCACCTCCTCCAAGAAGTGGACATGCTTTTCAGTCCCATTGCTTTTAGAATAATTCCCTTCTGTCATCCACTGTGCAGATGCAATAGTTTGGGGCTTTGATTTCCATCAGTTTTCTATCCTTGAACCCCAATCTACAATCGCTCTGAATGTGTTTTCGGCTGAATCTGCTCCGTTTGACAATGCATTTTGGACTGGAGTGTCAGCATTGTTCTTTATGAGTTGTAATAACGGTTCGTGATCACGGCTTGCATTTTCTAGACCGGAATATTCTTTGTATGTCGTCCACAGACGTTCAGCGTATATTTCAAATGGTTCATTGCTTTCCTGCTTAATTTCTAGTATCCTGCTCCAATCTGCGCTTGTTGGACCCCTTATATCTAGCAATGCCTGTTTTAATCGTTCAAAGATACTTTCGTCAGTTTCGTTATTGTTTCGCTTGATTATGTCTCCAGATTTCATTTGAGGGGTTAATTTAGATCGGAGTTCTTCAGGAATGGTTAAGAGTGTGATTTGCCATACATCCCTAATTTCCAATTTATACACTGTGGGTTGTAGCATCAGTGTTTCCCAATAGGGTTGGAATGGCCCTCTTCTGGGCATCATTCCCACGATCTGTTTGTGTGTTGTACACTCTTCGCATGTTAATGGGCGACTAATCGTGGTTATTTCATCGTTTGTATTTGTTATGGTTTTGAGTACAGCAAGTTTAACTGATTTGGAAGGTTTTTTGCTGGATTTTGCTCTGGTTTTAATCGGACTTCGCTGATTTTGTTCTCCGTGTCTCTGAACGGGATCTCGGTTTCTCTGAGAATCTAATGCGGCAACATCATCATCATCACTATCGCTGTTTCTATCATAATCAAAGGTTTCATCCAGTGCCGCTTGCTTAACTGCAGCCACTGGGAAGCCTGCATTATTACAGCAGTCTTCAAGAGCTGATATATAATTATTGACGGTTTGGAGTTTCTTTTGAAGCTCTTCGATTTTTCTTGACATCATCTCACTCTGTCTTGTCCAACCTTGTCTTTCGAATGTAAATGCCTCTACCTGTGCTCTTAGTTTTTGCAATTCTTCAGAGCGCACTTTTTCAATTTCTTTGATGCTTGTTATTGTTCGTTTGTTTTCGGCTATTCTCTCAAGGTCATTTTTACGAAGCAGGTAGACGATAGCAGTCGGGATATTTTTATATATCGATTTAGATGCCAATTTTTTGCCCTAGGCCAAAAACCAGGCTATAATTTTGTTGTTTTTCCATTTAAGATTGAATCCTTTATCGTTTAAACTAAGAAGTGTGTCTTTTATTTGTAATGCTTGAATTTCCATGATCTCCTGATCTACACTGTCACTGTATTGTCCCTGAAAAGCCATGTTTCCCGGTTAATTCTCCCCCCACCGGATTTCTACGTTCTCCGGTCTAACAATGGGTATGTCGACCCGTTCTAAAAATGTGTCTATATGTGAAATGCAAAAAGCTTTCCCTCAACACTTCTAATAAGAAAAAGGAATGAACTTACCACAGCAGTTGTAGACAGGGAAGAAGCTCAAACCTTATATCTTCAGAGAGAATCAATCTGAAATTCACGCTGGGAAGACGTCACTCGCATAAGTAGGGAGATCACGTCGGCGGGGTCACCACTTTGTAAGGTCCAGGCACTCGGCCCAAGGAAGGTATCCGGTGCTGGAAGAAGGTTTCCTGCGTGTTCGGTCTTTCAGCGCACAGAGTTATTCATTTTAGGTTAAACTCAAATCTGACTCCATTTTATCATTTAATCTGACTACACTGTATTATTATTTAATCTGACTCCATTTTAATATGACCTCGAATTTAGGTTGGAATGCAAATTGGTGGTACGTCTGTTTCTACTTAGTAGGCCTATTCTTCTGACATTTGATTATTCTGGTTAAACTCTTTAGTTTATATTAACTTGTTCATTCGGGTGCTCATGTCGCTAACAAGGATTCAACGTAATCTACTAGAGTCAATAATTTCAGAGTAAAACAGAATAAAATCAAATGTAACAATTTATTATCAGCCAGGTAAATATGTATAATGCCAATTACATATCCAATTGAAACACATCAAATCATATAAATACAAAACATCAAATTCTCCAAGATGAATCTAAAAGTAAAATATGCATACCTGACCTTAGAAAATACATAGTATGAAGTGAAGAGACACACAACACACTACCGGCTTTCTGGCTACAGAAATCGCCCTGATCCTTTTGCTGCAATCCTTTAAATACCTCAGACCAAGACAAACATCCCCCGAGATGAAGACAGAAACTAACAATTGGAATTTGATTAGGTCAGGTCCCAGACCAGGGTAGTTTACACCTCAATGGGAACAGAAGGTAATTTACATGGAAGACCCTGGAAAAGGGCACTCCCATTACAGTAATCAAAATATCTCTTGACTCTTCAGATCTGTATTATCTTCTAAACTACTTTTGTAAGATTGAGACCATTGTACCAGTTGCACTGAGACATTTCCAATGATACTAGACATGAGTGTTAGTTCTAGCATTTTGAGCAGACCGAGAAGAAGGAAGAATGGGAGAATGGGAGAACGGATTTATAATGAAACAAATGGCCAGAAGGGGAGGAGGTCTCCTGCACCTCCACTCTGTGGGGTGTCTCGAAAATGCCTGTGTATGTTTGTATTGTCTGTTTCTCAGGAGATCAAAGTATCTCAGGTTCTTTCATCCTTACAGATGCAAACAATGAGTATGTTTACATGGACAACAATAATACAGTATTAATACGATTAAGATACTACTCATATGAAGAATGTAAGGAAAACAGGTCAATTTAGCTCAAAAGGAATCATTAAAGATTTTAAAGGGAATTATCACTGTCTTACGGCTGATTACTGAGTCGGCCAGCGATTTACTGAACAAGCTGTATAACATCAACTCTGCAATGGATATTAAAATCCAAAATATAGTGAAAACACAATTAGCACAGTAACAAGATCAGCAGTTTAAGACATTAACTATTAAGGCATACATCTCTTTTCAAATATAAATAAGGCTTTATTGGATAAATCTAACACATATAAACTAATCTAACAAATGAACACATACATTCACACAAGTTGCAGAAAGACAGAAAGTAAGGAAAGAATGAGTTTTAGAGAATGGAAATGTGAAATCACAAGTTTATAGCAATATGTGCAATTGCATAGACCTGAACAACCGTCAATCACTTAATTAGCTGTCGAATTGAGTTTCTCAATGAGGTTAAACTTTACATTAAATGCACCAGTTCAGCTCAGAATCTGGAGATAAGTTACTTGCGTTGCCTGTGTAAAGGGGTTCCCTTTGTTTTCCTCAAAAAGGGGGTTTCCCAAGGTTGCTGATTGGCTGGAATTTCAGAAGTCGTTGACGTAAAGAGGGAGTCATCACAGGACATGGAATCCACTAGCAAGATTTTATTAGAAAACATCATGGTCATACAGGCAGGGGTCAATGACAGTTAGCACAACAGAGAAGGCCAGGCAGTATCGTAGTCGGTGCACAGGCAGAATGTCAGGGTATCAAGCAGAGAATCACAGTACAATAAAAAAGCAAAAATCCAATAGGCCGGTAGCAATAATCGTAAACGGGAGACAGACCAAATCAGCAATAGGCAGACAACAGAAATAGTAAACGCTCAGAAATGCAAACTGTAGTAAGACAAGACCTCGCGATGAACACAAGAATGTTGGCAGCTTAAATACTAAAATCCAATGAGCTGCAGCTGGAGAGTAATCAGAGTGCAAGGATGGGGCTTGTGGGAAATGTAGTTCAATAGTCACTGTGTGTGTGTGTGTGTGTGTGTGTGTGTGTGTGTGTGTGTGTGTGTGTGTTTGTGTGTGTGTGTGTGTGTGTGTGTGGTTGTAGGAAGAGTGGCAGGTGCAGGGTGAATGGGAAATGGAGTTCAATAGATATGTAAAGTTCAGTTTCAAGTGCCCTCTGGTGGCCATGACAGGTACTCTCACTTGTGTTTATGACATAGCCAACCCCCACCTCCTTAAGGAGTGGCTTCCAGACGCTCATAACTAAAGAACAGTCAAAAGTTCAGTTGGGAGGTGGAGCGGAGGCAGAACAGGGGGAGGGATGGAGGGCCAGGTCCATGTGGAAGTTTATTGGCTGGGGACCGAGGCAGTGCCGACAAAGCAAGAATCCAGGTTGGAGTAGGTGGAACTGGAGCCAACCGGGGCAGAGCAGGTGGAACTGGAGCCCACCGGGGCAGCGCAGGAGGAACTGGAGCCCACCGGGGTGTGCAGGTGGAACTGGAGCTCACCAAGGTGGAGCAGATGACCACCACAGTCGAACAGATGAGACAGAAGCCCACCAGGGCGGAGCAGAGGAACACCACAGTCGAGCAGGCGAGACAGAAGCCCACCAGGGCAGAGCAGACTCTTGGACAGGTTCAAGGACTGGGACAGGCTCTGGAGTGAATTCAAGGACTGAAGTGGACTCTGGAGCAGGCTCAGGTGTTGGAATGGGCTCAGGTGCTCGAGCGAGCTCATGGTCTGAAGTGGATTCGATGACTTGACCGGAGACTTGACCTGAGACTTGACCTGAACCTATATCATGGGCTGGAACTGTCGCTGGGACAGACTCATGTACTGGAGTGGAGTCTGGAGTCAATCTCTGAACTGGAGTGGGTTCTGGAATGGATTCATAGGCTGGAGTGAGTTCTGAAGTCCCTTCATGGGCTACAGCTGAGACATGTTGACCCACTGAAAGATCTGTTGAGACATGACGAGGTTCTGGAAGGTCTGTTGAGCTGTGACAAGGTTCTGGAAGGTCTGCCTGAGACGTTACGAGGCTCTGGAGAGACTGCTGAGATGTGATGAGGCTCTGGTAGGTCTGCTGAGATGTGACGAGGCTCTGGAAAATCTGCTGAGATGTGAAGAGGCTCTGGAAGATCCGTTGTGATTTGACTGGGCTCATAAAGATCAACTGTGTCTTGATTTAGTTCACGAAGATTGTAAGCGACTTGAGTTTGCTCATGAAGACCAACTGTGACTTGATTTGACTCATGAAGTTTATCTGTGGCGTTACTTGACTCACAAAGATCATTGGCGACTTGACTTTGTTCATGAAGATCAACTGTGAATTGACTTTGTTCACGAAGATCAACAGTGGCTTGACTTTGTTCATGAATAGCAATTGTGGCTTGACTTGACTCATGGAGGTAAATTGTGACTTGACTTTGCTCACGAAGATCAACGGTGACTTGACTTTGCTCACGAAGATCAACAGTGACTTGACTTTGGTCACGAAGATCAACGGTGACTTGACTTTGCTCACGAAGATCAATGGTGACTTGACTTTGCTCACGTAGATCAACGGTGAATTGACTTTGTTCATGTAGATCAACGGTGACTTGACTTTGTTCACGAAGATCAACAATGACTTGACTTTGTTCGTGAAGATCATCTGTGACTTGACTTGGCTCGTGAAGATCAACAGGGACTCAACTTGATTCTGGAAGATCAACTGTGGCTGCCATTTCGTGCTGGGGGGCCGGATTGGTGGCCATCTTGTGCAGTAACTCTGGGCTGGTGGCCATCTTGTGCAGAGGCGCTGGGCTGGTGGCCATCTTGTGCAGTGGCGCTGGGCAGGCGGCCATCTTGTGCAGAGGCACTGGGCTGGGGCCAACTTGTACAGTGGCACTGGGCTAGCGGCCATCTTGTGCAGTGGCGTCAGCTTGACAGGCCTGACGAAAGCGGACTCTGGAATGGCGGCCATGTCGTGGAACGTTTTTGTAATGGGAGATACTGCAGGACTGCGATGTTCCTCATCCATGTTTCCCGGGTCCGGAGTGTTCATTGCGAAGTTAGCGGGCATGTTAGTGTTGTGGGGAATGAGGCTGTAGATTTTTACCGTGCTAGACATGTAGCTTTGTCTTCTGACCGTGTGCCTCTCCGCAATCGCGGCGACAGTATTGTAGTGGGGACTTTGTCTAATGCCAGTATTAGTATTCAACGGACCGTTAATGAAGTATAAACTAATTAAATTTGGAATCAGTTCAGTTAAAGCAATTTAACTCAAATCTTTAGATCGATTCTTCTTTAAAAGAAAAGAGCTATGATTATGTTCATTAGATTGCACCAAGAAAATCACAAAAGCAATGATTTGTTTTATCTTTACTGCTTAAGATCAATCTGCACATATTTCAGCAAGAAATTAAGTTTGTTTGTTTTACTTGCATTTGTGCTGAAAAACAAGGATCAGAAGAGTTGGAGATTCACTTGTTGTCTCTTCTCGGGGAATTCCTGCACATTGGATTGGTTGCCGATCTGTCGTTTGGATGACGCCTTTTGGGAAAACCCTCCTGGTGATTGGTTGGTTGCCTGGTTACGTAGGAGTTTAGGAATTTCTTCTGAGAGTTTTGCGGTTTGCAAGATTTCGAAGATCCTTGGCATTCACAAAGTTTCAACAGAGTGTTTTGAGTTCTGGATGACAAGAACGCTACCAGCATGTTTAAGTAGGTAGTTCAAGACATGGCAAACAAGGAAGCGCACTAAGCATGCATACCTTAACACGACGCTTCAAATTATGACATGGGAAAATATCTTTGCAGGCTATTGTTTAATAACTTCTATAACATTTCGTACAACACACCATTCAAAATACCATATTTTCATTCATTTCACAGTCTTGCAAAGATCACGGCCATTCGTTCAACACTAAACTTGGCATATCTTACACACATTTAATAGCACTATCTACTAAAGGAGTTATAAAACATTGGTTAAAGTTGCACCGATTACATTGAACACATCAAGCATATATAAGACATAAAACATATTACTTGTGAATATCATTAACCCTTTAGATTTCTCAATGGTCTTTTGAGATTATTTATTGAAAAATTCAGTTTGTAGGAAGAGTCACAGGCAAGTCACATGCAGAGGTGGGTAGAGTACCCAAAAACTGTACTCAAGTAAAAGTAAAAGTACTTCTAGAAATATTTACTCTAGTAAAAGTAAAAGTACTAGTCTTGAATAGTTACTTGAGTAAGAGTAAAAGAGTATTGGATAAAAAATCTACTCAAGTAGTTAATTACTAGTTACTTTGGGTCATATATACTGAGCCTATTTTTATTTAGATATATAGATAAAATGTATGTAATGTATGTGTGCGTGTATAAATGTATATATTTCATCAGCCTTTACTCCAATTTATGTAATTTATTATAAAACCTTGTCTGTTTACTTAAGTAACAGATATAGGTGTCATGCCATAACATTTTTAATACGACTGACTTTATATTAAATGTGAATTTAACATTGAAAGTTAATGTGATATAAATATTGCTACTAATCTTTCATTGTTCAGAAAGAGAGCAAATAACATTTACATTATTAAAGATCATTTTCACTGACAGTCTAGATTTCAATCACTCTCAGAAACTCCCATTAAAATCACTGAAATTGTTAACACTGTGAAATCAATATCTTAATTAAAGATTCGTACAAACATCTACACTTTGTTGTTTCTGACGAGAGAATTCGCCAGAAAGAGGTATTCAGTCAGTGAGCGAGTGAAGGAAGCACCGGCATGTCAGCGATGACTCATCTGAACACCTCTGATTGGTCAATGCTTTAATAAGCTCAAAAGAATCATGTGTGATTGGTTATAATGCGCAGTGCTGTAAAAACGCGTCTGTCTCTGGCTCAGCGCCAGCAAGCAATCTCAGATCTGAATTTAGCAGCTGATGATATGACTTGCTGAACGTACTCGCACCGGTGTGATTGTATTAAAATTAATAAAATCTTAATCGGCTATTTTTTGTCTTTTGGAAGCTGCATTCAACTTGACTCCCCTCTGTTATAAGCCACACACGTACAACAAACTAATGTCACAGTGGTATCGTGTACTGTAATCGAATGTAGCCCAAGTTATTACCTGTTAAACAGTAGACAGCACACGCGGCGTTCATCTAATAAGGATCTCCATCGCTAGCAAATAATAGCCTTTGCAGATTTGCTTTCAATTCAGTGCAGTTCCAGCCACGTTTTCAACGCTCTTTCTGTTCTTAAACGTCACAACTCCGAGTGAACCATTTTAGACGCTCAGCGCGTGCGGCAGGGAACTGAACGACTCATTCAAACTGATTCATGAACCAATTCACTCGTTTGCCAATTGGTTTGATCAAGCCTTTGAACAGAATTGACTCAAAAGAATGAATCATTCGCGACTGGGCATCGCTCATTGCCCAGAGAAAAGTAGACTGCGCGTTTGGAATAAACTGAAGCATTTATAACATTTATTGCATTAAGATAAAGTAACGAGAGGAGCGTCGCCCACAGTAACGAAGTAAAAGTACAGATTTTTCCCCAAAAATGTAATCAAGTAGAAGTATAAAGTACCCATCTTTAAATATACTCCGAAAAGTATTAGTTACCCCAAAAAATTACTCAAGTAAATGTAACGAAGTAAATGTAACTCGTTACTACCCACCTCTGGTCACATGTCATGGGACACGCTGTATGGATCCTTTGTTGAGGTTCATTAATTATTGATGAGTCTTGTTGGGTTGGATCTTATGATCAAATGTTAACTCCTTTTGAGTAGATAGCAACACAGCTGACAGGAAACCAACTCAGGATGTCGACGTCACATGATTAGCTCATGATTAGTTTTCTGATGAGCGGGAGTATTTCAGAACAGACATCCTCTGTTGTGGAATCACATCATCACTTCTCTTAATGCTGACATAGGTTTTTAGCAAGTATTCTCCTTGACAGGAAACAGGTCCAGGAACACTCCAACTGACATAGGGGTGCGTTGTTTAGGATTAGTTGTAATTGAGTTGTTTAGATCGATCTAATTGTCATTGGTTCGACGAAGCGGTATGGGCATAATCTCAATCCGGTTGATTGGATTCTCCAATTCGGGTTCTTGGTCAGTTTTATCATGTCTGAAAATGTGCGGGACACCAGATGTGCATTTACTGAAAGACTCTTGTATGCCGTTCACTCGCTTGTGCAGGAGGAAGGCTAGTATCAAGGTCACAATGTATCCTACGATAGTAGAGATGCAAAGCGCTGTCAGCAACAGACCAAGACCGACTGATTGGCTCACCAGTGGGCAGAAAGCGAGCTATAGCTTCTAAGGCTTTATCCACAGGAGTCAAATCAATAAGTTGTGTTCCTTCCTCCCTGATCCTTGCTTCCAGTTCTTGATCAAGGATGAAGGAATGCTGTTTGAAGAACAGAGAGATTTCGAGTTCAGCCTGATACTCATCATCGGTGAGGTGATACAATGCTAGATCGTCAATATGGAGGATCGAGCCCTTAGGGACATTGATCCATAAAGTTTGGTTAGGCAAGATAATGCGCGTGGCCTTGTTGTGTTGATCGTAGGTAAGGGTAGCTGTACGCACTGGGATGTTGACTAGCCATCGTTTTCCGAAGATTTTGGCTTGGATTGCCTTAATTTGGATGATGACGCTTTTTACAATGTTTTACTAAAAAGTGTGTGTTTTCTGGTGAAAGGAGTCAATCCTAATTTCTAGACCTGGATTTAAAGTTAAGGGAATTTCCTGATTATGACTAAAAGGGAAAGGAAATTATAGTATGGAAAGAAAAGGAAAAACACAAAGGGACACAAGGACACTGACTGAGGTTAAGAATGTAAACTGAGGAGTCACGTGGTGAGGTACCAGGGAATGGCCGCGCCGTAGCAAAGCTCCGAACCCCGTCAACCTAATGCTGGTTTTAAACAACTTAATCTCCCCAAAACAACACATTACTGAACGGTGGTAACTTCTTAAGTCACTAATCTTGATATCGATGTAAAACATATCCATGGGGTCCAAGAAGAAGAGTGTACAAACTCGTTTTCCTACAGTTACGGTGGGTGATGCTAATGTTAACTCTGCAACAGCTAGCAATACCAACGCTAACCAAGAAGAAACCCAGAAGATGGACATAAGCGTTCTGTTTGCAGAAATGACTAAAATGGGAGCTATTTTGAATGGTGTTGCAGCAGATGTATCTTTTATTAAGTCAGACATGACTGAATTAAAAAACGCTGTGACTGCGACCCAAATACGGATGAGCGAGGCCGAGGGACGCATTTCGGATGTGGAGGACAAGGTGAAAAGCATGGCTGCAGACAACGGTAAATGTTCTAAACAACTCAAGCAACTCTGGGCTCGTGTTGACGACCAGAAAAATAGAAGTCGCAGGAAGAATATTCGGCTTATCGGTGTGAAAGAAGGCATGGAAAAAGGTGGCAATATGAGCGATTTTGTGAAGAAGATACTCGCTGAGGGCCTGGGGCTACGTGGAGACGAGTTTGAAATTGAAAGATGCCACCGTAGTTTGAGACCTCACCCGGACCCTGGGCAACCCCCTCGGATTATTCTTGTGAGATTTCTTCGTTACACTGCACGACAGAAAGTTTTGGCTGCCGCAAAACAGAAGAAAGGCATAATATGGGAGAACTGTCGCATGTCGTTTTATGAGGACATGACCGCCGAGCGCGCTGCGCAAAGGAAGCTATTCTCCCCGGTAATGAAAATGCTGTGGCAACATCAGGTGAAGCACACACTTGCACATCCAGCAACATTACGATTTACATGGAAAGATGAACGGAAGAGCTTTGAAGACGTTGCGGAGGCAGAGAAATTTGTACGTGATAACATTCAAGACGAGATGGAGTGATCGGTCAACAGGTTTTACTACACATGTGGGGGAGAGTTGATAAGTTCTTTCAGAAGACGGGGCGGGACCGCTGGGGCATCGCCTGGACAGCCAGAGGAGCGGAGTTCGCTGTCTGTGGGACCCACACGGACCAGAGATAACTTTAGCTTTGCCTAGAGGGCATTTGCACTGTCATGTTCGTTTTTAGGTCAGTGCTAGTTTTGTTTTTTGGTTGTTCCAGTATGGGTTTTCAAAGTGAGGTGGTATTATTTACATTTTGGTTCACACAAAGCTGTCAATATTTGTTTAACTATTGTACACTGGAAGATGCGGGGCTTCTATATAACTTGCGGTGGCATAAAAATGGGTAATATAGATATTAATATTGTATCATGGAACATAAATGGATGCGGTACGCCAATCAAAAGGAAAAAAATACTCAGTTATCTTAAGTCTCATAGCACTGATGTTGCATACATTCAAGAAACACACTTTGAAAATGAAAATGAAGCCTTGAAGTTAAAAAGGGATTGGGTTGGGAAAGTATTTCATAATTCAGTATCAAGTAAAAGCCGCGGTGTTGTGATACTTATTAATAAAAGACTTAATTTTGTTTTATTACAACAATTTAAGGACGAAACTGGACGTTATTTATGTCTCCAGGCACTTATTAATGGCGTTCAGGTCGTTTTATGCAACATTTATGCTCCAAACAGGGATGAACCTAATTTTATACATAAGGTTAATAAGATGTTGGGAAGCTTGCAGGGACATGTTTTATTAGGCGGAGATTTCAATAATGTTTTGGATGAATATATTGATAGAAGTGCCAATAATGTAACTTCAATCACTAAAACAGGTTTGGCATTAAGTTCTCTAAAAGATGATGTTGGCTTGGTGGACATTTGGAGACTTATACATCCTCTGGAGAGGGAGTACACCTTTTATTCTATTTCTTTTATTCTCGAATAGACTATTTTTTGATCTCTAATTCATGTGTTGACTTAGTATCGAGCTGTAAAATAGGTGTTATCGCTTTAACGGATCATGCACCGGTGGAACTACATATAAATTTAAAGGTTGAGAAAAACTGTAAAGGAAGATGGAGACTGAATTCAAGCATACTGCAGGATGAACAATTTGTGTCAACATTGAAGGAGGATATCAAATATTTTCTAGAGATAAATGTGGGGTCTACTAACAGGTTGGCTACAGTGTGGGATGCTCTGAAAGCGTTTGTTCGTGGTAAATGCTTAGCTTTTAGCTCTAAAAAAGTTAAAGAAAATAAGGCAAAGATCCAAACTTTGGAGGAACATATTGGTACTTTGGAAAAACAAATAGCAGGGAAATTTGATGATAGTAAATTTAAAGAGATTTGTCAGCTTAAATTTAGTCTCCATGAAATCTATAACAAGAAGGCAGAGTATGCTCTTTTTCGACTTAAAACGAACTTCTATGAGAATGGGGAAAAAACGGGAAGGTTATTGGCAAGACAACTTAAAAAAATAGATAATCAGAATGTAATTACCGCAATCAAAAAGGATGATACATTGGTTACATCTTCCTCAGATATTAACATGGCTTTCAAAATGTTTTGTCAAGACTTGTATACATCTGAGAACATGGTCAGTAAGGATCGGATGGATGCATTTTTTGACAAAATGACAATACCAAAAATTTCACAAAACGATAAAGACAAATTGGAAACTCCTTTAACAGAGGTTGAAGTAAATAAAGCTATTGGTGCAATGAAATCTGGAAAGTCACCTGGGATAGATGGCTTTCCAATCGAATTCTATCAAAAATTTATAGACATACTCTGCCCATTTTTGACTGAAGTATTTCATGAAGCATTTGAATATGGATCACTTCCTGAAAGTTTTAACCAGGCAGTAATATCTCTAATTCCAAAAGGCGACAAAGATTTAACCGACCCAGCCAATTATAGACCAATAAGTTTAATAAATGTCGATTGTAAAATATTATCCAAAGTGTTAGCAAAAAGGTTAGAGGTTGTACTGCCACAAATTATTCATAACGACCAGGTAGGTTTTATCAAGAACAGATCTGCGTCAGATAACATGAGAAGATTATTGCATCTCTTATATATGAATAGAAACAATGCAAATCCTGTGTTAGCTATATCTCTAGATGCCCAGAAAGCTTTCGACAGGGTAGAGTGGAGTTTTTTGTTTACCGCCATGGCGAAATTCGGTCTGGGTGGAAAATTTAGTAGATGGATTAGAACCTTGTATTCGGGACCAAAGGCAGCTGTGTTCACAAATGGGGTACTTTCTCCATTTTTTAATATTTCCAGATCAACCCGCCAAGGGTGTAGTTTAAGTCCACTGTTATTCACTGTTAATCTTTTTAGAGCCATTGGCTATTCAAATTAGAGAAAACTCAAGAATCAAGGGTGTATTCGCTGGGGGCAGGGAACACAAATTATTTTTATACGCAGATGACATTTTGGTATTAAGTCAAGACCCCACTAACTCTATCGCAACCCTACTTGAAGTTATTGATAACTATTCGTTGTTCTCTGGATACAAAATAATTGGCATAAGTCTGAGGCGATGCCAGTCTCACAAGCTTGCACTCATAGTTTATTAACTGGTTTAAATTTTAGGTGGTTGGATAAAGGAATGAAATATCTTGGAATTGAATTGAACCCAAATATTGATGATATTATGGCTGACAATATGGGAAAAATGCTCAACAAAATTAAGACTAACTTGGATAAATGGAGTAAGTTAAACTTAACATTATGGGGGAAGTAAACACAGTGAAAATGGCCATAGCCCCTCTTATTAATTATTATACTGGAATGTTGCCTATGTGTATACCACGGCCAATACTAATAAGTTACAATAACATGATAAAACACTTTCTTTGGAATGGTGGTAAACCTCGTGTTAATATTAATCGGCTTTGCCAACCAAGAAAAGAAGGGGGGTTGGCCCTGCCCAATATAGAACATTATAGTATTTCTTTTGAAATGTCTAGGATGGCCAAACATTGGGCAGGGAAAAATAACCTGGACTGGATTTTAATAGAACAAGAGCTTGCCTCTCCGTTCACACCAATAGATATTTTATCACAAAAGTCAAATAAAGGGGATAAAATGCAAAATCCTGTCTTGAAATTTTCTAAAATGGTGTGGTTGGAGGTACATAAAAAATACAAGCTTGTTACATATGTGCAAAAATACGCCTCCTTGAGGCATAACCCAAAAATTAAAATTAATAAACAGACTATTTACTGGGCACAATGGCTAAGAAAAGGTATTAGAACTATAGGTGATCTAATGGAGAGAGATACATTTATGTCATATGATGATATCAAAAGGAAATTTAACTTGGAGGGTCCTGACCACTTTTGGAAGTATTTACAAATCAGAGATTGTTTGAAAGGAATTGTTAAGCTATTAAATGGGAAAAATCCTATAGAAACCTTTACCTCCACTATTGCGCAAAGCCTCAAAATGGTATAATATTTGCCCCTGGGTTAAAAATAAGACAAATAAAAGTCTGAAAGTAATATGGGAAAGAGATTTAGGATGTACAATGGATGATGATACATGGGATTCAATTCTGTCAAATAATGGATTGTACATTAGAGAAGCAAGGGGCAAGTTTATTCAATACAAAATCCTTAATAGATATTATTATACTCCTTCTAGGCTTTATAAAATGGGTATTGGCAGAGACGATTTGTGTTGGAAATGCCAAATAGCTAAAGGCACTTTGATGCATGCCCTTTGGGAATGCCCAGTGATTTATGCCTTTTGGAGCAGTGTTTTAGGTTACATGCAGGGTTGGTTACCCTGTAGTTTGCCCAAGTCACCTAGACTGTGTCTACTCGGAGATAAAAGAGAAGTCCCAATGTTAAATAAATATACTTTTAGAGTGTTAAATACTGCTTTGGTAACATGTTCTCGACTCATTTTGAAATTTTGGAAGGACTCTCATGCCCCAACACTTAGAATGTGGAAAGAAAGAATGACTGAAAATGCAGCATGCGAAAAGATGTTGGGAAGGCTACACTGTACGAATGAAACCATGAAGGAACAATGGGACAATTTCTGCACCTACATGTCTACAATGTAACTTTGACATCAGCTGTTTATAGAGATTTACATTGAATCAGAATCAGAATCAGAAATCAGAATCAGAATCAGAAAGAGCTTTATTGCCAAGTATGCTTGTGCATACAAGGAATTTGTTTTAGTGACATAAGCTTCCAGTAAACAGAGACAACAACACACAGACAAAAAAAAAAAAAAATTTACAGGAGAATTAAAAATTGGCAAATAAATAAGTGTATAAACAATTGTGCTATAGATGATAATGGAATAGGATTGAGTGAGATGCAGGAATGTTCTAGGATGGAGGGGTAACAAATAAATATAAGGATATTGCACATTTTTGCATAAGCATAAGTTTAAGTGGGAAACATTTAACTGTTCATGAGGTAGATTGCCTGGGGGAAGAAACTATTCTTGTGCCTTGCTGTTCTTGTATTTGCGGCTCTGAGGCGCCGGCCAGATGGCAAAAGTTCAAAGATGGGGTGACTTGGATGTGAGGGATCCAGAGTGATTTTCTGAGTCATTTTCCTCACTCTGGATGTGTACAGTTCTTGGAGGGTGGGCAGAAGAGCACCAATAATCCTTTCAGCAGTCCGAACAGTTCTCTGTAGTCTTCTGATATCTGATTTTGTAGCTGAACCAAACCAGACAGTAATTGAAGTACACAGAACTGACTCAATGACGGCTGAGTAGAACTGTTTCAGCAGCTCCTGTGGCAGGTTAAACTTCCTCAGCTGGCGAAGGAAGTACAACCTTTGTTGGGCTTTTTTCACAATGGAGCCAATGTGATTGTCCCACTTCAGGTCCTGAGAGATGGTGGTTCCCAGGAATCTGAATGACTCAACTGCAGCCACAGTGCTGTTCATGATGGTGAGTGGGGAAAGTGCAGGGGGGTTTCTCCTAAAGTCCACAGTCATCTCCACTGTTTTGAGCGTGTTCAGCTCCAGGTTGTTAAGACTGCACCAGACAGCCAGCTGCTCAACCTCCTGTCTGTAAGCAGACTCGTCACCGTCCTGGATGAGGCCGATGACTGTAGTGTCGTCTGCAAACTTCAGGAGCTTGACAGAGGGGTCTTTAGAGGTGCAGTCGTTGGTGTACAGGGAGAAGAGCAGAGGGGAGAGAACACATCCCTGAGGGGCACCAGTGTTGGTGGAGCAGCTGTTTGACATGAATTTCCCCAGTCTCACTAACTGTTGCCTATCTGTCAGAAAGCTGGTGATCCACTGACAGATAGAGCTAGGAACAGAGAGCTGGGTCAGTTTGGTCTGGAGGGTTGTTGGGATGATGGTGTTGAAAGCCGAACTAAAGTCCACAAACAGGATCCTCACATAAGTCCCTGTTTTGTCCAGATGTTGCAGGATGAAGTGCAATGCCATGTTGATTGCATCATCCACGGACCTGTTTGCTCGGTACGCAAACTGCAGGGGGTCCAGTAAGGGTCCAGTGATGTCCTTCAGATAAGCCAGAACCAGTTTTTCAAACGACTTCATGACGACAGACGTTAGAGCCACAGGTCTGTAGTCGTTAAGTCCTGTTATCTTGGGTTTCTTTGGAATGGGGATTATGATGGAGCGTTTGAAGCAGGAAGGCACTTCACACAACTCCAGAGATCTGTTGAAGATCTGTGAAAAGATGGGGGCCAGCTGGTCAGCACAGATTTTCAGACAGGCTGGTGTAACGCCATCTGGGCCTGGTGCTTTTCTTCTTTTGTTTTTCTTGAAGACCTGGCGCACATCATCTACACAGATTTGAAGAGCAGGAGGTATGGAGAGGGGGATTGCAGGAGGTGTTAATGGTTGTGTAGGGAGATGGTCAGAGTGGGTGTTGGGGGTTTCAAATCTACAATAAAACTCATTCAGGTCGTTAGCAAGTCGTTGATTAGCCTCAGTGCAAGGGGATGGTGTCTTGTAGTTTGTGATGGCTCTCAGTCCTCTCCAAACTGAAGTAGAGTCGTTGGAAGTAAACTGGTCTTCCAACTTTTTAGCGTAGGTCTTTTTAGCCGCTCTAATCTCTTTGTTCAGTGTGTTCCTGGCCTGATTGTACAAGACCCTGTCCCCATTTCTGTAGGCATCCTCTTTGGCCTGACGAAGGTGTCTGAGTTTTACTGTAAACCATGGCTTATCATTGTTGAATGTTAAATAAGTCCTGGTAGGAAAGCATATATCCTCACAGAAACTAATATAGGATGTTACAGTCTCTGTGAGTTCGTCCAGATCGGTGGTAGCAGCTTCAATAACGCTCCAGTCTGTGATGTCAAAACAAGATTGTAAATCCTGCTCTGTTTCACTGGTCCATCTCTTCACAGTCTTTACTACAGGTTTAGCAGATTTAAGTTTCTGCTTGTAGGTCGGTATGAGATGAACCAGGCAGTGATCAGAACGTCCCAAAGCTGCTCGTGGAACAGAGTGATATGCATCCTTTATTGTGGTGTAACAGTGATCCAGTATATTACTGTCTCTGGTGGGACAGGTAACATGCTGTCTGTATTTTGGCAGTTCACGGGAGAGATTGGCTTTATTAAAGTCCCCAAGAATGATTAAAACAGAGTCCGGGTGTTGTTGTTCTGTGTCTGTGATCTGATCAGCGAGTTTCTGTAAAGCTGAGCTCACATGCGCTTGAGGAGGGATGTAAACACTAACCAGAATGAACGAGTGAAACTCCCGCGGCGAATAGAACGGCTTGCAGTTGACAAACTGCATTTCTAGATCAGGACAGCACATCTTCTTTAATACAGTTACATCTGTACACCACCGTTCATTGATGTAAAAGCATGTCCCGCCGTTGCGCGATTTCCCCGTTGATTCTGCGTCGCGATCCGCTCTGAACAGCTGAAAGCCCGGCAGATGGAGCGCGCTGTCCGGTATGGCGTCATTCAGCCAGGTTTCCGTGAAACACAGAGCAGCAGAGTGAGAGAAATCCTTATTTGTCCGAGAAAGCAGAAGGAGTTCATCCGTTTTGTTGGGTAGAGAGCGGAGATTTGCGAGATGGATGCTAGGCAACGGCGTTCGAAATCCGCGCTTCCTGAGTCTGACGAGCGCTCCCGCTCGCTTTCCCCGTCTGCGCGTCCTGAAGCGCTTGATCAGCGCCGCTGCTCCTCCGATAACCTCACTGTTTTATGTTTGTTTGTTTGTTTTTATTTCAATTTTATATATATATGCATTTTTTTTTTTTTTTTTTGTTATAAAATGCAAAAACTCAATAAATATTTGAATTATAAAAAAAAAAAGAATGTAAACTGAGTGTCACGTGTGGAACGACCCATCTCCACTAGGGGTTGGTTTTAGCAGCGCTGTGGAGGAACGTGTGTAGGTGTTGTGTAAAACCAATCAATATGTTTCCTTAAAAGGATAGTTATAATTAGTGTGGTATAGAGCATGGGATTGTTGGTCTTTGTCAGTCAGTTTGATCTTCCCCCCTTTTCTGTTTCGGTTGGAGTCCTGGTGGCTCTTTATCTGGTTTAGATGGACCCATCGAAGGACTGCATCGCTGCACCCTTGTCTGATTTTGATCTGACAGGCAACAGGTGAGAGCTTGTCCACAATCTTGTGGGGTCCTGTCCAGTGAGGTAGGAATTTCATTGACAGGCGATTGGGAGCATTCTGCCTTGGCCGGGTGAAACTGTAGTACCACACTCAGTCTCCGACACTGAGTTCCTGTTGAGAGGCCTTTTGGTCGTAGTAGGTTTTTTTGACCTTCTGCACTTTCAGTTTTAATCGTACAGATAAGAGCAATACATCAATCGAATCTTTAAAGGGTCTACTTTTTTTGGATACAGACATAATAACAACAAAACCTTGTGCACTTATAAAATAAAGATAACAAACAAGGTGTGCTGTCTGCAGCCTTTGTCTGCGCTGATCTTCATTTACAAACACGTCATTAAAATGAACTGTAACTCCGTGAATACTCAACGAAGAGACATGAGAGAGATATCTATAGAAAGCTTGACATGTCTACTTTTAAACTAAACAAGTGCCGCCGAAAACAGATATTGAATACGCGGCTTGAATACGCCCACACAGAAGAAAAAGCAGCGAGACTGTTCTTCAAGTTCTTTTATTTTACTGTTTGCTTCGCGATGAGAGGAAAAAGACATAATTCACCCCAAAAAGATGTGATGTGGTTGAGGATTTGAGAAATGGATTTCCTCAGAAAAAAAGAATGAAGCACTTTATTCAGCAGAGATAATAAACATGAGTAAGTCTCTTTTTATTTATTTATATACTTGTACCTTTTTGTTAGTTTGTCCTGTCTTTAGTTATATTCCTGCAATCAGTTTCACCAGGGATGAACTGCTGAACATTCGGCAGAACGCACCACAAGATGTTTTTCCGGATTTTAATTATTCAGACGTTTTACTGAACATTGTTATCGGAGGAGCAGCGGCGCTGATCAAACGCTTCAGGACGCGCAGACGGGGAGAGCGTGCTGGCGCGCTCTTCAGACTCAGGAAGCGCGGATTTCGAACGCCGTTGCCTAGCATCCATCTGGCAAATCTACGCTCTCTACCCAACAAAACGGACGAACTCCTTCTGCTTTCTCGGACAAATAAGGATTTCACACACTCTGCTGCTCTGTGTTTCACGGAAACCTGGCTGAATGACGCCATACCGGATAGCGCGCTCCATCTGCCGGGCTTTCAGCTGTTCAGAGCGGATCGCGACGCAGAATCAACGGGGAAATTGCGCGGCGGCGGGACATGCTTTTACATCAATGAACGGTGGTGTACAGATGTAACTGTGTTAAAGAAGATGTGCTGTCCTGATCTAGAAACGCAGTTTGTCAACTGCAAGCCGTTCTATTCGCCGCGGGAGTTTCACTCGTTCATTCTGGTTAGTGTTTACATCCCTCCACAAGCGCATGTGAGCTCAGCTTTACAGAAACTCGCTGATCAGATCACAGACACAGAACAACAACACCCGGACTCTGTTTTAATCATTCTTGGGGACTTTAATAAAGCCAATCTCTCCCGTGAACTGCCAAAATACAGACAGCATGTTACCTGTCCCACCAGAGACAGTAATATATTGGATCACTGTTACACCTCAATAAAGGACGCATATCACTCTGTTCCACGAGCAGCTTTGGGACGTTCTGATCACCTTCTGGTTCATCTTATACCGACCTACAGGCAGAAACTAAAATCAGCTAAACCTGTATTAAGGACTGTAAAAAGATGGACTAATGAAGCAGAGCAGGATTTACAATCTTGTTTTGACCTCACTGATTGGAGTGTTTTTGAAGCTGCTACCACCGATCTGGACGAACTCACAGAGACTGTAACATCATATATCAGTTTCTGTGAGGATATGTGTATTCCTACCAAGACTCAACTAAATTACAACAATGACAAACCGTGGTTCACTGCAAAACTCAGACAGCTCCGTCAGGCCAAAGAAGATGCTTACAGGAAGGGGGACAATGTCTTGTATAAACAGGCTAAATACACACTGGAAAAGGAGATCAGAGTGGCAAAGAGGAATTATTCTGAAAAAATAAGGACTCAGTTCACTTCGAACGACTCCGCATCAGTGTGGAAAAGTCTAAAGAAGATCACCAATTACAAGACACCACCCCCCAGCACTGTGGAGAATCAACGACTGGCAGACGATCTGAACGAGTTTTACTGCAGGTTTGAAAGAACACCCATCACCTGCCCTGAACACCTCTCTACACAACCGTTCACACCAATAACAACTCCTGCAACCAACCCTGAATGCCTCTCCACACAACCGTTCACACCAATAACAGCTCCTGCAACCAACCCTGAATGCCTCTCCAAACAACCGTTCACACCATTAACAGCTCCTGCAACCCATCCTGAACACCTCTCCAATCAAGCACTCTCACCATTCACACCTCCTGCATCCCCCCTCTCCCCCACACCTGCAATACAGATCAGTGAGGATGCGGTGCACCAGGTCTTCCGGAAGCAGAAAAGGAAAAAAGCACCAGGCCCAGATTGTGTTACACCAGCCTGTCTGAAATCCTGTGCTGACCAGCTGGCCCCCATCTTCACAAAGATCTTCAACAGATCGCTGGAGCTGTGCGAAGTCCCTTCATGCTTCAAACGCTCCACCATCATCCCCATCCCAAAGAAACCCAAAATTACAGGACTAAATGACTACAGGCCTGTGGCTTTAACATCCGTAGTCATGAAGTCATTTGAAAAACTGCTGCTGGCCCACCTGAAGGACATCACTGGACCCTTGCTAGATTCTCTTCAGTTTGCCTACAGAGCAAACAGGTCTGTGGACGATGCAGTAAACATTGGACTGCATTATGTTCTGCAACACCTAGACAGACCGGGAACCTATGTGAGGATCCTGTTTGTGGACTTCAGCTCGGCTTTTAACACGATCATGCCAAACCTCCTCCTGCCCAAACTAACTCAGCTCTCCGTGCCCATCTCCGTCTGTCAGTGGATCAACAGCTTCCTGACAGACATGCAGCAGCTAGTGAGGCTGGGAAAATACACATCCAGCACCCGTACAATCAGCACCGGAGCTCCCCAGGGCTGCGTCCTCTCCCCACTGCTCTTCTCCCTGTACACTAATGACTGCCCATCTAAGGACCCCTCTGTCAAGCTCCTGAAGTTTGCAGACGACACCACACTCATCGGCCTCATTCAGGACAGTGACGAGTCTGCTTACAGGCAGGAGGTTAAAGAGCTGGCTGTCTGGTGCACTCTCAACAACCTGGAGCTTAACACGCTCAAAACAGTGGAGATGACTGTGGACTTCAGGAGAAACCCCCCTGCACTCCCCCCACTCACCATCATGAACAGCACTGTGACTGCAGTGGAGTCATTCAGGTTCCTGGGCACCACTATCTCTCAGGACCTGAAGTGGGACATTCACATTGACTCCACTGTGAAAAAGGCCCAGCAGAGGTTGTACTTCCTTCGCCAGCTGAGGAAGTTTAACCTGCCACAGGATCTGCTGAAACAGTTCTACTCCACCATCATCGAATCCATCCTCTGCACTTCAGTAACTGTCTGGTTCAGCTCAGCTTCAAAATCTGACTTCAGAAGACTACAGAGGGTAGTCCGGACTGCTGAGCGAATCATCGGTTCAACTCTCCCTTCTATTCAAGAACTGTACTTATCCAGAGTGAGCAAAAGGGCTGTTAAAATCACTCTGGACCCCTCACATCCAGCACACTCTCTCTTTGAACTGTTGCCATCTGGTCGACGCTACAGAGCACTGAGCGCCAGAACGACCAGACACAGGAACAGTTTCTTCCCTCAGGCAATCCATCTTATGAACAGCTGATACACACTGAACACACTACACTTTATATTTATATACACCAGGGGTCTCCAACCTTTTTGTGAGCGAGGGCTCCCTGAAGGGATAAAATAGTCTTGAGGGCTACTTGTTTGATATAGGCACACACACACACACGCGCACACACACACACACACACACACACACACACACACACACACACACACAAGTTTGTTTTTGTGAAAAGTGGGGACATTCCATAGGCGTAATGGTTTATATACTGTACAAACTGTATATTCTATGGCCCTACACCAACCCTACACCTAACCCTAACCCTCACAGGAAACTTTGTGCATTTTTACTTTCTCAGAAAAACTCATTCTGTATGATTTATAAGCGTTTTGAAAAATGGGGACATGGGTTATGTCCTCATAAGTCACCCTCTCCTTGTAATACCTGTGTCATACCCATGTCATTATACAGAGTTGTGTCCTGATATGTCACAAAAACAAGAGCACAAAGTTTCAAGTTTTGTAAAATACAACAACAAACTGTAATATTGTTAAATATGACTATTGAATATATAATTACCGTATATACCCGAATATAAGACAAGTTTTTTTGTCCTAAAAAATGCGGGGTCGTCTTATATTCGCGATATAGACAAAATCACGGGGGGAAAGGGAGAAAGAACAACGGCATAAATAGTGACTGAATGATATACTTTACATACTTGCATGTAAAATTAGAAAAGCAACATAATATCTGTGTTTAACTAAATTAAAACGCTGCTCCTCTGCCGCGCGATACGCAGAAAGAACAAGAGAGGTGCGCGCACGAGACGCAGAGCGAGAGAGAGAGACAGAGAGGTGCGCGCGCGCGAGACAAAGAGCGAGAGAGAGAGAGGTGCGCGCACGAGACGCAGAAAGAGAGAGATAGAGAGACGTGCAGATTCTAAATATTTTAAATTATTGAGTTATTTTATTATGTTTTAATGGTATATGAAATGTCAACAATAGTTATTTTCTCATTTTATGCCATTATCATAAAAAAAATAATGAAAGATTACAATTCAGGCTATTTATAGAACGTGCTCGGTGGGCGACTCAGAGACTCCACGCGGGCTACCAGGTGCCCGCGGGCACCATGTTGGAGACCACTGATATACACATACACTTAATTTATCTAACACATATACTCAGTATACACTTACATTTTGCACATAATATACATGTACATACATAACTGCATTTTTGTAATATACCTGCCTACAATTGTAAATTTGTATATTGTTATTCCTTATCCACTTATTTGTATTTTTTTGTATTTTTATATTCTTTTATTATGTGTTTTATGTTCTGTCGCTGTCATTCTGTTGTACTGCGGAGCTTCTGTCACGAAAACAAATTCCTCGTATGTGTAAACATACCTGGCAATAAAGCTCATTCTGATTCTGATTCTGATTCAAAAGCTTGATGTAAATAATATAAATGTAACAAATAGATAACTGTATCAAATGTAAAAAAAATGCTGTTCTTTCAATTTATTCCCCCTAAAAAAACTGAAAAATATTCTCAGCTCTTTTAAACATTAATAATAATAATAATAATAATGATAATAATAATAACAATAAATGTTTTTTGTAGAAAATAAGATTGTTAAAAGGATTTCTGAAGGATTGTATGAGGATTGTAATGATGCAAAAAAAATTGTTTGAAAGTCAGTTTTGATTGTTCCTGATATTAAAGTATGTTGTGGGATAATTAAATATATTCTAAATAAACTACAAACATAAAATTATATAGATTTATTTTGTCCTCACATTCTTTCTTGTAACTCTGCCCCTCTCTCAGTGGCACAGATGACTGAGAGGCTCATTATGCAGCTCATTATGCAGGCCTTTGTCTTCTCAGGTGTAAATCACAATGATATTCATGATAGTTGACGCCTACTCGAATATGACTTTTACCAACAAAAAGTGTCTTAGAAAATTTAAATCAATATATTGTTTTCTGTGTATGAGTAAACAAAATGATTTTCACATAATTTAGAAAGAAAAATTCTAGGCTACAAGCTCCAGTTCTCAAAAATCCTGGGAACCATTGTTCTTTATGTGTTTTATGGCCTTATTCAAGTGATTTAACATTTTTAGTTTTTCACTAACCACCCATATAATTTTTTTTCTCAAAAATACAATCATGTTTGTGCTGATTACAGTGAGATTAGACTTTACCCATTTAGATATTTATAAGAAACTGAAAAAAGCACAAATGTCAGGGCATGACAAAACTTCTCCAGGCCTCAAAAATACCCTTAGACTCCAGAGGGTTAAAATAGCTTTTTTATCTTCTTTATAAACTGGTGTAATTTTTGCCATTTTCAACTCTACAGGCACAATTCCTTGGTCTAGGGAAATATTAAAAATATAGAGTAATGGCATAAAGACATCAGAGTAAATAACTTTTAATAATTTACTGTCAATCATGTCTTTTAAATTGATAATTATATCTCTGATCTCTTCTTCAGTAACCGATGTAAAGTTAAAAGCCTCAGAAATTGGCAAATTCATATATTCTAGTGGTCCAAAATGACTAGATTGAATTTTAGAAGCTAATGTTGGACCTACATCAGAAAAAAAGGCATTAAATCTTTTAGCAATTAGTTGCGAATCTGAAACAATAGAATCGTCAATCTTAAATGCAATTGGTAATTGCTTTTTAGAATGTTTTTTGTTGATAATATAATTGATTGTTCTCCACAAGGAAGCTGCATTGTTTTGTTCAACTAATTTCTTATTGTAATAGTGGGTTTTTGCTCCTCTTATATCATGATTTAATCTGTTTCTGTATTTTTTAAATTGCAACAGATTAAATGGTGTAGGACAAAGAAGATATTTTTATATAATCTATTTTTTTATTTTCAGGGACTTTATGATAGCTGGAGTTATCCACGGTTTGGACAATTTACATTTTAGAGGCACTGATTGAGAGGAAAACAAGATTCATAAGCCTGAGTAACATTTTTTATGAACAATGAAAAGGCCTCCTGAGTATCTACTTTTTGATAGAATTCACTCCATGATATTTGCCTTACAGCATGTCTAAAATGTATCAAATTTCTTTCATGGAAAATTCGTCTATATTTAATGTTTTGTGAAGGGGGCAATTTTCCATCTTGTTAAAAGAGATCAAAAATATGGGACAGTGATCAGCCACATCAATACACAGGACACCAGATTTCATAGTTTTGTTATACACATTAGTAAAAATATTATCTATGTGAGTTGCTGAGGTATTAGTCACTCTGGTGGGGACTGTAATCATAGGAATAAAAATATAGGAATATGTAGTGTCAGTAAATTCTTTAATTAACATATTCCCCTGACTATTTTCAATATTAATGTTAAAATCACCCATTATGTAAAAATTATATGAAGTACATTTGAGATATCAGTAATAAATACAGTGAGGTCCCAGTTAGGTGGCCTATAGATACATAAAATTATTGCTAATTTAGTTTCTACTGCTACTACTTCTGAAGAGAAATCAAAAGGCTTTTCAAAGTCACCTCTTTCTTTATTATATAGATTGGAATTGATAAACATAGAAACCCCTCCACCAAAACTTCCCTCTCTACATCTAAAAATATGTTTATAGTCTTTAAAGTGAAAATTACCAGCTGTGTTGTCAGTCAGCCATGTTTCAGTAAGCCCTATCACATTAAAGGTATAATTTAGATTTTCAAGGCAAGTAGATAAACCCTCAAAAAAATTTTATCAACTAAGAACATTAATATGAAGGAAAGAAATATTGTTTTCTGTACTAAGAGAATTTATCAAAGTTTTAAAAGTACTTTGACAATAGTATTCAGAGGAGCCAAAATAATTATGTTGTAGTTGGAGAATATTGTTTTGGTCTGGGTCAGGAGAAATCATCATACATGTAGACTGAGGCAAAAGAAATCATCACGCATGTACAATGAGAGGAATTATCTAAGCTTCACTTCGCTGGTAGTTGCCACGTGATGTAATTGACGGGGTTTAATTATGAGCTGATCATAGCTAATAACAGCAAAGTTTCCCCTTTCTCTGGCCTCCTTCATAGCTGGAAACAGTTCGGCCCTCTTCTTCCTAATGCTATCTGAAAAATCTTTATTTACGTAGACTCCAGTGTTTTTGAGATGAGTTTTTGCCTTTGTGAGAATAAGTTCTTTGTCCTTGTAGCGTAGAAGTTTTACAACAATTGGTCTTGGTTTTGTTGTTTTTCTGTTTTGAATTTCCAATACGATGAGCTCTTTCAATTTCAGTAGGTTTCGGGTCAATTTTAAGCTTGTCTTTAAAAAATTCCCTCACCTTCTTATCAGAGTCTGGCCAAGATTCAAATGCGTTATCCTGGGTTAAACCATCAATTATCAGATTATTTCGGCAACCCTGGTTATCAAGGGAATCAATTTTTAAGGCAAGATCATTCAATTCCGAGTCAGTGCACAGTGAAGACAACTGCTGCAGTTGAGCTTCAAATTAATTCACCTTTTTCTCCATTACTCTAAGATCGTTAATTTGAGCTTGATTCTTGTCTATCGAGCATATCAGTGAAAACTTCCTTTGTTCTTCCAACATATCTTTCAAAGTGTCCATAGTAACATAATCCTCTTAATTGTGAAGTGCTTTCTTGCTGCTACTTTGTGACATGATTAGGCCTACCTGTTATTGTTGGATAACTGTGGATTGAGAAGAGACCACTCAGGCAAAATCAGTCAGTAAGAGGAAGAGTTCAGTAATCCTGCGTTTGTCGCAATCGTCGAGCTGTGTTCCGCTGAAACGCGTCAGTAGTCTCAAGCGTCGGATGTCAGTAAAACATTGATTCGGTTTTGCAATTGTTGGGAGCTGGGAGACATGCTACCCACTTTGTGAATTCGCAAACCATGGTGAAGAAGTATTTGTTACCTCATTTCGACCGTGGCAGGGGGTCCTACCCAATCTATTTGGAGCTCCAACCATGGGAAGGTCATTCCCTTCCTTTGTAGTGGTGCTCTGTGGTTTGGGTTGGCCGGTTGGAACTGGCTACACACCAGGCATCCTTTTACATATTCCGCCACGTCTTGCTGCATGCCAGGCCAGTATGCCACTTGCTAGAGCATTTCGCAGGTGGCCTTGGCACCATGGTGTCCAGCGCATGGTGTATTTTGCGTGTGTGTCAGCATCATCTTTTTTGGCCCTGAGGAACTGCGCGTTAGGGGCTCAGGGACATATGTGAGAACACCATCTTTAAGATGCAGCATGTGCTTGATTGAGTGCATTTGGTGGAAATCAATCAGATGAATTAGGTCAGAGGGGGAAATGGGATGAGTTAGTGGGTCGGAAATGTTTTGTAGCACTGGATCCGATGCTTGAAGGGTGAGGAGATCATCAGTGGTGAATTGAAGTGAGAGTTCATTGTGGGAGGAGGTGGGGGTTTGCGTGCCAGTGACGTGCTGGCGGCAGGTTATGGCTGCCTCTGATGGTGTGGGTGGGATTGTAGGAGATGTCCGGGATTGTAGGATATGACCCTTCCATGAGAGGTGTGGCTTCCAAGGTCAGTCCTAGTCTTAGGCAGTTCCTGGAAGGTTGGAAGAAACCTAGCTTACTGTTGTGGCCAGGTCGCATGTTGAGGCTGACGCTGACACTCTTGCTGTAGGCAGGTATTGTAGCTTCTTGATCACTGATCATTGCGCATGCATCTGGAATTGTTTGACCAGATCGAAGGTTCTTGAGATTGACTGCAGTGGTCAGTTGGTGTGACGGGGGAGCCCATATGACATCGTTCACAGTGTCACCGCAGGCATTGAGACGAACCATGATGTCTGCTCCTATGAAGATGTCATGAGGTAGTTGGGGATAACATGGTAGTAGTGACTCAGGAGTCTGTTGTTCAATCGTAGGTCTACAGCACAGACAATCTTGGAGGTAGCCATGGTTGTTGACCACGGACTGAGGGGAAGCGGCTGTGCTTTTCTTAGTTTTAGGCTGATAGCTGAGTTTTCAGTCCACAGGGTTAGTGCTGCATCAGTCACTGGACCAGTGTACAGAAGGAACTGCCTGAGTTCAGTTGCCTTCCACCTTAGTCTTTCTGCCAGACTCCTTGGCTTCCTAGCATTCAACTGGGACACATGCCTTCAAACTTACCAGCTTTTCAGACATCTCCTGCATGTCACGACCCGAACGACCACACCGAAGAGGGCCAGAACTGCCAAACCACAAATCTAAGAGCCTCCTCATTACTCCCAAACAAACCAAATGCATATAATCATGAGGAAACTGACTGACCATACCGATACCAGTTTCAAGTAGAGGGGAAACTGCTATGTGATGTTCCTCATCTGTGCCCCTCGCAAATGACTCATCAGTCCCATCAGGAGCACTTACCTCTGGGAATGTCATGCCGTGACTAGCATAAACACCTGGCTGTAAACACTTATCACATCCTGCATAACCTGAATGGTCTTTCACCTGTTTGTTAAAGGCTCTAGCAGGAGCATCACAAATGACCGAACTTAACTTCAGAAACAAGGTTTTTGAGCCTATGACAAATCCTTCTCTCAGCATTGTCAATTCTTGAACAAGGGCACCAAGATACTCTTGCAATGAAGTGGGTTTAGTCTCACCACAGAACAAAGCAATTAACAGTGGCCTGCTGGAAACATAATCTTTGTGACGCAACATGCCTAACACTGGCCAGAACTGAGTCGACGAGCTCTTAAACAGTGGCATTGAAAACATGCAACATGAAAACATTTCTATCTAGAAATTTGGACAACAAATACTCAAATGTTTTGCGAAACATGTTCAAAATACCAAAATAGAAAAACACCCCACCAGCCAACCTTTCCAGAGTGTACTTTGTTGCCGTTTTTAAAAGGGTTCTCCTATCCTTTGGAAGAAAGGGGTGATGCACTCGAAGGATGTACAGAAGAGCAGACAATGCCACTAATGATACACCATACTCAACAGCCCAGTCAGACAGAGCAGTGGACAAATCTAAAGGAGGAGAAATCTCATCATCCTCCTCCTCATCTTCAGAGACCTCATCCTCCCTCACCTCAGTGTCAACAACTTCACCAAAGTCACTACTTACCATCTCTGCTCTACGACACCTGTGCAACGACTTCTTTGTACCTCTAAAATTCTGTCATTTGTCCTTTTTATGGCTCGCTTGCGCATGTTACTCCACTGTGACCGCTCCATTGTGAACTGGGGAAAACCAAACACAGACATTTGTTAATGCTACTGATTTAGAGATAAAAGGGAGAAGAAAGCTCTATATGCATTTCTTGAACAGTGTATATCTCAAGTAGTCTAGGCTGTACTGTAGGGTAAACCTTAGTCACTTAATAAACAACTCCACTGCTCATTTGATTTATTTGTATTGAAATTTGAAATCAAATCGTTCAAATTTCAATAAACATACACTGATCAAGACATACAATGTTACACTAGCCAAATAAAACAGCTCCATTCAAAAATACTTAGAAAAGGTAATGAAAAAAATTTCCTGTTGAAGCCTGCAGCTTATTGATAATTTTATTGCATGTTAAAATCTGTCATGCTCAATTGTGGGATAAGATAGAAACCATGCAATGAACACGGGAAAGGACATTTTTTGTTGGTGAGGCTAAAAACAAAAACGTCCGGACTTTGACGCAATTGGATAGCACCATGACTGTCATCGGTTAAGCGATCTTATACCACCTATATCAGAAACACCGATGTGATTGGCTCCCGGAAATACAAGTGGCAAAAGTAATGTGCATCATTATTCATTGCCAGAGTATCTCACAGAGACAATTAAAATTGTGCTCTTGCGAGAACTCTGGAGTTTCCAGGGTACAAGAAGGCTGTGGTACATCGATTTTCAAACAACGCAAACTCATAGCTGCCAACTTTTGAGTTTTGCTTGAAGTGAGATCTTGTTGTTGGGATATAAAAAAAATAATCTTGCATCACAATAAGTGTATTGTGATTGTCAAAACATTTTAGTACCTAAACTGAATTTTATTAGGTTTAGTGACAACATCTGGTAAGCTACGTTTTTTATTATTGCTTGAAACAAATTTCAGCATTTCAGTTAAATTCTTGTGATTTGATTTAATATTGACTAATTTGGATAAATATTAGGTACACAAGATAGACATACATTTTTCTCAAGAAAAAGAAAATGGTAATATAAAAAATAATTCAAATGAAATATAATGTGTTTTTTATTATAATAACAACATTATCTAATGATACAAGTAAAAATATAATAAATGTGTAATATAATAGGCTACACATATTTAGCTAAATACTCTATAGCTCTTTCTTTCTAGCCAACTAACCTGAGGTAGGCTAAATATTATGTGACAATTGTTCTCCAGCTGTTTTATTGACCCTTTCCATAAAATTGACATAATCTGAGATTTTTTTTTATATCATAAGTAAGCTGCTAGGTCTAGGCTGTCGGTCTCCGTGTCCTCTTTGCTTCGCGATTCTTCAGTGCGTGAGAAAATGGATGTGTAGTGTGAGAGCATGTGAAAAGTGTTAATTGCATGTGTCTCACCTGAATGCGTGAGCGTTCAAGCGCGAACTTCGCCTGATCTCATGAAGGCACTTTTTTTTAATAGCCCAAAACTAAGTGGAAAACTTGTCAAACTCAAATTTAGAATAAGGCTGGCGCATCCCTCATGTACACTAGTAGGCAGAATGCAGCGGGAAAATGTCTGCCTCTTGCATTCTTTCGGTGACCAACAGACAGAACGACAGCGCCATCTTGACCACGCCAAGCGGTGTGAATAGACACGAAGTAGTGGCTTTTATACGTATTTCTTCAAACAACCATTGAATACTCGAAAAATGTGGTATTATAATACAAATAACCTGCCTATCCATACGCCATATGCAATTTTCTCATCAAATTCCTGTCATCTAAAACTGCCATGACAATCTACCTGGTGCTCATGAGGGCACGTTAACGTTAGGACGCGGAAAAAAAATCTACTTAGCAGAAGACGTTTACGCAAAAAAATGCAACATAGAACAAGAGTTAAAAACATACAGAACACAACTTACCTTACTTTTACTTGGCTATTGATAGTCACCGGTGAAATCTCTGTCAGGAAATGTACGTACAGGAACATTTGGTTTGGTCAAGAGAAATGGGCTCGGTTAGCTAAAGTAAGTGCTGACGCTAAGGTCTGGTAGTTACAACTATTAAAAAACGGGACAGTTTATGCTTTTCATAACATATCATATAATATAATGCCAGTTTACACGGAACTTACAACCTAACATATACAACAGGAAATACAACTAGGTAACTGGCTATTTGCAGTATTGACAGTTAATGGAATTACTAAAAAATAAATCATAGTTCAGCTTAAGCAACACACTTTACCTCAACGCAGTTCAGGTACAGTCTGAAGATGAGAATAGTTCGACTCCGTTTAAAATGGCGCGGCAGCAAGGTCAAGGGGTAAATCATAAATGTTTTAATAAGTTTGTTTTTTCATACTTAAATATCATGTATCCATTTTTATTTTATTATGTCAAGGTAATTATGGTCAGACCCTACCTTTACATACATTTTAAATATTATTTCAGTAAAATGTATTATTAAATTGTTTAACTTCGTGTAATTTCATAAAGTTATGACAGACAACTTTGTCCATTAGAGGCTATATATATATATATATATATATATATATATATATATATATATATATATATATATATATATATATAATATATATATATATATATATATATTATGATAAAACTGGAGAGGAAATACTTGTTTAAGTCATTTCACAATCACTCCCACAACAGCAACTGAAAAATACGTTGAATCTGGCATGTTTCATATTTGCCAGAAGAGAGCCATAAAATAATGCCCCTCCCTTCACCACCTCCAGCTGCGCCACCACCGATTCCGGGACTCTTCAGGGTTGCCATCCATTTGCCAACAACGTACACAAACCAAACAAATGCCAGAAGAATCCAGAAAAGGCTCGGAAGATTTTGCTATCTGGGGTGGTTGTTTTTCATGACCGCGGGTCGAAGCGACAATACCAATAACGTGATATTTAGCCCCTAAAATGCGAATTTTACCAAGGCAACCATGCCATAAAACTTATATTTTAACCCGGAAAGCAATTTTTTATTGGGGAAGCTCCTGGAAACGATTGGGCTAGTTTTGGACTAGTTTTGAGAAGCAACTGGGCAGGTTTTGTTGTGAAAACCTGGCAACCCTGATCTGAATTCACGTGCTGGAGATATACTACTAATTACAGGAGCGTCTTTACTGATGAGATGCGCATGAAAATCGCATTAAATTTTTTGCAAAGCCCAACCTGAAACACTGCCAGAAAGACAGCATGCATTTGGGGTACAGTTGAGGAAAAACACCTGATGCACCTAAATATTAGATCAGTGCAATATAAACCTGTTGATTTATATTGTTGTTAATATTAATCATAAAATAGAATAAAAGGAATCGCTCACTCTCTGCTCTTAAGTGAATAATTGTATTAGCTCTAACAATATTCAATTTATTTGTAATGAATACATACAATGAAGATGATACTGTGATTTTACATTTGATTATTCAATTTCTGTTTTTCTTAAATTTTTGTGTAGTGCCAGATTTATTACAAATGCTGCTCAGTAGCCTAAAGACATAAATTTGATTATCTACTTAAATTTCATATATTAATTTATATATTAATGACATTTTCTACTTTTATTTCATTTTACTAATAACCTCATACAAATAATTTCAGTGAATTGAATTGGTAATTGTTGCTACAATCAAACTCTTGTGGTTTCCCCCCATTTCTTTCAATGTTTTTCGTGCTTTTTGGATGTGCACATCATAATAGATAGACCTGTTTTACATAACTTTAAGAATTTTTCCATAAATCGTCCCCTTGGAATTATAAGGTTCTATCTGACATTTATGTCAAAATGTAGTTATTCCCATATTTTTATTCTGTGACAACTTATTTACATTATGTGATAGATTTTTTTATGTTGTATACATTATAGGATTTTTATTTAAAAAACAATAAGGTTATATCTACACAGTCAAATGGAATGCAAAAACTTTGAAGCTCAATATCTCAAAATTTCTCGGAATGCAGATAGAACCTTATAATTCCGAAAGGGGACGAAATGTGCCATATATCACTGACAATGGCAGAATCTCAGCTTTAATGTGTAGTCAGGATATAGTCAGGTTATGGTTCAAATGTGTTGAAGCTTTAAAGCTTTTCTTTACATTGGAATTTCTCAAAAACATGATTCTGAGTCTGAAATTAAGCAAATCTTTGACATGGCCTAACTCAGTCAATATATAAAGATATCAATGTAATATTTTCACAGAATGTTCTTTACATTATGTTGGATGGTTTTATGTGTTATGTGGGTTTTCACAGAGAGTAATCCTTGTATTTTGTTTTCTTCTCTGTTCTTCAGATCAATGTACTTTCATGTGCATGTCATCAGCATTCTGGCTATGATTCTTCTGCCCAGCAAACCCAGTTGCTTCAAGTCGGAAATTCATGCCCTGCACTCCCAACAATAATGTGAAGGAGGACTAAACCCTTCTGACCCTTCTGTTGTGTGTGTGTGTGTGAACTGGGAGAGCAGAGGCACTGAGAGACAAAAGCTACTTTGTGTGAATAAACACAAACACACACACACACACACACGTTTTTTTTTGTGAAAAGTGGGGACATCCATAGGCGTAATGGTTTTTATACTGTACAAACTGTATATTCTATGGCCCTACACCAAGCCTACACCTAACCCTAACCCTCACAGGAAACTTTGTGCATTTTTACTTTCTCAAAAAAACTCATTCTGTTTGATTTATAAGTGTTTTGAAAAACGGGGACATGGGTTATGTCCTCATATGTCACCCTCTCCTTGTAATACCTGTGTCATAACCATGTCATTATACAGAGTTGTGTCCTGATATGTCACAAAGACAAGAGCACACAAATACACCCACACACAAAAAAAATACCCAGGCCACAACTGAGCCGTATACAAGTGCACACAGCATAACTCACCAGGGATACAGTCCATTAAATCAAAAACACACTTAATCAAAAGCAGCTTGAGAAAGTTTTTACAAGAACTGATAAGAGCACACAAAGTTTGATTTATGCTGTACACGGTATATGTCACAAGGAGGCAAGTATCTGTTTTTGTCAGTTAATGAATGCTGCTCATTTAAGGGTATTTTTAAAATAGTTGAACACTGTATCAACTATCTTAGTTTGTGGTGTTAAGATGTCAATTTTGTGAAATTACAGTGTAGTAAATACATAATGGCTATAAATAATGAATTAAAACACTACTGCAAATATTAACTGAAGAATAATGAAATTAGAATAATCAAATGTGTTATGAATTGTGATACCTGAATAAATATTATAGGTTTTTGAATGAATTAATGGGCACTGTATGTACACACTCCCTATGTTTTTTTTTTTTGTTTGTTTGTTTTTTTCTAAAACCCTGGCAAACAGAATATGTTTTGTCTTGGGAAAGTAAGCAAGGTCACAGTCATACAAGCTTACATTGAACAACATCAGGAGTATCAGGCCCTTCCTAAGTTAGCATGCTACACAACTGTGCCTCGCTGGTGGCATCTTCCTGTAACACCTGGACAAATCAGTGACACAATTATTTGTTCTATTTAACAAATAATTCCCAACACCCTTCACCCAACCAACATTCAAGAAATAAGGTTCTCTGGAACTCTTTCCCTGAAATTAAAATAACCCCAAAAGGACAGATCAGACCTCTGGTTATCACATTAACTAGATAAGCTTTATGACTCATACTGACCATAGGACTGCATGGAAAGACGCGTTTCCGGACCGTTCATGTCAGCACACGAACCCCTAAACTGAACGTTTTCAGCAGTTTTTTGTGTATGGTGCCCTGGTGTTTTTGGTTTCTTGACACGGTCAAAAAACAGACTTTTTTGTGCATGGTAGTTTTCCAGTTTGCTTTGAACAACTTTTAATGTTGTGTTCTTGTAAAAAAAAATTTTCAAAATGGCTCTATATATTCACACTTACCTTCATCTGAGTAATCTCCAAATTACCAGATGCTGTCAGCATGCGCCCAAATTCAAAAACTGCAGCTGCGGGGGGAGGGATAAGAACAGTGAGTCGATTCCGAAAATAATTTATTCATGGGTGTTAAGAATTGTGAGTCTAATGTGAATAAGCTTTAAATGCAAGCCTGGAAAGTCAGTGCATGATATTACTGTGTTCAGTACCTCTATTACCAAATATACTATTAACAAAACCAGAGATACAACAATACTGCGAATAGTGTGGATTTTATTTTATTAATTTCACTCAAATTGTGCGATTCTGTTAATCAAAATACTTGTTTAGATTCATTCAGTTCAAATTAATTTAAACTAGCCTACAGATTTAAAATGACTGGTCTATAAATGTTTAACTGATAAACATCCTCAAAAAACACGACAATGCTTGCTCACTTAATTACAACATTAACCATGGTACATAAATAATAATAAATAAAATTATTAAATATTTACAGTAATTTACAGTGAGAGATATCACTATAATTGATATGAAGAATGGAATATTGACATATTAATGAGTAAATTACAGTGCCTTGTAATGAGTTATTGATATATGCAATTGAGCTATTTTTCATCTTCAATAATTTTAATGTAACTGTCATATGAGATATATATATTAATCATATTCCTGATTAATTATTCAAATTCCCTATATATCATTTGAGTTAATTATTATGTACAACCCAGTGCGGCTACATATTATTTGGTGGAGGAACGCGCGCATTTCAAACTTCGCAAGAGTTTCAAAAGTCACAAGATGCGAACTCACTCCTAACTGACTGAGGCAAAAAGCTGATCAGTCAGCACGTTAGGTATTTATATAAACGTAACTGTATAGTCACTGTTATTTTAATGAAAGTAAACTGCAGTATAATGTTAAAAAAGTCTCCTGTTAAGAAAGACCAAGATCTCTCTGCAGTGAGAACATTTTAATATTAATAATTAAAAGACGAAGAAATCTCTTTTATTATTTGCAATATGTATAAAAATATCGTTATTGAATTCGTGGTGAACCACAGTGATATTCAAAAATAAACGATAAAAACTCCTGGTCTAAAATTGGCTTAGCTACCCGATTGTAAACCTAAAACATTTCAATCATAGGTGCTATTTTGATAAATGTTTATGGGAGTCAACAGATGGAAAATTCCTGTTGTGCACATTTGGGCTTAGTGCAATGAAAAGAATCCTGCCTTAACGCTCTTGTGCAGTATCACCAAATCAGTGCTGATGAGCGCACACAGAGTTTAGATCACATTGAAGTTGGCTGTAATTCCGCTTACTAAAAACCAGAGGGCGTCATTTGTTTAGAAGTTCAAAATTACGCCCTGCCTTCTGATGATGAATGCGCTCACTGCTAAATCTCTATTCCCTTGTGTTTTATTGAATTAGATGTCTAAATTCTCAATAATTATTTGCATTTACAGCTTTGCTCGTGCGAATATTATTTCAGGTTAGACAATTTGACTGTTTACATTTACTTTGAGTTTGGTTCAAACATGATTTGAATTAAAATTTAATTGTTTAATAGTGTAAATCTAGAAGTTTCAGGTCAACCACTGATTGACCCACTTAGAAGGAAGTAAGCCATCTAGTGGCAGTCTCCTGTTAAATCGACTAACAGCTCTCAGCTCTCTTTTCAATTCTGTTTTGAATTGCATATGTCTACTTTTACCCTTTTTGATTAATTTCATAATTATTAATGATACCTTACTGTTATCATTGTTTATTATAAGATATTATTCAGATTTTCCTTTCAATTCTTCTTACATGCTTATTTTAAATTTTGATTTAAACCAGTTTTGAATTTTTAATTTGGAATTAAGTTTTCTGCTCACCAGGTTAAGCACAGAGAGGGAGTACGCCCCCTTGTGGTGAAAACCAGCTACTTCTTCTCCCGTGTTTCATTCCTGTCTTATGTTATTTTGATATATATTTCTTCTCTCCTTTGGCTTAGGTTATTTTGATAATTACCATCATTATCATAATGTTTTGTTTGTTGTTTTATCATTATTGGGTAAAGCTGTTACCTCTCATTTCTACATATATATATATATATATATATATATATATATATATATATATATATATACATATATATATATATACTCAATTGATGTTAAACAAACCAAACCTTAATTAACTTTAATTTTCCTTTGTTCATCCTTTGTGTATTTGATTGTAGAACTCCCTTGGTGATTGGACAGTCATCTCAGGTTTCCAGTAAGCAAGGAAGCCGACCAGTGTTACCGACACTGGCTGTGAGTGAAACTTGATTCCTCTTATCTCTGTCCGTTGCGGCACGCAGTGGAGACATCAGCAATTTGGCACTCCAATGGTAGTCAATCAGTCCAGCCGACACACACAATGCAATCTCTGGGACCAGTACCTAATCCAGGGCCTAAAGCGGGGCCACTCTTTTTTTAAGAGAGGGTTCTAGGGAACAGCCCAATTTTGTAGTGCTGTCTGGCGGTTGATGTTTTGGTGTTGCCAGGTTGTGTTAAAAGTCACAAGCTGTTTGAGAGGGCGCAAGGCCAGAGTAACGGAGGGCCGGGGACACTGCGGTTGAGGGTCTGGAGAGCGCTGGAAAGGTTGACCAAGCCACTGGTTTCCACCTGAATGGCTTCAATTCACCCAGGTGAACCAAATGTGATAAAACCCATCCACTTATTATAAGCCACAGAATATTAGATATTCTCCCGGATATATTTTAAGTGTTTGACCCATTTGCTTCTTCAAGCCACACCATCTTTCTAGGTTTGCTACTCAGATATTCCCACTCACCTGTTGGCCCTATCTTAAAACCTAGCAGTAGGCTTAGGCCTCCTTATTCCCACTAACACATTGTGTTACTATTGTTTTTATCTAATTTCAAGTGTTGTGTTTCACTTTGATCTTTTTCTATCCTCAGTTCTGTTGTGATTTGTTTCTTTCATTTCACATACAGACAGTAACCTGTGAGAGCCACCAAAGAAGCTAAATAGTAGAGCGACAACCAGCAGCTGGTGTCATCACGCGACCCGCTAGGCTACTGCCTGTCAAATCTCCATTTCAGGTCCTTCGTTGACCCAAGTAAATTGGCTACTGAACTGTCTGACTGTTTGCATCAGTTATCCCCAAAATTCTCATAAACGGCACAGCCCGTGTGAATATAGCTCGTTAACCGTAGCACGAACTTGCATTGGTCTTTTTGTGTGTGTGCTGTGCTTCTCTCACCGACAGGGAGTCAGGATGTTCCAGTCATCCACTTCAGCAGTCCAGTGGGGCCACCTCTCGACATGGTTGAAAGCAGTGACGACCCCCTTCCTGCCCAAGGACGCCAGTAACCTGCAGCACCCAGAGCAACTAGACACCGAGCTAGATGAACTGATGGCACATGATCCAACCCAAAGCGACTATTACAAAGAACTCGCCAGGATCCTCGGGAGCCTAGTTCACATTCTCGTCGCCCAGGCACGGCTCAGTGAACGGAGCAACATCGACCTTGAACAGCAAGCAGCAACGCTTAAGCTTCAAGCGGAGGAGGCCTGGACGGACCAGGCCCGAACCCAGAGTCGCCTTGATCAGCTCCTCCTCGAGACCCAAAACCAGCGCGAGAAAGAGGACGACACAGATCCAGAGCTACAGAAAGAAGTAGAAAGACTTCAAAATGCCCTGCAAGATCTTCGCCTCGACACAGATCAAAGAGAAAAGCTGGAGAGAGAAGCAAGAAAAGAAATCAACAAAAAACTCCAGCAAGATGACACTCTCCTAAAAAGAGCAGAGACTGAACTGAAAGAAAGAGACTATAAAACCTGGGCCTGCAAAACACACTTGCAAGCGGCCCGAGCTAAAATCAACGAGCTTACTCTGCAGAGAGACGAGCTCCAAGATGAACTTGACACTGTTCACACAGAACTGAAACATTCTGACAGATTACAGAGTGGCTGGATCGGAGAAACGCACACCACAGAGTTTCTCCCGACCCGCCACTCCAACCCTTTCAGCCAAGAACCCAGAGCTGAAAAAGGGGGTGTAAGCTCACGGCTCAAGAAATCACCAGCCAGTTTACAAGAACACCTGTCAACAACGGAGGGGGGAGAACCCTTCCAGAGAATGCATGCCACTAAACCCTGCACGGCTCACCGAGAACTTGACAAGCTATCCAGAAGCATCCCTGCCAGGCTTCTGACTCTAAAGATGTTTTTTCTTACGGCCATTACCTCTCTAAAGAGAATTGGGGATTTACAGGCTTTGTCACTCCTGCCATCCTGTTTAGATTTTGCCCCTGGACGAGTCAGAACTATTTTGCATTCTCACCTTAACTATCCTCTGAAAGTTCCTTTCTTGACCATACATCCGGTCATTCTCGAAGCCTTCTGTCCTCCACCATTCATGACACTGGAGCAGGAAATACTTCACTCACTGTGTCCAGTACATGCTTTTCAGATTTACATCTACCGCACTAGCCAGTGGCGTAAGTCTGAGAAGCTTTTTATATGCCATTGGGGCCGCAACCGTGGGGCGGCTGCCACTAAGCAAACAATATCACATTGGGTGAGGGATGCTATTGCCCTAGCCTATGAGGTGCGTGGTCAAACTTTGCCTCCAGGAGTTAGGGCCATTGAACCAGAGGGGTTGCATCTTCAATGGTTTTTGCAAGAGGTGTGCCCTTGCAACAAGTGTGTGATGCAGCAGGTTGGTCCTCTCCACACACATTTGTCAGATTCTATAGTTTGGATGTCCATGCAGCACCGGGCTCAGATGTTCTCGAGTCGACATCCCACAGTCATGTCTGAGACCTCTTCGTGTTTTTGTGCACACACACTACACAACCGTGGGGGTACAGACACTTCCAGTGCGGCGGCGTTGGTATTCTCATTCCCATTAGCGCTTTTGAGCACAGCATCGAGAGTAACTTTTGAAAGGGAACGTCTCTGGTTACTTGACTGTAAACCTGTTACCTGAAAAAGCGGGAACGAGATGCTGCACCTCAATGCCGCACTGTCGATGTGCCTGGACATCTCTCAGACAAAGGGGTAACCTGAGGATGTGTCCGTTTCATGTCTATTTATAACCTGCAGGTGCACGTAATCAGTGACGTAACTCACAGAGGTTATTTAAGCTAATTTTTGGAGTGTTTGACACACATGCTTCACAACCGGTCGAACAAAGAATGTTCTCATTACCGTTTTTGAGCGCAGCATCTCGTTCCCACTTTTTCAGGGAACATGTAATGAGACAGAGGGGTCCAGAGACGATAGTAGCTACAGTCTTCTTAAGGAGTAAATAAGGATGTGCCGCAAGGTTGATTAAAAGAACTGAAAATTCACAAAGGTAACTCAGGGTGCAGTTCTTGAACAGAGAGATCAGGAGTACTGGCGAGATGAGAAGTTTTCTGCAACCCTCAACGAAGACCACTGGGTACAGCACAGAAGAGGTAAACACAACAGCAATACTGAGGCTCTATGTGTAACACTACTTAGACAGGACTAGACTAGACTAGTACAAGACAAAAAACAACTACAGCGAAGTCACGGTTACACTCTGACCTACTGGACAGGACGCGATAAAGCAGCAGATGTCTCGCTCACGGGAGGGCCACCAAAACCTCTGACGAATGGCGGCAATAGTGTCTCTGACCCCTGGGTGAGCGAACAATTTAGATTTTCGAATGGCCAAAAGCTCTCGGTTACCTACAGCATAATTCTGTTCAGCAGGGGTAAGGCGATGCAAAAAAAAAAAACGCAGGTATGAATCTGCTCATCAGCCGAGGAGCGCTGAGAGAGGATGGCCCCAACAGCCACCTCTGAAGCCTCGACCGCGACTATAAACTGTCTTTCTAAATCAGGGGTGATAAGGATAGGAGCGGATGAAAAGAGCGACTTGAGACGCTCGAAGGCTGCCTGGGTGGCCTCAGTCCAAGAGAATTGAGTCTTTTTAACCGAAGTAAGCGCAGTGAGGGGGGCTGCTACCTGACTGAAATTCTGAATGAAACGTCGATAAAAATTAGCAAAACCCAGAAAACGTTGAAGAGCGGCGTGAGACTCTGGCCTGGGCCAGTCAGTAACAGCGCAAATCTTGGACAGAGATTACTAATTACTAATTCTTGGATAGAGATTACAGAGTCCATACTAATACCCTGGGAAGAGATAACGGAACCAAAAAACGTGACAGATTGCATTTCTCTGCCTTGACAAAAAGACGGTTCTCCAAGAGTCGTTGAAGGACCTGTCTGACATGTTACATATGAACTTGAAGATTCAGAGAGAAAATCAAAATTTCATCAAGGTAAATGAACACGAACAGGTTTAACATGTCTCTAAGGACATCATTAACAAAAGCCTGAAATATGGAGGGGGCGTTAACTAGCCCGAACGGAAGAACGTGATAATCAAAGTGACCAAGGGGTGTATTAAATTCCGTCTTCCACACGACACCCTCTTTGATTCGTACAAGATGATATGCATTGCGAAGTTCCAGTTTTGTGAAGTATTGTGCCCCCTGCAGGATCTCAAAAGCTGATGACATAAGGGTAACGGGTACCGGTTCTTAACCTTTGTCATTCAAACCTCTGTAATGTGAGACTCACCGGTGCTGTGGAACAGTTAACCTGGGCAAGAACGCTACCATCCAGGGCAAAGATAGAGGTGGGATCCCGAAGTTCTACGAGAGGAATACCCTGTCACAGGGCCCAGCTCTTGTCAATAAAATTTCCCCTCCACTCCAGAATCTATCAAGTCAAGTCAAGTCACCTTTATTTATATAGCGCTTTAAACAAAATACATTGCGTCAAAGCAACTGAACAACATTCATTAGGAAAACAGTGTGTTAAAAATGCAAAATGACAGTTAAAGGCAGTTCATCATTGAATTCAGTGATGTCATCTCTGTTCAGTTTAAATAGTGTCTGTGCATTCATTTGCAATCAAGTCAACGATATCGCTGTAGATGAAGTGACCCCAACTAAGCAAGCCAGAGGCGACGGCGGCAAGGAACCGAAACTCCATCGGTGACAGAATGGAGAAAAAAACCTAGGGAGAAACCAGGCTCAGTTGGGGGGCCAGTTCTCCTCTGGCCAGACGAAACCAGCATTTCAATTCCAGGCTGCAGCGAAGTCAGGTTGTGTAGAAGAATCATCTGTTTCCTGTGGTCTTGTCCTGGTGGTCCTCTAAGACAAGGTCTTTACAGGGGATCTGTATCTGGGGCTCTAGTTGTCCTGGTCTCCGCTGTCTTTCAGGGCTGTAGAGGTCCTTTCTAGGTGCTGATCCACCATCTGGTCTGGATACGTACTGGATCCGGGTGACTGCAGTGACCCTCTGATCTTGATACAGACTGGATCTGGTGGCTACGGTGACCTCGGAGTAAGAGAGAAACAGAATAATATTAGCGTAGATGCCATTCTTCTAATGATGTAGCAAGTACATAGGGTGTAGCGAGTTTATACTTGACTAACTGGGGCCCAGGTCATGAAGCAGACAGACTGGCTAAACCGACCGTCTGCTAGCTGCCTCCCGTCACAGAGGTCAGTTAATTCTCAGCGCATAGAGACTCTTTCACCTAGATATCACACTATAGAGACTGTGTCTATTCCCCTAACTAGAAAATACAAAAAAATGTCCAAACCAAGTTAAGATTAACAATTTAATTGAGGTTCAACAAATAAAAAACAGATGCAATATGGATAAACAAATGATAAAGCTTGGCTTATTGAATATCAGATCCCTTTCTACGAAAACACTTTTTGTAAATAATATGATCACTGATCATAATATAGATGTCCTCTGTTTGACAGAAACCTGGCTAAAACCTGATGATTACATTATTTTAAATGAGTCCACCCCCCAAGATTACTGTTATAAACATGAGCCGCGTCTAAAAGGCAAAGGGGGAGGGGTTGCTTCAATTTATAACAACGTTTTCAGGATTTCTCAGGGTGCAGGCTTCAAGTATAACTCGTTTGAAGTAATGGTGCTTCATATAACATTATCCAGAGAAACAAATGTTAATGATAAATCCCCTGTTATGTTTGTACTGGCTACTGTATACAGGCCACCAGGGCACCATACAGACTTTATTAAAGAGTTTGGTGATTTTACATCCGAGTTAGTTCTGGCTGCAGATAAAGTTTTAATAGTTGGTGATTTTAATATCCATGTTGATAATGAAAAAGATGCATTGGGATCAGCATTTATAGACATTCTGAACTCTATTGGGGTTAGACAACATGTTTCAGGACCTACTCATTGTCAAAATCATACTGATTTAATACTGTCACATGGAATTGATGTTGATAGTGTTGATATTATTCAGCCAAGTGATGATATCTCAGATCATTATTTAGTTCTGTGCAAACTTCATATAGCCAAAATTGTAAATTCTACTTCTTGTTACAAGTATGGAAGAATCATCACTTCTACCACAAAAGACTGCTTTTTAAGTTATCTTCCTGATGTATCCAAATTCCTTAGCATATCCAAAACCTCAGAACAACTTGATGATGTAACAGAAACTATGGACTCTCTCTTTTCTAGCACTTTAAATACAGTTGCTCCTTTACGCTTAAGGAAGGTTAAGGAAAAGTTTGACACCATGGTATAATGAGTATACTCGCACCCTAAAGAGAGCAGCCCGAAAAATGGAGCGCAGCTGGAGGAAAACAAAACTAGAGGTATTTCGTATTGCTTGGCGGGAAAGTAACCTATCCTACAGAAAAGCATTAAAAACTGCTAGATCCGATTACCTTTCTTCTCTTTTAGAAGAAAACAAACATAACCCCAGGTATTTATTCAATACAGTGGCTAAATTAACGAAAAATAAAGCCTCAACAAGTGTTGACGTTTCCCAACACCACAGCAGTAATGACTTTATGAACTACTTTACTTCTAAAATCGATACTATTAGTGTCACAGTGTCTGGGTTGTGTTCCCTGGGTTTCCACTAGGTGTCCTCCTTTTCCACGGTGTCTGTCACCTTATCACTTCCTGTTCCCTTATTTGGTCACCTTCCTCCTTGTTTGAGTTAATTGATTGTTCCCCACCTGTCTCCAGTTCCCTCATCATCCTTCTGTGTATTTATACCCGGTCTGTCTGAGTCTGTGTCACGGAGTCCTTGTCTTACATGTGATACTATTCAGAGTCTGCTCTTGCCGTGTGTTCTTGTTTTGTTTTCATGTTTATTGGATATTCTGGTTTTGACACTGCCTGGACTGTTTACCCTTTTGGATTGCCCCTCAATAAACCTCTTACCTGCACTTGGATCTCTCCTGTGTTTCCTGTATCACCGAACGTGACAGAAGGACTCCGTCACCCTGAGATCCAGCGGTATGTCGGTTGACGCTTTTTCCCCAGCAACCGAGCGGGAGAGAAGCAATCGGTTTTAGGGAACCCGCCTGGTCGTGTTTCGTGGGACCAGGGGAGGTCGCCGAGGAGGAGGTGGGCGAGAGGAAGCTCAGCATCGCTCTCCACCATGGCCCCCCTTCGACTCGGGGCTCATGTGGGAGGGACCAAAGCCGCCGTCTCACCATGGCAGAAGGAGAAAGCCAGCGCCACTGCCCATGATGGCCGCAGGTCCAGCGCCACAGCACAAGATAGCCGCCAACCCAGCGCCGCTGCGGTGCATGGCCACCAACCCCGCACCACGAGGCAAGATGGAAGCCAGCCTCACACCACAGTACAGGATGGCCGCCAGCTCAGCGCCACGAGGCAACATGGCCGCCAACCTAGTACCACGAAGCAAGACGGCCGCCAGCCCAGCGCCACAGCACAAGATGGCCATCAACCCAGCGCCACGAGGCAATATGGACGCCAGCACAACGCCACAGCACAAAGTGGTCACCAGTTCAGCGCCACGGTGCAAGATGGCTGCCAGCTCAGCGCCAACACCCAAGATGGCCACGGACACATTTCTCGATTACTTCGAGATGCTGTCAAAGATCCTAGAGATTCCCAAGACGGTTCACGTCATGGCTGCTGAGCCAGCGCCACAGCCCAAGATGGCCGCCAGCCCAGCGCCACAGCACCGAGTGGTCGCCAGCCCAGCACCACAGCACAAGATGGCCGCTAACCCGGCGCCAATGCCCAAGATGGCCACCGGTCCAGCACCACAACACAGGATGGCTGTCAGCCCAGCGCCACAGTACAAGATGGCCGCTAACCCAGCGCCGCTGCACAGGATGACAGTCACAGCTGACCCTCTGGAGTTGAGTCAGGTTCCAGTGAACTCTCCAGAGTCAAATCAGGTTCCAGTGAACTCTTCAGAGTCGAGTCAGGTTCCAAATGACCCTCCAGAGTCGAATCAGGTTCCAGTTGACCCTCCAGAGTCGAGTCAGGTTCCTGTTGACCCTCCAGAGTCGAGTCAGGTTCCAGTTGACCCTCCAGATTTGAGTCAGGTTCCAGTTGACCCTCCAGAGTCGAGTCAGGTTCCATTTGACCCTCCAGAGTCGAGTCAGGTTCCAGTGAACTCTCCAGAGTCGAGTCAGGTTCCAGTGAACTCTCCAGAGTCGAGTCAGGTTCCAGTGAACTCTCCAGAATCGAGTCAGGTTCCAGTGAACTCTACAGAGTCGAGTCAGGTTCCAGTGAACTCTCCAGAGTCAAGTCAGGTGTTCGTGGACCCTTCAGAGTCAGGGCTAGTCACCGCTGACTCTCCAGAGCCAGGGCTAGTCACCGCTGACCTTCCAGAGTCAGGGCTAGTCACCGCTGACCTTCCAGAGTCAGGGCTAGTCACCGCTGACCTTCCAGAGTCAGGGCTAGTCACCGCTGACCCTCCAGAGTCAGGGCTAGTCACCGCTGACCCTCCAGAGTCAGGGCTAGTTACCGAGGACCTTTCAGAGCCAGGGCTAGGTACCATGGACTTTCCAGAGACAAGGCTGGTCACCGTTGACCTTTCAGAGTCAAGTCAAGTCACTGGTGATCTTCAAGGACAGAGTCAAGTCACTGGTGATTTTCAAGGACTGAGTCAAGTCACCGGTGATCTTCATGAACAAGTGCCAGTCACCAATGATCTTCGCGAGCAGAGTCAGGCCAGCACCGATCTTCTGGAGTCCAGTAAAAACACCAGGGGATTACCAGAGCTTCGTCGTTCCGCTGGTCCGGCCGCACGGAGGTCTGATCCGCCCTGGAGGGCTTCCGCCTTGACCACACGGCTGTGGTGGTCTTCTGCTCCGCCCTGGGGGAAAGCAGCATCGACCACAAGGACGTGGTGGTCTTCTGCTCCGCCCTGGGAGGCTTCTGCCCGGACCACACGGTTGTGGTGGTCTTCTGCTCCGCCCCGGGGGACTCCGGCATCGACCACAGGGACATGGTGGTCATCTGCTCCGCCCTGGGGGACTCCGACATCGACCACAAGGATGTAGTGGTCTTCCGCTCTGCCCTGGGAGACCCGGCATCGACCACGAGGACGTGGTGGTCTTCTGCTCCGCCCTGGGGGGCTTCCGCTCTGACCACATGGTTGTGGTGGGCTTCTGCTTCGCCCTGGGGGACTCCGGCATCGACCACAAGGACGTGGTGGTCATCTGCTCTGCCCTGGGGGATTCTGACGTCGACCACAAGGATGTGGTGGTCTTCCGCTCCGCCCTGGGGGACTCTGGCATCGACCATGAGGACGTGGTGGTCTTCTGGAAGTCGTGGCCTAATGGTTAGAGAGTCGGACTGGCAATCGAAAGGTTGTGAGTTCGAGTCTCGGGTCGGCAGGAATTGTAGGTGGGGGGAGTGCATGTACAGTTCTCTCTCCACCTTCAATACCACGACTTAGGTGCCCTTGAGCAAGGCACCGAACACCCAACTGCTAAATGGCTAAATGGCATAAATGGCTGCCCACTGCTCCGGGTGTGTGTTCACAGTGTGTGTGTGTTATCACTGCTCTGTGTGTGTGCACTTCGGATGGGTTAAATGCAGAGCACAAATTCTGAGTATGGGTCACCATACTTGGCTGAATGTCACGTCACTTTCACTTTCTGCTCCGCCCTGGGGGGCTTCCGCTCTGACCACACAGTTGTGGTGGGCTTCTGCTCCGCCCTGGGGGGGCTTCATGTTGTTGTTTGTTTTTTGTTTTATGTGTTCACTTCTGTCCCTGTTCCCCTCTGTTAGTCTGGCCCTCCATCCCTCCCCCTGAACCTCCTCCGGTCCTCCTCCCTCCTGGTCTTCCTGTTTTGTGTTTACATTCTGGTGCCTGTTCCCCATGTTTTTCTTTTCTGGCCCTCCGTCCCTCCCCCTGAGCCTCCACCTGTCCGCCTCCCTCCTGGTCTCTGTTTTGTGTCTGTCTTGGAGCGTCTGGGAGCCGCTCCGTAGAGGGGGGGTACTGTCACAGTGTCTGGGTTGTGTTCCCTGGGTTTCCACTAGGTGTCCTCCTTTTCCACGGTGTCTGTCACCTTATCACTTCCTGTTCCCTTATCTGGTCACCTTCCTCCTTGTTTGAGTTAATTGATTGTTCCCCACCTGTCTCCAGTTCCCTCAGTTCATACATCCCTTCTGTGTATTTATACCTTGTCTGTCTGAGTCTGTGTCACGGAGTCCTTGTCTTATGTGTGATACTATTCAGAGTCTGCTCTTGCCGTGTGTTCTTGTTTTGTTTTCATGTTTATTGGATATTCTGGTTTTGACCCTGCCTGGACTGCTTACTCTTTTGGATTGCCCCTCAATAAACCTCTTACCTGCACTTGGATCTCTCCTGTGTTTCCTGTATCACCGAACGTGACAATTAGATATAAAATTGCAACCATTCAGCTGTCAGCTACAGTATCACATCAGACAGTGCACTATAGACCCCCTGAGGAACAGTTCCACTCATTCTCTACTATAGGAGAGGAAGAATTGTATAAACTTGTTAAATCATCTAAACCAACAACATGTATGTTAGACCCTATACCATCTAAGCTACTAAAAGAGGTGCTTTCAGAAGTCATAGATCCTCTTCTGACTATTATTAATTCCTCATTGTCATTAGGATATGTCCCCAAAACCTTCAAACTGGGCTGTTATTAAGCCTCTCATCAAAAAACCACAACTTGACCCCAAAGAACTAGTTAATTATAGACCAATCTCGAATCTCCCTTCTGTCCAAGATACTGGAAAAGGTGGTATCCTCACAAGTATATTCCTTCTTAGAGAAAAATGGTATATGTGAGGATTTCCAGTCAGGATTTAGACCATATCATAGTACTGAGACTGCTCTCCTTAGAGTTACAAATGATCTGCTCTTATCATCTGATCGTGGGTGTCTCTCTCTGTTAGTTTTATTGGATCTTAGTGCTGCGTTTTACACAATTGACCACAACATTCTTTTGCATAGACTTGAACACTTTGTTGGCATCAATGGAAGTGCATTAGCATGGTTTAAATCGTACTTATGTGACCGCCATCAGTTCGTAGCAGTGAATGAAGATCATTCATATCGATCAGTATCATATCGATCACAAGTGCAGTATGGAGAACCTCAAGGCTCAGTACTAGGGCCGCTACTCTTCACGCTTTATATGTTACCCTTGGGAGATATCATCAGGAAACATGGTGTTAGCTTTCACTGTTATGCTGATGATACTGAGCTCTATATTTCTTCGCGGCCCGGTGAAACACACCAATTTGAAAAACTAATGGAATGCATAGTTGATATAAAAAACTGGATGACGAGTAATTTCTTACTGCTAAATTCTGAAAAAACAGAGGTGTTAATTATAGGACCTAAAAACTCTGCTTGTAATAACCTAGAACAATGTCTAAGACTTGATGGTTGCTCTGTCAATTCTTCGTCATCAGTTAAGAAACTAGGTGTGCTATTTGATCGCAATCTTTCCTTAGAAAGCCACGTTTCTAGCATTTGTAAAACTGCATTTTTCCATCTCAAAAATATATCTAAATTACGGCCTATGCTCTCAATGTCAAATGCAGAAATGTTAATCCATGCATTTATGACCTCAAGGTTAGATTATTGTAATGCTTTATTGGGTGGTTGTTCTGCACGCTTAGTAAACAAACTACAGCTAGTCCAAAATGCAGCAGCAAGAGTTCTTACTAGAACCAGGAAGTATGACCATATTAGACCGGTCCTGTCAACACTGTACTGGCTCCCTATCAAACATCGTATAGATTTTAAAATATTGCTTATTACTTATAAAGCCCTGAATAGTTTTGCACCTCAGTATTTGAATGAGCTCCTTTTACATTTTAATCCTCTACGTCCGCTACGTTCTCAAAACTCAGGCAATTTGATAATACCTAGAAAATCAAAATCAACTGCGGGCGGCAGATCCTTTTCCTATTTGGCGCCTAAACTCTGGAATAACCTACCTAACATTGTTCGGGAGGCAGACACACTCTTGCAGTTTAAAGACCCATCTCTTTAACCTGGCTTACACATAACATACTAATATGCTATTAATATCTAAATCCGTTAAAGGATTTTTAGGCTGCATTAATTAGGTAAACCGGAACCAGAAACACTTCCCATAACACCCTATGTACTTGCTACATCATTAGAAGAATGGCATCTACGCTAATATTTGTCTGGTTCTCTCTTATTCCGAGGTCACTGTAGCCACCAGATCCAGTATGTATCCAGATCAGAGGGTCACTGCAGTCACCCGGATCCAGTGCGTATCCAGACCAGATGGTGGATCAGCACCTAGAAAGGACCTCTACATCCCTGAACGACAGCGGAGACCAGGACAACTAGAGCCCCAGAGACAGATCCCCTGTAAAGACCTTGTCTCAGATGACCACCAGGACCAGACCACAGGAAACAGATGATTCTTCTGCACAATCTGACTTTGCTGCAGCCTGGAATTGAACTACTGGTTTCGTCTGGTCAGAGGAGAACTGGCTACCCAACTGAGCCTGGTTTCTCCCAAGGTTTTTTTCTCCATTCTGTCACCGATGGAGTTTCGGTTCCTTGCCGCTGTCGCCTCTAGCTTGCTTAGTTGGGGTCACTTCATCTACAGCGATATCGATGACTTGATTGCAAATAAATGCACAGACACTATTCAACTGAACAGAGATGACATCACTGAATTCAATGATGAACTGCCTTTAACTATCATTTTGCATTATTGACACACTGTTTTCCTAATGAATGTATTTTGTTTAAAGCGCTATATAAATAAAGGTGACTTGACTTGACTTGTTATGGGAAGTGTTCCCGGTTCCAGTTTACCTAATTATTGCAGCCTAAAAATCCTTTAACGGATTTGGATATTAAAAGCATATTAGTATGTTATGTGTAAGCCAGGTTAAAGAGATGGGTCTTTAATCTAGATTTAAACTGCAAGAGTGTGTCTGCCTCCCGAACAATATTAGGTAGGTTATTCCAGAGTTTAGGCGCCAAATAGGAAAAGGATCTGCCGCCCGCAGTTGATTTTGATATTCTAGGTATTATCAAATTGCCTGAGTTTTGAGAACAAAACGGACGTAGAGGATTATAATGTAAAAGGAGCTCATTCAAATACTGAGGTACTAAACCATTCAGGGCTTTATAAGTAATAAGCAATATTTTAAAATCTATACGATGTTTGATAGGGAGCCAGTGCAGTGTTGACAGGACAGGGCTAATATGGTCATACTTCCTGGTTCTAGTAAGAACTCTTGCTGCTGCATTTTGGACTAGCTGTAGTTTGTTTACTAAGCGTGCAAAACAACCACCCAATAAAGCATTACAATAATCTAACCTTGAGGTCATAAATGCATGGATTAACATTTCTGCATTTGACATTGAGAGCATGGGCCGTAATTTAGATATATTTTTGAGATGGAAAAATGCAGTTTTATCAATGCGTGGCTAGAAACGTGGCTTTCTAAGGAAAGATTGCGATCAAATAGCACACCTACAGTCGTGGCCAAAAGTTTTGAGAAATACATAAATATTAATTTTCAAAAAGTTTGATGAAAATTACATAAATATTAATTTTCAAAAAGTTTGCTGCTAAACTGCTTTGAGATCTTTGTTTCAGTTGTTTCTGTGATGAACTGAAATATAATTACAAGCACTTCATACGTTTCAAAGGCTTTTATCGACAATTACATGACATTTATTCAAAGTCAGTATTTGCAGTGTTGGCCCTTCTTTTTCAGGACCTCTGCAATTCGACTGGGCATGCTCTCAATCAACTTCTGGGCCAAATCCTGACTGATAGCAATCCATTCTTTCATAATCACTTCTTGGAGTTTGTCAGAATTAGTGGGTTTTTGTTTGTCCACCCGCCTCTTGAGGATTGACCACAAGTTCTCAATGGGATTAAGATCTGGGGAGTTTCCAGGCCATGGACCCAAAATTTCAACATTCTGGTCCCCCGAGCCACTTAGTTATCACTTTTGCCTTATGGCACGGCGCTCCATCGTGCTGGAAAATGCATTGTTCTTCACCAAACTGTTGTTGGATTGTTGGAAGAAGTTGCTGTTGGAGGGTGTTTTGGTACCATTCTTTATTCATGGCTGTGTTTTTGGGCAGAATTGTGAGTGAGCCCACTCTCTTGGATGAGAAGCAACCCCACACATGAATAGTGTCAGGATGCTTTACTGTTGGCATGACACAGGACTGATGGTAGTGCTCACCTTTTCTTCTCCGGACAGGCCTTTTTCCAGATGCCCCAAACAATCGGAAAGGGGCTTCATCGGAGAATATGACTTTGCCCCAGTCCTCAGCAGTCCATTCACTATACTTTCTGCAGAAGATCAATCTGTCCCTGATGTTTTTTTTTTGGAGAGAAGTGGCTTCTTTGCTGCCCTTCTTGACACCAGGCCATCTTCCAAAAGTCTTCGCCTCACTGTGCGTGCAGATGCGCTCACACCTGCCTGCTGCCATTCCTGAGCAAGCTCTGCACTGGGAGCACTCTGATCCCGCAGCTGAATCCTCTTTAGGAGACGATCCTGGCGCTTGCTGGACTTTCATGGATGCCCTGAAGCCTTCTTTACAAGAATTGAACCTCTTTCCTTGAAGTTCTTGATGATCCTATAAATTGTTGATTTAGGTGCAATCTTAGTAGCCACAATATCCTTGCCTGTGAAGCCATTTTTATGCAACGCAATGATGGCTGCACGCGTTTCTTTGGAGGTCACCATGGTTAACAATGGAAGAACGATGATTTCAAGCATCACCCTCCTTTTAACATGTCAAGTCTGCCATTCTAACCCAATCAGCCTGACATAATGATCTCCAGCCTTGTTCTCGTCAACATTCTAACCTGAGTTAACAAGACGATTACAGAAAAGATCTCAGCAGGTCCTTTTATGACAGCAATGAAATGCAGTGGAAAGGTTTTTTTGGGATTAAGTTAATTTTCATGGCAAAGAAGGACTATGCAATTCATCTGATCACTCTTCATAACATTCTGGAGTATATGCAAATTGCTATTATAAAAACTTAAGCAGCAACTTTTCCAATTTCCAATATTTATGTAATTCTCAAAACTTTTGGCCACGACTGTAGGTTCCTAACTGATGACGAAGAATTGACAAAGCAACCATCAAGTCTTAGACAGTGTTCTAGGTTATTACAAGCAGAGTTTTTAGGTCCTATAATTAACACCTCTGTTTTTTCAGAATTAAGCAGTAAGAAATTACTCGTCATCCAGGTTTTTATATCGACTATCCAATCCATTAGTTTTTCAAATTGGTGTGTTTCAATGGGCTGCGAAGAGGCTCTCATCAAGGCATGGCAGGAAGCAGAAGATTCGGCCCAGTGGAGAGAAACAAGGAAGGTGGTCCGGAAGCGCGGTTGAGGGTCCAGAGAAGAGGCGCTCACCAGTCTCCCTCTTACGACTGGTGAGCTCTGGCTTTTACCAGGCACGCGGCGGCGAAGTGTCCCTCCGAGCCGCAGTAAAGGCAGAGGCAGTTAACTATCCAATGCTGTCGTTCATCAGCTGAGATTCGGATCCCTCCCAGCTGCATCGGTTCAGGTGCAATAGAGGCTGTTGATGGAGAGCTGCCAGTGGATGACAAGGTAGGCGTGGTCAGAACGCGGCGAGCCTGTTGGCGCAGCTCAAAGCACTTCTCCACTCGCAAGGTGGAATCGATCAGAGGATCAAGGCAAGTCGGTACCTCTCGGGCCAACACTTCATCCCTTATCTCGGCATCTAGCCCCTCAATGTAACGGGCCACCAGGGCTGGCTCGTTCCAGCCACATGAAGTAGCGAAAGTGCGAAACTCTACAGAAAAGTTGGTGACAGTGCGTCGTCCCTGCCATAAGGAGGACAAAGCGCGAGAAGCTTCTGGGGAGGACTCTCTGGAGAAGGAAGACGGCTGGAGTGAGAAAACGACCTCGCACTGAGTTAGGAAAGGCAGACAATCAGTGGGTTCACCAGAGTAACATGGGGGGTTGTTCACCCGTGGCTCGGGCGAATCCTGGGGGACGGACTGGGAAGCGTCCCTCCGAAGTAAGTGGAGTTGCTGCAAAAGGTCGGTCACCTGTATGGATAACGAGTCCACCATCTGGTGAGCCACAGTGAGTTCCTCATCTTGCCTTCCCAGCAATGCTTCCTGCATCTCTACAGTGGTCTGGAAAGGGTGACCCCCAGCCTGATCCATTCCTTCTGGTCGGATTATTCTGTAATGAGACAGAGGGGTCCAGAGACGATAGCAGGTAATTTTAATCAGTAAATAAGGATGCGCCGCAAGGCTGATTAACAGAACTGAAAATTCACAAAGGTAACTCAGGGTGCTTGACTGCTTCTTCTCCAAACGGTAACAGAGGATTTCAGCCAGAGATCCGGACAGCTCTTGAACAGAGAGATTAGGAGAACTGGCGAGATGAGAAGTTCTCTGCAACCCTCAACGAAGACCACTGGGTACAGCACAGAAGAGGTAAACACAACAGCAAGAATGAGGCTCTATATGTAACACTACTTAGACAGGACTGGACTAGACTAGTACAAGACAAAAAACAATTACAGCGAAGTCACGGTTACACTCTGCACCGTGCATCTAGGTTAAACAATAATCCGACAACACAGACACGAAAAAGAGAGCTAGATATAGCGAGGGCAAAAAGGGGCAGATAGAGAACAGGTGAGATGATGAGAGAATGAGATCCAGCTGACAGTAATGAGGGGTAGAGATAGTGGGTAAGAGTGAAAGTAGGACATAAAACGATGAGAGGGAGGCAAGGGATGAGAAAAGAGAAGGAAAGAGCCAGTATCATGACAGAACAGGGTTACAGTCAAGTAACCCTAGACAAAATCTTTCATACAGTAGGCCAAGTGCATTTTTATAAAACTAAATGCTCAATAAAGCAGTTCTCATTTACTTATTTTCTGTTTACTTAAATGTAACTTGCAATCACTTTAATGAGACGCAATGTATTTTATTTAAGCGCTATATAAATAAAGGTGACTTGACTTGACTTTTTATGGGAAGTGTTCCCAGTTCCAGTTTACCTAATTAATGCAGCCTAAAAATCCTTTAACGGATTTGGATATTAAAAGCATATTAGTATGTTATGTGTAAGCCAGGTTAAAGAGATGGGTCTTTAATCTAGATTTAAACTGCAAGAGTGTGTCTGCCTCCCGAACAATATTAGGTAGGTTATTCCAGAGCTTAGGCGCCAAATAGGAAAAGGATCTGCCGCCCGCAGTTGATTTTGATATTCTAGGTATTATCAAATTGCCTGAGTTTTGAGAACGTAACGGACGTAGAGGATTATAATGTAAAAGGAGCTCATTCAAATACTGAGGTACTAAACCATTCAGTGCTTTATAAGTAATAAGCAATATTTTAAAATCTATACAATGTTTGATAGGGAGCCAGTGCAGTGTTGACAGGACCAGGCTAATATGGTCATACTTCCTGGTTCCAGTAAGAACTCTTGCTGCTGCATTTTGGACTAGCTGTAGTTTGTTTACTAAGTGCGCAGAACAACCACCCAATAAAGCATTACAATAATCTAACCTTGAGGTCATAAATGCATGGATTAACATTTCTGCATTTGACATTGAGAGCATAGGCCGTAATTTAGATATATTTTTGAGATGGAAAAACGCAGTTTTACCAATGCTAGAAACGTGGCTTTCTAAGGAAAGATTGCGATCAAATAGCACACCTACAGTCGTGGCCAAAAGTTTTGAGAATTACATAAATATTAGTTTTCAAAAAGTTTGCTGCTAAACTGCTTTTAGATCTTTGTTTCAGTTGTTTCTGTGATGTACTGAAATATAATTACAAGCACTTCATACATTTCAAAGGCTTTTATCGACAATTACATGACATTTATGCAAAGAGTCAGTATTTGCAGTGTTGGCCCTTCTTTTTCAGGACCTCTGCAATTCGACTGGGCATGCTCTCAATCAACTTCTGGGCCAAATCCTGACTGATAGCAATCCATTCTTTCATAATCACTTCTCGGAGTTTGTCAGAATTAGTGGGTTTTTGTTTGTTCACCCGCCTCTTGAGGATTGACCACAAGTTCTCAGTGGGATTAAGATCTGGGGAGTTTCCAGGCCATGGACCCAAAATTTCAACATTCTGGTCCCCGAGCCACTTAGTTATCACTTTTGCCTTATGGCACGGTGCTCCATCGTGCTGGAAAATGCATTGTTCTTCACCAAACTGTTGTTGGATTATTGGGAGAAGTTGCTGTTGGAGGGTGTTTTGGTACCATTCTTTATTCATGGCTGTGTTTTTGGGCAGAATTGTAAGTGAGCCCACTCCCTTGGATGAGAAGCAACCCCACACATGAATGGTGTCAGGATGCTTTACTGTTGGCATGACACAGGACTGATGGTAGTGCTCACCTTTTCTTCTCTGGACAAGCCTTTTTCCAGATGCCCCAAACAATCGGAAAGGGGCTTCATCTGAGAATATGACTTTGCCCCAGTCCTCAGCAGTCCATTCACTATAGTTTCTGCAGAAGATCAATCTGTCCCTGATGTTTTTTTTGGAGAGAAAAGGCTTCTTTGCTGCCCTTCTTGACACCAGGCCATCTTCCAAAAGTCTTCACCTCACTGTGCGTGCAGATGCGCTCACACCTGCCTGCTGCCATTCCTGAGCAAGCTCTGCACTGGTGGCACTCCGATCCCGCAGCTGAATCCTCTTTAGGAGACAATCCTGGCGCTTGCTGGACTTTCTTGGATGCCCTGAAGCCTTCTTTACAAGAATTGAACCTCTTTCCTTGAAGTTCTTGATGATCCTATAAATTGTTGATTTAGGTGCAATCTTAGTAGCCACAATATCCTTGCCTGTGAAGCCGTTTTTATGCAATGCAATGATGGCTGCACGCGTTTCTTGTTTCGTTTTCGCGTCACCATGGTTAACAATGGAAGAACAATGATTTCAAGCATCACCCTCCTTTTAACATGTCAAGTCTTCCATTCTAACCCAATCAGCCTGACATAATGATCTCCAGCCTTGTGCTCGTCAACATTCTCACCTGAGTTAACAAGACGACTAATGAAATGATCTCAGCAGGTCCTTTAATGACAGCAAAGAAATGCAGTGGAAAGGTTTTTTTGGGATTAAGTTAATTTTCATGGCAAAGAAGGACTATGCAATTCATCTGATCACTCTTCATAACATTCTGGAGTATATGCAAATTGCTATTATAAAAACTTCAGCAGCAACTTTTCCAATTTCCAATATTTATGTAATTCTCAAAACTTTTGGCCACGACTGTACACTTTACATACAGTATGAAGCACGAATTCACTCCTAAGCGCACACTCTCATAAGTACACATGCATAATCATTGTAGGAGCATGTCTGGTATTCTGCTAATTATACATACTGACTCCAAAAAGTTTGGGGAAATTTAATGAACACAAATGTATGAATGTCATTGCATTATATAACAAAATATCAAAGCAGCATTTGTTTTAAAGGATGGCAGAAACATACTTTTCAAGCAAAACATTACACTGAAAACATTGCATACTTCACTTCAAATCATTGAAAAATTAAGTCAGTTTAAAACTAAAAACCTTGACAAAAGGGACTTCAAAATAAATGTGTTTTAAGGAATATCTCTACATTTATTTCCTTGTAAACTACAGTTTGTTTGATGGTATACCTAATGCAATGACATTGTGATATGTGTAAAGTCTCTGCAATTTCCAGGCTGCTTCAAAACTGGGCATTCAGCTCTATTGTTAGTCAGTTTGTTTGGACCAGTGAAGGGTACAGAGGTCATCTTGAGTAATTCCAAACTCTTTGGAGCAAATTACAGTAATACTATCCTTATTCATTCATTTGATGTCAATGTGCTGTGATTTGTACTTACAAGTAAAGTGTAATGAAACTACATGTACATTCTGTTTAATAGCATTTGTGTTTGCAAAGGCACTGACCCACAACCAGGGTGTATGTGTATTGTTTCTGGTGCATGTCGGTAGACACACTTCTGTGGCACTAACAGAGTCAGCATGCTTGAAGGTCATTTACAGTCACTTGAATATGAATATGGCCTGATGTCCCATACATCAGCAATCTGTCCCATTCTTTTCCTGGTCATATTCAGACAGACTGCACAGTGAGCCCTGAAATGCTAAACAGCCTTTAGCATCACGCTACCATTCCAGTTTAACATCCGTCTGTTCAAACATGCCATGAATGACATAAGGAGGACAGAAGATGATTTGCACAAACCAACAGTTTCTCTCGCAGGGTCAGTTTTATTCAATGGTGCTTCCATCTGTATTTATCTGCACCTCTTCCTTTCTTCTGTCCTTTTGATGCACTATATGCCAAGTTTTCTGAAGCCATACAACTTAAGTGAGGAAAAAATCTCATTATTCACTAGACAAATTAACATCTGAGTTTGTAAGAGGAGATCTTTTCAATTAATGGGTTTATCCTATTAATGGTTTTTGCATCAACACCCAATCCAGTTACATATGCAAAATACCATGCTCTAAGACATAGTGTAGTAAACTTTCACTTCTAAAGTTTGTCACCATTGGCTCACTGATCCCCTAGAGGGTTAAAAGACCTCACATCTGTGACCCGCCTCGTTCTCTTCACTCCTCTGGTAGACCACCATTGAGTCAGAATAACATCTTTGGAGTTCATCACTCTTCAAATCTGGAGAACGTGATCGCAATTCCAACACCACCAAACCTGCAAGTATTATACATTTAACTAAACAATACAGAGGATTAGTTGTTGACCCCATTGTACAACTGTGCTGATGGTTTCTGCTCAGGTGTTTAACTGACTCATTTTCCATAGCTGCATTCTCTGGTTTCTCTAACTGTTTTATTCATCCACTTTAACTCGCCTGTGTATGAGTGTGTGTGTGTGTGTGTGTGTGTGTGTGTGTGTGTGTGTATGTGCATGTTTGTAAGACTAGTTTGTGTTAGCGTTTAGTTATTAAACTTTTTGTGCACAAATACCATATTTCTGTATTCTGATTCTGCCACTACTTGTGGATAATGTCCCTTTAATAATTCCTGATCATGCTACATGCTCTAATGCACTAGTAAGTCTAAGGAAGTTATTTTCTATGGCCATTAAATTATAATTTCTTAGAGCTGATATGATATTACACTGAATGTTCGCTGGATGAACAGATTAGTTGAAGGTAATATTAATTCTGCTACAGTTACTACTGGCAGCTGATATAAATAAATGTAATCATTATTATTATTATTATTATTATTATCAACCCTACCTGCACAGTTGAATCTCACTGACAATATTGAAGAAACAACTTTTTAAATCATATTGTCTGTGATCCCACAACTGTGTCAGAAGTTAATCTAAGCACACAAAAATCACACATACATATTTAGGTAAACACAAAGTGACAGTGGATGAATGAAACCGAAAAAGAAGCAGGTAATTGATTATGCTTAAGAGTCAGTTCAGTTCAGTTATAACACTTCTCAAAATAGTTTAGCATGTTAATGGATATTGTAATGTATAATTAAGAAAACGTTGCTTTATTGGAAGTGGGATACTGTATTGTGACAGTTTAATATTGTTTGTCAGTAAAAGCTGATTCAATAATTTCCTTTAACTTTCAAGTCTCCGTGGTGTTTTGAAACAACACTCCACACCCAGTGGAGCAGAGCGAGGCCGGTGGAGTAAGGACGAGAGAGGACCAGGCCTGGACTATATGTCATTGTTTTATGCGGCAGTTGTCTATGAGTGGCTGTCACATTTACTTGCATTTTGTGTTCATTTATTTATTAAAGTTTTATGATTAAATGTTCAGCGGTTCCTGCCTCCTTCTTCTCAACCTACGAACTTTGTTACATTGGTGCCGAAACTCAGGAGGAAGGAAGGACATGCTGTCAGAGAACCCTTGCTGCTGTGGGGGATCGCAGTGCAGCAGGAAGAAGCGGAGAGCGCCGGTGGCTGCCAGAAACGGTGGTGATGGAGTGATGGAAGACAAGGTGGGACAGAGTACTCGCTGCCGTGCCCCTGGGTTGAGAAGGTGTGGCTGCCATCCAAGAGGAAGCAGAGGAGTAGGCGCCCATTGCTCGGGGGCAGAAGCCTGCTGCCGTCCACCATGTTTGGCAAAGAGCAGGAAACAGAGGACTTACCCCCCGCTGCCCTCAACAGAAGGAGCCATCGCCGTCTGCCAGGAGGCAAAGGAGCGTTGGGCCATCCACCAAAGATGTCCAGTACCATTGCATGGCACCGCAAGTGAGAGCCTCTCAACTGGTTGAGGACCAAGATGTAGTGTGTACTGGAACCGGGCCAATAATTTATTTATTTTCCTCTCTTTCCTTTCTCATGTCTGTCTCTCCTCCTTCTGTCTCCTTTTCTCTCACCTTGTCTGTCCTTACCCGCAGGTATGCCTCGGCTGCAATGATCGGCAGAGTGAGTGGCGATGAGTGTACGTGATGAGTGGGGCGGGTCTGTGGGAGCAGACTGAGGCCAGCGGAGTAAATGATAATGAGTGTAGTGGACAGCACATTCCAGGGCCCAGTTTATGGCGGAGACCCTCTCTGACCACAATAGTGGAAAAAGGTTTGCTACAATTTGATTGGATCTTGGTGGAAACATAAGCAAACTGTCCAACACCATCAGATAAAGATGCCAGGAAAACAGCCAGACACCTCTTAGATGGCAAGAAGAAGACCTTTGGTACAAAGCACGGGAAGGACAGGACTTTTCATTGGTCAAAATACAGTTTCTGCCCTTCACCCACCATCAGACTGATTACTAAAGTTTTGCATGCAACAGCAGTGGGTGAAACAAAGAGAGATCACAGAGTTCCATACAAATTCATTCATAACTATGTTATCAAACCTTAAACTGATGCAAACTACAACACACACATCTCATACTTATTCAAAGAAATAAGTATTCTTAGTGACAGTCATGTGTAGTGCAACATCATACACAAACTCAGCTGTTAATGGACTAATGAATGCATGCATGACAATTCGACCTTTTTCCATCATGTTTGTAATTTAATGTGTTTGAATCATTGCCAAATGTATTCTGGTTGTGGTTTGGTAAGTGAATAATGCATTTGTAAACATTTAGTTACGCTATTCTAAATGTGTTTGGACTATGCAAATAAGTTCCCCAGAAAGAAAGAAGGGTGGGGCACAGAGTGTTCCCTCAATCTGATTGAAACAGCCAATCACAGCCTTAAAATGGAGAATCGCCCAGAGAGGCAGAAGACACACAGACATCTGCAAAAAGGTTAAGCTCCATCAAGCAAACCTTCACTCCAAGGAACCTTTGCTTGCGTGTTCCAGGCTAAGTACCTTCTGCACCTACTTCAGGGCCATATCTGCGTGTTACAGATTTTGGGACGCTTTGGTGCGCCAGGAGATCAGCATCTTCCAGCGCTCCGTGTTCAAGGCTGTCAAATCGTATTCCTTCTCCTTTCCGTACTGCATTGCTACCAGCACAACCAGTGGATGAAGTCACCGCTATTGGACTGTGCTATTGGACAGGGAGGTCCTTTCTAGGTGCTGATCCACCATCTGGTCTGGATACGTACTGGATCCGGGTGACTGCAGTGATCCTTTGATCTGCATACATACTGGATCTGGTGGCTACGGTGACCTCGGAATAAGAGAGAAACAGACAAATATTAGCGTAGATGCCATTCTTCTAATGATGTAGCAAGTACATAGGGTGTTATGGGAAGTGTTCCCGGTTCCGGTTTACCTAATTGATGCAGCCTAAAAATCCTTTAATGTATTTGGATATTAAAAGCATATTAGTATGTTATGTGTAAGCCAGGTTAAAGAGATGGGTCTTTAATCTAGACTTAAACTGCAAGAGTGTGTCTGCCTCCCGAACATTGTTAGGTAGGTTATTCCAGAGTTTAGGCGCCAAATAGGAAAAGGGTCTGCCGCCCGCAGTTGATTTTGATATTCTAGGTATTATCAAATTGCCTGAGTTTTGAGAACATAGCGGACGTAGAGGATTATAATGTAAAAGGAGCTCATTCAAATACTGAGTTGCTAAACCATTCAGGGCTTTATAAGTAATAAGCAATATTTTAAAATCTATACGATGTTTGATAGGGAGCCAGTACAGTGTTGACAGGACCGGGCTAATATGGTCATACTTCCTGGTTCTAGTAAGAACCCTTGCTGCTGCATTTTGGACTAGCTGTAGTTTGTTTACTAAGCATGCAGAACATCCACCCAATAAAGCATTACATTGTAAAGCATTACATTCCTCATTGTAAGTACACATTGATGGCCTAAGACATGAAACGAGTGGTTTGTGTGAGAAAATGAACAGTATTTATATAGTTTTTACCTCTTGTACACAACCACGTCCAAGTGATCTGAGGGCGCGCGTGCTTCCTGGTGTGTGACGTGTGCGCGTGCACGTTCTGGCTTAGTCTGTGAAAGCGCCGGAAGTGATCTCTCGCGCGTATACATCACTCGTTGTTTACACAGAGATTCCGGAAGTGTTACCTTTCACTGTGAAGAACTAAACATATTTAGACATACAGGAAATCGCAATGGAAGACAATTTCAATATATCAACAGACAACGTTTAATTTTTTAGGTGTAAGTTATCTTTACAAAGTAATGGTAATACATTCCACATTCCATGGTGGTTTGTTTTAGTGGTGTGTGTGTGATCATTGATGTTGCCTTGTACAGTAGCCTCAATTTGTCTGTTCAGTGACTGAAGTGAAGTGTATTTACCAAAAATGTTACAGGGTAAATTCTATAATTGAAGAATTTTTTTTGTAGGTTATCTATTGAAAATTAAACTGCTTTTGTTGTCTTTTTTTATTTATTAGGCCTTTATTTTATTTTTCTCTTTGATTTGCAACTATAGTTTTGATTGATTCCCTTATTGCTGAAAAATACTGTTCATTTGTGAATGTGCAACTTAAGAAAATTAAACTTACAATGCTTGCTTTTATGTAAAGTGTCATTACTCTTTATTCTAAATATCTCTATATAAATATGAAGCCATTATAAATACAGATTGTTTATTAGTGCAAATTACAATGCAATTGTAGTGGCAATTTGTTTTTATTTTAGAAATTCAAAGAAAACTTAAGTTTACATTATAATGACAACAGGCAGCACTTTCAGAAAGTCCTTGATTGCACATATATCAGTGATAAATGGTAATTCCTGTAAAATAAGGAAAAGGCTTACATTGCAAGTAAAAATTATTAAAAAAATATATATAGAGAGAGCTTTGTGACAAATTATAGCAGTACAATACAAATTTCTACAACATTGCAAATTAATTGCCTGCTTCTGTGAAGCCCACATAACGTCCGGAGGGGATGGATATTTATCGCAGATGGCTTTCACCACACAAGAGGGTAAAAGGTTTCTATTTCTTCTGCCCAGATATTCCCCCTTCAGCATCTACTCCAAAACCACACGATACGCCACCAATCTGCACTGTCTGAAATATAATGCAGAAAATGTAATTAATTAATTGGTTCATAATGCACCCTATAATCGTTGTGAAAAAAATAAAAATACAACAACATTACTCGCTCTATTGACAGCGTGCCATTGGGTCCCTCTGGCCTTGGACGTCGCCTCCAGTTTATACGTGGCAAACTAAACAACGTGCAAAACGCTGTGGCTCAACAGTGGAGATACTCAGGATTTTCAGTCAGGCACGTGTGACGGGATACTGTCAATGTCCTCATCGTCGTCTTGTAGTTGTGGCATTGCTATATTCCATTCGTGACAACATACTGTATGCTCTCCACTTTTGTTGGCATCTCACAACACTTGCTACAAGAACACCACCAATTTTGAAGAGATCTCTGTCTCTCTGAGGTTTGAAGACGTGCTGCTGCAGCGGATGCTTCCTCCATCGCTCTGAGTTCTAGATCTGTGTATTCTGGTTCAAATAAATATGGTTGTGAATAAAATTCAATGTTGTCTGTTGATATATCGAAATCGTCTTCCATTGCGATTTCCTGTAAGTCTAAATATGTTTAGATCTTCACAGTGAAAGGTAACACTTCAGAAATCTCTGTAAACAATGAGTGACGTACACGCGCAAGAGATCACTTCCGGCGCTTTCTGGTGCTTGCACAGACTAAGCCAGAATGCGTGCACACATCACACACCAGCAAGCACGCACACCTTCAGATCACTTGGAAATGGTTGTGTACAAGAATTAAAAACTATATAAATACTATTCGTTTTCTCACACAAACCGCTCGTTTCGTGTCTTAGGCCATCAATGTGTACTCATGATGTGGAATTGTTTAATGTGGACTTCTCTGTACATGCTCTTTGAGGTGGTGACCATAGACCTGCATTATATGACTGACAGACAAAAACGGTTTGACCTAAAAATACCAAAATTGAAACTACTGCAGAAACAAAGACACCTACATATTGTATGCCCTTGAGGTAAGCTAAAACATATCAAAATATCACTTATCCAAACCTCTTCCAAAGACCTTGGCATTGTTAGATATTATAAGTATACGATTTTTTTTCTAATTTCCATTAGATATTATATAGCTGATTGCAGTTTATAGTAAATCATTCATTCATGACCATATCCACTGATTGGCTTCATCACTCTGTCTCCTCTCCACCAGTAAGCTGGTGTGTGGTGGGCGTTCTGGCGCACTATGGCTGCCGTCGCATCATCCAGGTGGATGCTGCACACTGGTGGTGGATGAGGAGATACCCCCTGAAAATGTAAGCGCTTTGAGTGCCTAGAAAAGCGCTATATAAATGTAATGAATTATTATTATTATTATTATTATTATGTATTTGTTTGAGGCATAATAGGGTTCTTTACATAATGTCTTTCAGAGTAGCAACAGTTTATCTTTCCAAATAATGTAGATCTGACATTGTAACACCCAACATAATCACTTGCATTTTATACATCTTTTGCACTATAATTTTGTTAATAAAATCTATTTTATTATACTTGTGTCTTCCTTGTGTTGATGATACATAAATAGGTCCAATCTTTTTTATGTGATGTACTCATAACCACACCTTAAGTGACACTTGATCCAAATATCATAACGTCATTGGTGATGACAGTACCCATCACTACACGATTTCGCTTCCCAAGGTTGTTGAAAGCAAAAATTACTACATGAGCAACACCTGCACAACCCACCGGTCTCGAGTCCCATGGAGGAGACTAAAAGGTGGAGTGATGACAGTTAAGGAAGAAAGAGTACAAGGCATGGACTTTATGTTGTTGTTTTATGTGGCAGTCGTCCGTGAGGGGCTGCTGCTTTTACTTTAGTTTTGTGTTAATTTATTTATTAAAGTTTTATGTTTAAACTGATCTGAACTGGATGATGACATCACTGCATTCAATGATGAATTGCTTTTAACTGAAAAGTGTTTACTATTCTCATTTTGTATTATTGACACACTATTTTCCTATTTAATACTGTAAAGTGCTTTGACACAAGCTATATTATTAAAAGCACTATATTAATAAAGGTGACTTGACTTAACTTGTTAAGCACTTTGGCCAATGTTTTTAAATTTGCTTTATAAAAAAAAAAAAAAAAACCTGGCGAGACAGAGACTGACTGACTGAACAGCAAAAGTTATCACAGGCTCTATGTAAGTATTATTTTGAACAATTATACTTTTTTTTTTTTTTAGGTTATTACATAAAAACTGAAAGGTGGATGCTGCTCACTGGTGGTGGATGAGGAGATACCCCATGACAATGTAAAGCGCTCTGAGTGATTAGAAAATTATTGTTATTGTTATTATTATTATTCTATGTGCATAAATAAATATAATGTTGATTTACAAGATGTATAATCATTATAGTTTTGTTTCAGCATTTACTGTATAAATAAATGGCCTCTTGTTAATATAGTGTTTTGTTTATCTGCAGACAAGTCTGCATATTCTTTTTACACAAAACTCATACTGTGGTACTTTTTGTCTTAATATTTGATACAATTGTAGAAAAGTGAGATTTCACCCACCAGTGTGTACCCTACTTAGCATACTGTACACTCAAAAATAATTCAGCTGCTTTAATATCACAATAATGTATAACTATGCTACCTTAAAATATCTGAATATCAGTTAAGTGATTATTTGTGTTGGACATAAAATAAATGACTAAAAATCCAATAATTAAAAAAAAAATATCTTACAAATTTAGCCTTAATTACATTATAATGGACTGTATCATATCTTGACACTGTTTAAGATCTCCACAGTATCTTACAGCTTGTGAGTGGTTAGATGTCAAGTGTTATTTGAGTGTTTCCTGTGGAGCTAATGTTTGATTAATTTTTCAATTAATTAATTAATTAATTGAAGTGAGCTTAATACTCCAACTGAAAAAAATGCAATGTTGTATATGGTTACATTTTAATATTGATGGTCCCCTTAATGAATTGAATATAAGTAACTTTGCAACTACATTATTACATAACAGATGATTCTTCTGCACAAGCTGACTTTGCTGCAGCCTGGAATTGAACTACTGGTTTCGTCTGGTCAGAGGAGAACTGGCCCCCCAACTGAGCCTGGTTTCTCCAAAGGTTTTTTTCTCCATTCCGTCACCGATGGAGTTTCGGTTCCTTGCCGCCGTCGCCTCTGGCTTGCTTAGTTGGGGTCACTTCATCTACAGCGATATCGTTGACTTGATTGCAAATAAATGCACAGACACTATTTAACTGAACAGAGATGACATCACTGAATTCAATGATGAACTGCCTTTAACTATCATTTTGCATTATTGACACACTGTTTTCCTAATGAATGTTGTTCAGTTGCTTTGACGCAATGTATTTTGTTTAAAGCGCTATATAAATAAAGGTGACTTGACTTGACTACATTATTCCAAATAACTCTCATTAGAGTATTAGTATGCTCAAGAATGGTTGAGTCTAGTATAGAAGAATGCTGTATGTTGACTGTTATGGAAATTTTTAGTTTTGTTAATTTGACATTGATTGCATTAATCTCATTTAGGTATCTTTTAGCATACAATGATCAAGGTAGTATATATAGTCCACAGGGACATTGAGTTATTTTATGAAACTTGTGCATGCAACTGCTTTAGGTTGAAAAACAACATTTGAGGGGAAACTGTGTACCAGGAATGGGCAGTTTTTTAGAGTTACCAGGCATCTACGATGTAATGTGCATGAGATGTGCATGTGTTATGGGGTGATGTGCAGTAAGCAACATGATTGGCTCAAAGATCCTAGTCTGTCCTTCAATGTATCTTTTTACATACTATAAAAAGTGGTCTTTGAGTCTGTGTGTTATCTCTTTGCCAGTGTTGGGAAGGTTACTTTGAAAATGTAATAGGTTACAGATTACAAGTTACCCTGTTTAAAATGTAATAGTAGTGTAACTTTTTCAATTACTTTATTAAAGTAATGTAACTAATTACTTTTGAGTACTTTTTGATTACTTTTCTAAATTTGTGAAAATTAAAGAATAATAAATAAAAGCATATACATCAACTTAAATACAGTTATCTAATAAGCATGTGACGTATTCTGTGTAATAAACTCCTGAAACATTGGTGTTTTTTTGAAACTGCTGTCTCTTTGTATATGATGATAGTTTTCTCAAAATAAGTAAAATGCACATGAAGTGACACAGAGCAGTTCTAAAAATTATGTTCATGTGCTCGTGTACTCCTATATTGAGGCAGCAGAGGTTGAAAACACTGCGAGCTTCAGTAGGCCTATGTGTAGTAAATGAAACCATGTCTTTGCCATTAATTTACAGGAGGGGCAGACTGGGAAAAAAAATTCAGACTGGAAAATTCAAACTCATACAAACAAATTCATGGACAAAACTATTTTTTGTATGGACCTGACATAAAAAAGGTTTAAATCTTTAATTTGGGGACATGCAAAATAATTAAAAGTTCTCTCCTGAACTGCACCTTCACTTCCATTTTTCTCTTCAGTCTCTTTATTTTGCCCTGTTATCCATCTCTCGTGACTTTAATACTCAAGATTGAACAAAACTATACTTTACAAACAATACTCTACAATACTACAATATCTTTATAGAAAAATCCTAATACTGTACACGAGCCATGTTTTTCCCTTACAAAAAATTACCATGCTTTTATTAGCCTATATAAAAGTAAAATAATAATTTTTTTTTGCAAATGGATTTGTATTTATTTTTAAATAAATACATTTGTAAAATAATTTTACATTTTTGGTCATCACAATTAAACAATAGTAACCATTTTCTCTGGATTTATAGTTAAATATTAAAATGTTAATTTTCGTAAGGGTTGTGTTGTTGTCTGTCGTAGCTCCCCCTAAACCTATAAAAAGCAATCTGAATTTTTTTTCAGCTAAATTACTACAGTAACATTACAACAGATAATAATGATGTCCTTTAATAGTATTTTGAGTGATGACTGATGAGCAACGTGCTGCTGCTTGATTAAATAAAAAAAAAAAAACAAAGACAAAAAAGCATCTTTACAGATGAAACTGACCTGAAACCCTGAACAGTAGTTCTGCTTCTCTGCTCCAGCAGTCCACTGTATTCTCTCTCTCTCTCTCTCTCTCTCTCTCTCTCGCATTGATTACTCTGAGTCTGATCCAAACCGTTTGGCGGAGGCGCGGAGAGCGCGCGAGTCATGACTAACAATTCATGACTTATTAGAGATTTAATTATCAAATGGCGGATTCGCAAATGATCGTTTTAGTACATTCGGCAGGCAATTATACAATAATAATATTAAATAGTGGGGCAAAATCGGCTGCCAGGCCACCGGGAATTGTCCCGGTTCTCCCGGTGTCCAGTCCGCGCCTGATTTCCACAGACACGCAGAATGTGCAAGTCATACATTGCATTTTTGGGGCTTTATATTCACAGACACTAGTCGATGTCATGTTTTGATTCAAGTGTACTGACCTACTTTTGATTTAGTCATCCAAAATGTGGCATATTCCGTCCGCGTTAGGCATTTCATTTTTATGACTGGATTCTACGAACCAGACTGTATTTCCGCATCCCGGAAATTATTAGGGCGGTATGTCTCAGAATAGTCAGTGCAATTTGGGAAAGAAATCAGTTAAATCTGTATGTGGATGTGTGTAAATATTCAAATGTAATCCCCTTTGTAATCGTAAAAAATTTCATAAGTAACTGTAATTTAATTACTCATTTTTTCTTAGTAACTGTAACTAATTACAGTTACAATAATTTTGTAATTAAATTACGTAACGCCGTTACATGTAACTAGTTACTCCCCAACACTGCTCTTTGCACACAGACTCAGAAGCTGTGTGTAAACCAGATCATTCTCTGCAGAGAATTAAAGCAATACAAAGACAAAAAAATTGTATGTTTTCCTGTATGTGAAACAGTTTTTCGCCGGTACGTAAAACAGGATAGTTTTGCAGGTACGCGAGACTGATTTTTCGCGGGTACGGGAAACGGGCCTGCAGGTAAGCAGGACGGGGGTGATAAGACTTCGTGCGAGTAAGTGCGAAGCCACACGGTGGTGACGACCAAGTGTGAGGTAAAGAGGACGCGTTCCAGGTAAAGTCGAGGATTGCATGGTGGGGTCTGGAAATGTCAAATCTAAGATCGATCTTGATGATTTGGACAGTCCAATTTACAAAGACATGAAAAAGAACTATGGGAAATAATTATGAAAGTCATACCCTGGGTAGAGAATTATGGTTTTCCAAAAAAAGAAAAGGTACCTTTAGCATAACAGCCCTTAACAATATAAAAGAGAACTTGGAAAAATGTGAAAACAAATTAAGAGAATATAAAAAGCGAAAAACAAGCAAAAAGACAAGTTTCAGAAACAGGAAATTTTTATTTTACTTTTTAAAGCACAGGCATGAAGCAGCAGAACACTGAGAAATAAATTTCAATGCCATTTAGGAAAGAACTGAGAAATGATAGTTCTGTAGAAAATGCTGACAAAAGAACAGATCATACTGTTCAGAATTCTTCTCTTTATCCCCTTAGAGAACTGCAGTGTGCCAAAGTGGACTTTGATCTGGACTCCTGGCTTCACCCCAATCGAAAAATTCCACAGCAGCACCAGATTCAACCACCACAGCTGCCTCCATCCTACAGAGAAACTGCATCTGCAACGCAGTCCTTACTGCCTGACGAAAGACAAGCACAACTTCAACAGCATCATCATCATCCAAATCGTCTGCTCTACCACCAGCAACGTCATTGGAATGATGAAATACTCCATGGTCGGAGTCAGCACCAGATTTAAAGCTCATGAGAGAGTGACACTGCAGCCGCACAGCCTGAACGAGAAGAAACTGGAGGAAAAAGGAGAGCATGTCAGAGCTTTCCCCATGATTCAAGCAGCTGGGCTGAATAGAACTGTGATGGTCTCTCAACCATGGAACGAGAAAGACTTTAAAATAGGCAAAACAAAGCATATCGTCAAGCAGTGGAAACACTGTGTCAACGGATCAAGACTGACTTTCCAGTCAGAGTGAACACCGCAGAAGAGCAGAGGACAAATACAGTCTCAGACTGATCCAGATGTTTGCTTTTACTGGTGGAGAGGAGACATTGGAAAATTTCACTGTCCACATTTGATCAACCAAACGGCGGCTGGACCAGAGAAAGCTGAGGCAGACTGACAACAGAGACTTTCACAGCAGAAGCTGCAGAAGAATGGGGGAGTCGGGAGCAAAGTCCACCAAGGCCACGCAGCACAAACAGATAAGTCTGAAAACATACATTTTCTCTAAAGCTCACTGCAATGAAGAAAGTATGCTTGCTCATGTTTCTGCTCACTGCAACAAAGAAAATATGCTTGCTCATATTTCCGCTCTTAGCAATGAAGAAAATTGCTTGCTTTAATACATGATCACATGGGAAGATTAGAAAATGATAAATCTTCTCTCGACAAGAACATAGGCACATAAATTAACTTATAAACAAATGCCACATAGATTATGGGTTAATGGAGTTGAAAGGGCTGGCAACTCAGTAATTAGAAAGGATGAAATAGATCCAATTCCAAAATTAAGTGGAGATTTAGTTACTACTACAAATCTACTTCTGCATCTAGTCATACGGTCAAAGAAAATTTCACTGTACCATTGAGATGTAAAGATTAGAATGGCATGAACTTTAAGCATTGTTTACTACTGTCAGAAAAATGCCTTCAAAATTAGTTAGAAAGAGATTTAATGTGAAACTGGGAAGTGGTCCAGTGCCAAATTCAAAATTTAGCCACAATCCAACAATGGCAGTTGTATATTTACCAGTGTAAACCGGAAAGATGATGAATTATGTGAATTATCAGTTTCACCTTATTCTGAGTTATGCCAATTTTTGAATAAAAATGGTTTTATGTATAGAAACAACAGACCTGAAATGGTTAATCGAGACATAAAATAGATGCGCTGTTTCTGTTGATTTGAGAAATGAACAGCAAATGTTGTTTGATGTTGTTTGATTATCTTCCACGTTTCATTGTCCAAAAAGAACAATGACCATAGGGAAGACATTGGTTTATTTGTAAAAATATGTATTTTTTATGTGAATTGGGTGGAGACAGCAGAGGAAAATGTTGAATACAATCCAACACTGTCTGCATACCGAATGTGTTTGCACGGGCCTGCTGTTAAAGCTGTACGTACAGTCTGTGTGATTGATGACACAATGCCAACATTTCTTGCAGCAGAGGAAGTAGACTCAACCAGTGCTCAAAGAATTCCCTAAAACACTTTGGGCTTTATCTAAATTTGACTTGGGGCTGGTTAAAAATTGTGAACCAGTTCAAGTCACTCCAAAGTCTGATTACAGACTCTGTGAACACCAGTTTTTGAATCATTAAGAGCAGCTGGGGTAATTGTGCTCTATGAGAATTCTCCTGTGCTTACACATATTTTCACTGTTAAAAGATAAAGAAAAATGAAAACAAGATACTGTCAAACTTTTTAAACTTTTGGCTGCTGAGTGTCATAAGCCAGTTTGTAAAAAGGGGGTTGACATTTTTAGGTCATCATCACTAAAAATGGCAAATCTTAATCTGAGAAACTAAAAGAGACAATTCAAAAGATTCTAAAGCTTTTAAACATTCATTCCAAATTATGTTATCAAAGAATTTGACCCTGAATGCTTTGGCTCATGGGAAGGGCTTGCAACCCCGTGACAAACTGACCTGGATTCCAGAAGCAGAGAAAGCATTTAAGAATATATTATTGCTACAAACATCACCAACACTGGGACTCCCAGATCCAAAGCGAAATTTTGTACAAACTGTTGATGAGAGAATGGGTTTCCGACTTCTGTTCTGTTACAGGATCATGGGGGAGACCTGTGGCTTATTTTTCGAGTAAGCTCGATCTGGTAGTGGCAGGCATGCCAAAATTGCCTGAGAGCTGTTGCATCAGCAGAAAAAGCTATTTTATCTTCAAGAGAAATTGTGGGTTACTCTGATGTGACTTTGCTCGTGCCACGCACTGTCTCTGTGATCCTGTTGGAACAGAAACATCCCATTTGTCAACGGCCAGGTGGCTCAGGTACAATGCAATTCTATTGCACAGCACAGTGTTAAATCCAGCTACACTGCTACCTACAAAGCAGGATGGGGAAGAACATGATTGTGTTGCCAAATTTGAACAGGTCTGTCAACCAAGACCAGATTTTAAAAGAAACCCCCTTAGAAAATGCTGACTTAATTCTATTCATTGATGGTTCAGCATCTAGAGACCCAAATAATTGGCAAAAACAGAGCAAATTAAGCCGTAACCACTGCATATGCAACAGTAACATCTGGAGCGCTCCACGCGCATTGCTCTGCACAAGCGGCTGAATTGGTAGCATTGAAGGAGGCTTGCAAAATTGCTGATGGGCAAACAGTTACCATTTACACAAATTATTGTTATTCTTTTGTGGTTTGTCATGATTTTGGGGCATTGTGGAAACACAGGAAATTTCTAAAGTCTAATGGTAAGCCTGATCTAAACCATGATAAAATAGCAGCATTGTTAGAAGCAATTTTGCTACCAAAGTTAGTTGCTATCTGCAAATGCGTCACACATTCCAAAATTTATGATTTTGTGATTTTAGGTAACAAGTAAGCTGATACCACGGCGAAGGACGCAGCTATGAGAACAGAACCTTCTTTTACCTGTGTAACATTTAACAATGATTAATTCACACTCCCTTCTGATTATCTTACAGCTATGCAAGCTTTTGCCACAGCAGACGACAGGAAACAATTGGTGAAGGCCGAGTGCAAACTGAAAACAGGCCGAGTACTGAAGACAGACCATGTCTGCCAAAAAACTTTTGCAAACACTATGCGAAAATTATACATGGCCTAGATCACAAGTAAAGGGGGAATGTTTGATTTGCTAAATTAATATTGGTTCACAAAGGGATTCACTTTCTTTGCAGTCAGGTATTGTCAATCATGTATGATCTGTGCCACAAGCAAAGTGGACAGAGGACAAATGATGCCTCAAGCGGCACACCCACTTCCAAATCAGAGGATTGATAATATAATATACAATTGAAAGCATAACTGATAATGCAAATAAAACCATCAGTCAGATGTGACATTAAAGAGCAAATTAATGAAGTGTTGTGAGCAGACAGGACTGTCTTGGGTAAAAGCACTCCCCATTGTGTTAATGTATATGAGAATGAGAAAAAGAACAACTTCCAATGGAGTTGGACCAGAACCACAACCACTGTCCTCTACAGCCTTGTGTGAAGATGACATGCTAAAGTGTAGTAGAAAGTTGTCTCTTGTTCTCTCTCAGATATCTCAGCAGGTCAAGGATGCTCTGCCCAAGCCAGCGGAAAGAGTCTTGCATGATATCAGGTCTTGCTGAGAACACACATAACTGAGGTTAAAGTGGCAGAGGGAGCTACGTGGCTACATGCAAGTCACTGCAGGAAGGTTCGAGCGCCACCAGAGGGCTACAGCTCAGTAAAGTGATTGACCAGCTGCCCCGTGCCAAGGGGGACGTCTGGCTGACTTAGATGAACAAACATACAGTGGTGTATGGGATGTAATTCCGGTGCTTGGGGTCAGCCTTCTTCAAATTTATGTTGAAATCGCAAGGTATGAAATGATGAGTTTCATGAACACTACTAAGCTGATGATGGAAGGAATCAAGAAGAAACTACGAGGACTGAGGCCGAGGGGGTGTGTACTTGTGGGAACTGTATTCAAAACATGACTAATGCAATTCACAGGTTAACAGCTAGAGAAGTAAATGCCAATGATGATTTGGAATGGAACTGGTTTAAGGGTTTATGGCAGAAAGAAGAATACATTTGGTTAATTGCTATCTCAGCACTGGCCATGAATTTATTTTTGCTGTGTATAAGTGGCCTTGTGTAGTGGGAATGATTAGAAGAGCTGTAAATTCAATCGTGAAATCTTTAGTAGTTCATCATTTGTTAATGTACAATCTCTTGTGTGAAAGTAAGAATAATGTGAGTGCTTCTGATGAAAATGATGAAGACAATGAGATGCTTAAATCTGACACCTGTAGCAGCTCTACAGAAGAACAGTAGTTAGTAAGCATTACATGCTGTAGAATAAAGAGGGTCTAAAGCAGGTCATTGTCCATGTTACGAGATGATGCAACTGGAAGGAAAGTTAAGAAAGTTTCTTCTGTTTGAATATCACACTAAGATTTTTACATATAATCAAATATAAGAGTTATCGTTTTCTTTGTAGCTTGCTTATATGTTAGGAATGACTATGTTCCATAAAAAAACAATGCAAATGCTTTTTTTTCGCCCTTATGAGAGTAATGGTGTTTAAAATCTTTAATTTACATGATTGATGTAAACTATAAGGGTAGTGTGTTCACAAATCTTTCTACATTTAATCAATATAAGTGATCAATAATGATCAAAAGGGAGGAGTGTTATGGAAATTTTTAGTTTTGTTAATTTGGCATTGATTGTATTAATCTCATTTAGGTATCTTTCAGCATACAATGATCAAGGTAGTTTATATAGTCCATAGGGACATTGAGTTATTTTATGAAACTTGTGCATGCAACTGCTTTAGGTTGAAAAACAACATTTGAGTTTTTTAGAGTTACCAGTCATCTACGATGTAATGTGTATGAGATGTGCATGTGTTATGGGGTGATGTGCATTAAGCAACATGATTGGCTCAAAGATCCTAGTCTGTCCTTCAATGTATCTTTTTACATACTATAAAAAGTGGTCTGTGAGTCTGTATGGTATTTCTTTGCAGTTGTGTGTAAACCAGATCATTCTCTGCAGAGAATTAAAGCAATACAAAGACAAAACTCTGTTTGGTTTTTCATTCTCAGTCTCTACAAATTGTTATTGAATTAGAATTTCCACAACATGACATACTTGCAAAGACAAATACTGTTATCTTTTGGTTGACCATCAAAATAAAGTGTTAGCATATATTTATAGTAGCAGACATACTAATACTCCAATGACCGCTAGTTGACATGTAGTTGCAGAGTTACTTATCAACAGCTGTCTAAAGGGTACCATCAAATTTATCGATCTGATATTACAATAAAATAGTTCAAAGCAAATGTGTCATATTACACATTCACCTGATTTGATATTTGATCTTATGGCTGTTTGTGAGAATTTTATTATTATTATTATTATTATTATTATTACTACTACTACTCCTTATAAGTGGTCTTTGACTGCTTTAAATAAAGTAGCATAAAAATGGCAAGATATGAGACTAATAATATATTAAAACTATGAAAAATATAATAAATAAACTAAAAATATATATATTTTTTTATAGTTGACGCCTTCTTGCGTAGATCTTTTTTAAAATCAAAAAGTGTCTTTGAAAATTTGTATCTTTTTTTTTTTCCCGCGAGAAAGTAAACAAGATGATTTTCACATTTTCCAGTTCTCAAAAGTCTTGTGAACAAATGTTCAGTATGTTTTTTATGGCCTTATTTCAGTGACTTCAGAATTTTCCTTTTTTCACTAACCACAATTAAACTGATTACAGTGATTATTAGATTTTAGCCATTTACATGTTTATAAGCAACTGGTTAACCCTCTGGGGTCTAAGGGGGTTTTGTGGCTCTGGAGAAGTTTGACATGCCCTGACTTTTGTGCTTTTATCAGTTTATTATAAACATATACATGGCTAAAGTCTGAAAACACTGTATTCAATACAAACTGGGCAACGAACTTGTTCACAAGGTTAAAAATTGACCTTTTAGCCTAGAATTCTTGCTTCAAAATGTTGTGGAAAATCATCCCTCACATAAAACAATAGATTTAATTATTTAAATTTACCATCAATATTATTGTGATTACACCTGAGAAGACAAAGGCACACATAATGAGCTGCATAATGAGCCATTCAGTCAGGTGTGTGACTGAGAGGGAAGAGTTACAAGAAAGAATGTGAGGACAAAATTAATGTATATATTTTTATGTTTGTAGTTTATTTAGAATATATTTAATTATCCCACAAAATATCTTGAGATTCACTTGTGAATGCAGTTAAACAGTTTATTACGAACAATCAAAGCAGACTTTCAAAGCTGAATTTTTTTAGTAATCATTACTCTAATTATTATTATTATTATTTTTATTTATTTATTTTTTTTAAGTTAATATCATGTTTGTAACATGATTATTGTATTTATTATCATGTGTGTGCTAAATAAAAGTTTTAATTTCTATATACTGACTCCAAGCTTTTGAATGGTATAGTGTATATTGCTACACTTGGAATAAGACTTGAGTAATGATACTGAAAATTTAGCTTTGATCACAGAAACAAATAAAATTATATATATATATATTGTTGGCATCAGTGGAAGTGCATTAGCATGGTTTAAATCGTACTTATATGACCGCCATCAGTTCGTAGCAGTGAATGAAGATGTATCATATCGATCAGAAGTGCAGTATGGAGTACCTCAAGGCTCAGTACTAGGGCCGCTACTCTTCTCGCTTTATATGTTACCCTTGGGAGATATCATCAGGAAACATGGTGTTAGCTTTCACTGTTATGCTGATGATACTCAGCTCTATATTTCTTCGTGGCCCGGTGAAACACACCAATTTGAAAAACTAATGGAATGCATAGTTGATATTAAAAACTGGATGACGAGTAATTTCTTACTGCTAAATTCGGAAAAAAACAGAGGTGTTAATTATAGGACCTAAAAACTCTGCTTGCAATAACCTAGAAAACTGTCTAAGACTTGATGGTTGCTCTGTCAATTCTTCGTCATCAGTTAGGAACCTAGTTGTGCTATTTGATCGCAATCGTTCCTTAGAAAGCCACGTTTCTAGCATTTGTAAAACTGCATTTTTCCATTTCAAAAATATATCTAAATTACGGCCTATGCTCTCAATGTCAAATGCAGAAATGTTTATCCATGCATTTATGACCTCAAGGTTAGATTATTGTAATGCTTTATTGGGTGGTTGTTCTGCACGCTTAGTAAACAAACTACAGCTAGTCCAAAATGCAGCAGCAAGAGTTCTTACTAGAACCAGGAAGTATGACCATATTAGCCCGGTCCTGTCAACACTGCACTGGCTCCCTATCAAACATCGTATAGATTTTAAAATATTGCTTATTACTTATAAAGCCCTGAATGGTTTAGCACCTCAGTATTTGAATGAGCTCCTTTTACATTATAATCCTCTACGTCCGCAACGTTCTCATCAAAATCAACTGCGGGCAGCAGATCCTTTTCCTATTTGGCGTCTAAACTCTGGAATAACCTACCTAACATTGTTCGGGAGGCAGACACACTCTTGCAGTTTAAATCTAGATTAAAGACCCATCTCTTTAACCTGGCTTACACATAACATACTAATATGCTTTTAATATCCAAATTCGTTAAAGGATTTTTAGGCTGCATTAATTAGGTAAACCGGAACCGGAAACACTTCCCATAACACCCTATGTACTTGCTACATCATTAGAAGAATGGCATCTACGCTAATATTTGTCTGTTTCTCTCTTATTCCGAGGTCACCGTAGCCACCAGATCCAGTCTGTATCCAGATCAGAGGGTCACTGCAGTCACCCGGATCCAGAACGTATCCAGACCAGATGGTGGATCAGCACCTAGAAAGGACCTCTACTGCCCTGAAAGACAGCGGAGACCAGGAAAACTAGAGCCCCAGATAAAGATCCCCTGTAAAGACCTTGTCTCAGAGGACCACCAGGACAAGACCACAGGAAACAGATGTTTCTTCTGCACTATCTGACTTTGCTGCAGCCTGGAATTAAACTTCTGGTTTTGTCTGGTCAGAGGAGAACTGGCCCCCCAACTGAGCCTGGTTTCTCCCAAGGTTTTTTTTTTCTCCATTCTGTCACCGATGGAGTTTCGGTTCCTTGCCACTGTCGCCTCTGGCTTGCTTAGTGGGGTCACTTCATCTACAGCGATATCGTTGACTTGATTGCAAATAAATGCACAGACACTATTTAACTGAACAGAGATGACATCACTGAATTTAATGATGAACTGCCTTTAACTATCATTTTGCATTATTGACACACTGTTTTCCTAATGAATGTTGTTCAGTTGCTTTGACGCAATGTATTTTGTTTAAAGCGCTTTATAAATAAAGGTGACTTGACTTGACTTGACTGCGTGTCAGTTACGTGACGGCTGCTTTACACACCAGATTCATGCATGACGCGGCGCTGGCGCGCTGCTGCTGCTGTAGGTGAAATAGAGGGAGGCCGCCGACAGACCAGGATCTTGTCTTCACGACAACAATATCTATACTTCATGTTGAGCATAAATATAAAGCCTACTGATAAAGGACACCATCAACAGTATTGACGGCAAAATAGACTATGTTTGACAGGTGCAATATGCCAGTGTGTCACCGGCCTAAGGTTTTCAAAAGGCATCACGCGGGTGTGAACATCACTTCAACTAGGAAAAAAAACGGTTGTAATTCAAATGCAGCTCCCGTCGGCATTTAAACAGACCTTTGCTCTTAATTCCGATCGGTCCAACGCAATAACGAAATCTGAGCAGGTCTAAAAACGTCTAAGGTTACGTATGTAACCCTGGTTCCTCGAAGGAACGAGACGCTGCGTCGAGAACGATTGGGGAATGCCCCCAGCGTGACGTCTCTGAATCATGTGTGTAATCAGTCCAATGGATGGGCGAGACGTCATAGGCGGGTGACGTCAGAGACCAGGAAGCATAAAAGCAGGAGAGGCGCACCCGGCACCAGCCTCAAAGGATGAAGCAAGCGCCGGCCAGAGATGCCGGAAGTGTGGCACTGCGACGCAGCGTCTCGTTCCTTCGAGGAACCAGGGTTACATACGTAACCTTAGACGTTCCTCTTCAGGAACTCGAGCTGCGTCGAGAACGATTGTGGAACGAGAATGCCCATGCCGCCAGACTTTACAAATCTCTGCCAGTGTGGGAAACTGCACAGCTAGGACGAGAGAACAGAGGGGCCTGGAGCGGCTGGTAAATCTAGACCGTAAAATCTTACAAAGGTCAAAGGCATGGACCACCCCGCAGCCTCGCAGATGTCACGCATAGAGACACCTGCTAGGAAGGCCTTGGAGGCCGCCACACTTCTAGTGGAGTGAGCCTTGACCCCCAGGGGAGAGGGGAGGTCAGAGGACTCATATGCAAGAGAAATAGCATCTACTGTCCACCGGCTGAGGGTCTGTTTAGTAGCAGGAAGCCCTCTCTTAGGGGGACCATAACAGACAAACAACTGGTATGCCCTTCTCCACAGGGCAGCTCTGTGGACGTATGTGTCCAATGCTCGCACTGGACACATATAATTAAGCTTCTTCTGGCCTGGCTCCCTGAAGGGAGGAGGACTGAAGGCCTGGAGTACGACAGGCCGTGGTGTAGAGGAGGGAACCTTAGGGACATACCCCACACGAGGGTAAAGGAAAGCTTTAGCCAGACCGGGCGCAAAGTCTATATAAGAAGGGGCCACAGAGAGGGCCTGCAGGTCCCCAACTCTCTTGAGAGAAGAAATCGCCAACAGGAAGACGGTCCTAATAGAGAGAAGGCAATCGGAGATCTCCTCAATAGGCTCGAAGGGAGGCCTACAGAGGGCTTCTAACACCACAGCCAGGTCCCACGTGGGGACACAAGAACGTACTGGAGGCCTCAGCCTCAGCGCACCGCGGAGGAAACGTGAAACGAGGGGGTGTCTGCCTACTGACTGGCCACCGAGAGGGGCGTGGTAGGCTGCAATGGCCGCCAAGTAGACCTTCAGGGTGGAGTGGGTCAACCCTACGGAGAAACGGGCCTGCAAGAACTCCAGCATTGTACCAATCGGGCAGTTAACTGGGTCGACCTGGCGGTCTCCGCACCAAGAAGTGAAAAGTTTCCACCTCGAGGCATACAGTTTCCTCGTAGAGGGAGCTCTGGATTGGAGGATGGTCTCAACAACCTCAGTTGAGAGACCGGAAGCTACGAGTTGTGCCCCCTCAGGGGCCACACCCATAACTTCCACAGCTCCGGGCGGGGGTGGACTATGGTGCCCTCCGCCTGTGAGAAGAGATCCCTTCTGATGGGAATCTCCCAGGGAGAGCCGTCTAGGAGGGAAATCAGGTCCGAGAACCATACTCGACCCGGCCAGAACAGGGCTACTAACAGCAGCCGGACTCCGTCCCGGCGCACTCTCTCCAGAACTCCTGGGAGCAGAGCAAACGGGGGAAAGGCGTACAGACGAAGCCTCGGCCACGTCTGTACCATGGCGTCCAGCCCTAGTGGAGCTGGATGAGTCCGAGAGAACCAGAGGGGACAGTGCGATGTCACTCGAGTCGCAAACAGGTCCACTTGAGCCTGGCCAAAAACTCTCCAAATCTGCTTCACCACCTCGGTGTGAAGCCGCCATTCCCCGGGCCTCGGCCCCTGCCTCGACAGGATGTCTGCTCCCATATTCATATGCCCAGGAATGTGAACCGCTCTGAGCGAGAGGAATTTGTCCTGGGCCCACACAAGGATCTGGTATGCTAGTTTGCTTAGACGGTGTGAGTGCAGACCTTCTTGGTGGTTGATGTAAGAGACCACCGCTGTGTTGTTGGTGCGCACCAACACATGGTGACCTCTTAGGTCTGAGAGAAAATAACGAAGTGCACGCATCACGGCCAGCATCTCCAGGCAGTTGATGTGCCATGTCAGATGGCGACCACTCCACAGACCGCGGGCAGGGTGGCCACTCATGACCGCACCCCAGCCCGTGAGGGACGTGTCCATCGCTAGCATCACGCGGCGACAAGGAGCTCCCAGCACCGGGCCCTGAGACAAGAACCAAGGCTTCCTCCACATATCCAAGGCACGTAGGCAGCACCGCGTGAGTGCAAGGCCAAAGGGAAGTACTCGATATTGGTACGCTTCTCCCCCGAAAGCAAACCTCAGAAACTTCCTGTGTAGGGTAAGGATGGAGATATGGAAATATGCATCTTTTAGATCTATCGTGACAAACCAGTCCTCGGACCTGAACTGAGACACAACCTGTTTGAGTGTGAGCCTCCTGAACTTCAGTCACTTGACTGAGTGGTTCACTAGACGCAGATCTAAAATGGGATATAACCATGGGATATAACCCCCCCATCCTTCTTTGGAACAATGAAGTACCGGCTGTAGAACCCTGACTCCCTGTCGTGAGGAGGGACCACCTCGATGGCCTCCTTCCTCAGAAGAGCGTGCACTTCCTGTTCCATAACCAGAGCCTGCTCGGGACCCACCAGCGTGGGTGAAACCCCATTGAATCGAGGCGGAGGAGAACCAAACTGAATTGTGTAGCCTCTTTCTACAGTGTGCAGGACCCATTGAGACACATTTGGCAGTAGTTTCCACGCTGCTAAATAATCTACTAAGGGAGTCAGTCTCTCAAGACTGACCTCTGGTGTAATCAGAACAGCTAGCTCGGTGCCCTGTAACGGCGGACCGGCAGGAGACAACCGAGCTAACCGTTCTAGAGACCTCCGCGGAGGTGGCGAGCCACTCAGCACCGTTACGTTTCCGGACGGTAACTGGGCGTGGTGCTCGCGGGAGACCGCTGCGCCCTGTAACTCCGGCAGGGTCCTGAGGGCACTGAGGCGAGACGGACACCGTGTAATGCGGTGTAACCCGCTGCACCACAGAGGGGACTGCCCTCATAAGCCCCGGGCCAGTGGTGTCAGGGCTTATTGGCCGAAGACCTCTTAGCCTTAAGTACGGTCCGCAGATCCGGCTTAGACTTAGAAACCCCCGACCCAGAGCGTCTCTCTGTTTTTGTGCCTTCCTGTATGAGGAGCTGGTACTCGGTGGAGGCGGCCCCGCCCGGCAGCCTCCGGATTTAGAGAGCGACGTGTGAGGAACCGCTGGAACGCCGCCGCCTGCTTGCGAGCCTCCTGGTACCTGTCAATGACAGAATTAACAGCGTCGCCGAACAGGCCCGAGGACACAAGCGGGGCATCCATGAGACAAACCCTGTCCTTTTCTCTCATGTCAGACAGGGTGAGCCACAAATGTTTCTCTGCTGCTACCATTGCTGCCATGGACCGCCCAATAGCGCGAGCGTTCTCTTTGGTAGCGTGGAGAGACAAATCAGCGGTCCTCCTGAGCTCCGTGATATCCTCAGATCTCACGTGCTCTTGCTCATCTAAATCTTTCAGCAGATCGGCTTGGTACGCCTGTAACCCCGCCATGGTGTGCAGACACGCACCAGCCTGACCCGCTGCCGAGTACCCCTTGCCCACCAGTGCTGATGTTGTACGCAGCGGCTTGGAGGGCTGCGCCGGAGCCTTTAATGACTAGCTCGCGAGCGTCTGTTCAACCCGGGGCATCGCCTTATAACCGCGCTCATTCATCCCCGCTACGTTGCCGTAGTGATCAGAAACGGGGATGAAGTAACAGGCCGAGAAGGGTTTTTCCCACGATTTACACACCTTGGCGTGCAAATCGGGAAAAAAAGGCAGGCTTCGGCGCGGAGGTGGCAGCTTAGTTCGCAGAAATCGCTCATCAAGTTTACTTTTCTGCGGTTCAGCCTTTTTCTCGGCTGGCCATTTGATGTTTAACTTGGCCACAGCACGAGTAACCACCTCCAAAAGCTCCTCATACTGGGGCGATTGAAGGGGCGAATCCTCAGCGACGTTCACCACATCAACCTCCTCGGAGTAAGATAGATGAAACGCCGAGCCCGCTCCCCAGGGAGAAGTAGCGCCGGAGCGCGCTTCCGATCCCTGAGAGCGGGCGCTGGATCTGGCAGGTGAGGAAGAAGATAGGGACTCGCCCGTCTCCATTCCCTCTGCCAAATCCAACTGCAAACCCCACGAGCGAGATCGCCGCTCCGCCTCGGCGGAAGCGGGACCAACGCCACAGGGAATGCTAGCGAAGGCTCCCTCAGTGAAGAGAGCCCTCCGGGAATGGAGAACATGCAGGGCAAGCCGCTCGCAATGCGGGCAGTCGGCCCCCTCGAGAGCCGACTCTGCATGCTCCGCTCCCAGGGAAACAACGCAGTCTGAAACGCTGCTTGCCTTTGCCCTTTTTTGTGTTTGGTCTTGGAGGGTGCTTTTGGCATACTTTTGGGGGATGACAAACAACACTAAATAAGACTCACAAACGTATAAGTTCTTTGAACAGTACACACACACAGAGAGCGCTTGCTGAAGACAGAAGGCTGAAGCCGGCTGCGCCTCTCCTGCTTTTATGCTTCCTGGTCTCTGACGTCACCCGCCTATGACGTCTCGCCCATCCATTGGACTGATTACACACATGATTCAGAGACGTCACGCTGGAGGCGTTTCCCAATCGTTCTCGACGCAGCTCGAGTTCCTGAAGAGGAACTGAAACTGTTGATGCTGCATTTTACACTTTGGATATTAGTTTAAATATTATATTATATTTTTTAAATATAAGCAGGCCTACAAGCTGGGATTGGTAATGCTGCACTGTAATCATAGTTATTTATTTATATTTTTCATTATATTTTATTATATGATATTGGTTTGAGACTGAGAGTATTTTATTTAGTGGAGAACTTTGCAGCAGTATTTTATTTCTTATTCTTTTTTAATTTTATATATATTTTGTTAAAAAGTATTTAAAAAAGTGTAAACAAATTGTTAAAAAAAGTTTATAGTAATAAACAACCTTATGTTTATTACCTTATAGTAATAAACAACCCTTTCTTTCCCTTACTGTACCGAAAATGAACTGAACCGTGACTTTAAAACCGAGGTACGTACCGAACCGTGATTTTTGCGTACCGTTACACCCCTAATATATATAAACCGGAACCGGGAACACTTCCCATAACACCCAATGTACTTGCTACATAATCAGAAGAATGGCATCTACGCTAATATTAGTCTGTTTCTCTCTTATTCGAGCTCACCGTATCCACCAGATCCAGTCTGTATCCAGATCAGAGGGTCACTGCAGTCACCCGGATCCAGTACGCATCCAGACCACATGGTGGATCGGCACCTAGAAAGGACCTCTACAACCCTGAAAGACAGTGGAGACCAGGACAACTAGAGCCCCAGATACAGATCCCCTCTAAAGACCTTGTCTCAGACTACCACCAGAACAAGACCACAGGAAACAGATGATTCTTCTGCACAAAATGACTTTGCTGCAGCCTGGAATTGAACTGCTGGTTTCGTCTGGTCAGAGGAGAACTGGCCCCCCAACTGAGCGGAGATGACCTCACTGAATTCAATGATGAACTTGTTACGAACGCACACACAAAAAGAGAGATCCAGTTGAAGTTTTTAATGGGGAATCAAAAATCATTTCAAAAACAGGCAAGAGGTCAAAAACAACAAAAGGCATCCAAAAAACAAGAAACATGAAAACACTAGGGAACACGAGAAAGCAGGGTGACATGAAACAAGGACTCCATGAAACAGATAGAAACAGACCGGTATATATAGACAGGTGAAAACAATGAAAGTAGGGACAGCTGAGTGTAATTACTAGGTGTGCAATTAACAGTGATGAATGGGACAAAGGCTAGTGGGAAAATGTAGTGCCTGCAGTGGGGTGACTATGGGGAAGTGAGGATATTAGTGGACACCCAGGGAAACACAGACCAGACACTGTGACATTACCCTCCCCCCCCTCTAAGCACCAGCAACCAGATGCTCCAATGAACACAAGAACAAACCAAAGAACACAGAGACCAGGAGGGAGGTGGACTGGTGGAGGATAAGGGGGAGGGACGGAGGCCAGTTCCATAGAGGGAAACGGAGACCGGAAGTAAAAAAAAAACAACAAAACAAAGAGGCCAAGACGAAACGGAAAGTTCAGGGGCCCAGGGTAGAGCCGACAGGGCAGGAATCCAGGGTGGAGCAGGTGGAACTGGAGCCCACTGGGATGGCGCAGACGGAACTGGAGCCCACCACTGCCGAGCAGATGGGACTGACACCCACCAGGGCGGTGCAGAGAACCACAACCACCTTGCGGTTGAGACAGAGGCCCACCAGGGTGGTGCAGAGGACCACCACAGCAGAGCAGACGAGACTGCTGCCCACCAGGGTGGCGCAGAGGACCACCAACAGGTTAAGGGTGGCCTCCGTGGCCCTGATGAGATGGTAGATGGTCTCCATGGCCATGACAGGATAGGATGAGCGCTCAGGAAGTTCGGCTGAAACGTGACGAGGCTCTGGTAGTTCAGCAGAGACGTGAAGAGGCTCTGGTAGATCCATGGTGATTTGACTGGATTCAGGAAGATCAACTGTGGCTTGATTTCATTCAGGAAGATCATCTGTGGCTTGACTTCGTTCAGGAAGATCAATGGTGACTTGACTTGACTCAGGAAGATGATTGGTGACTTGACTTGTGCTGTGGCGCTGGGCCGGCGGCCATCTTGGGCAGTGGCTCTGGCATGGCTGCCACCTTGTGCTGTGGCGCTGGACTGGCAGCCATCTTGTGCAGTGGTGCTGGGCCATGGACCTTTTAAAACATTTTTACTATTTTTTACTAGATGGTGCCAATTTTTTCAAGTTTGGCATATAAAGCAAATACTCACTTTATTAGTGTTTTCTTAAGCATATTATAGAGTCAATTGGATAAATTTTGCAACTATAATTGTGTGGGTGTGTTGGTATGAATGTCAGAGTGTGGTTTGTATGTATCCTAAATAAAACACAAATCACAAATCCCACTGCTGTGTATGCCAGTGTAGCTTTGCTGGAATCTAATGGGTAAAGTTTGGTACTTCACCCAAACAAAATCTTTTGAGATATCAGCCTCAAATTTGGAACACAGTTTGTTTAGATTTATGGCTTTCACTATGAATGATGAATTTTGGTAACACTTTTATGAAGCCCGTATTTATAATACATTATAAGAGTATTCTGAAGGCATTATAATGAATGCATAATGCATTATAAAAACCTTATGATATGTTGCATCATCTCATGATTATTCATAAGAAGAGTTGTATTATATTATAATATTTACTTATTTGTGGTTATAGCTTTTAAGAGTATGATGATTTATAACACAATCAACACGTTGCATCCACTTTTACAATTGATTATATTTCTCATAGATTTAATGTATTATAAGTCTCATATCTTGCCATTTTTCACAAGCTGTAGTAAGATACTGTACAGATCTTAATGTCAGAATATGATACAGTAGATTTAATATGGTGTTTATTGTATTCTTAAACGTATAACCACAAATACGCAAGAATTATGATGTATTATAATTGTCATTATGATTATGCAAGAGCTTATATATTATATTATACTTTTTTATAATGTATTATGCATTCATTATAATGCTTTAAGAATACCCTTTTAATGTTTTACAAATACAGGCTTCATAGACAGTGTTATCTGAATTTCTTCTGTGGGGAAAAAAATATCCGAATAGCTTACTAACACTAACATTAGAGCCCGACCGATATGGATTTTTGGGGGCCGATGCCGATATTAACTCGAAAAGAGCCGATTTATAAGCCGATTTTTTGATTTTAAAAATAATCTGGATATTAGACCCATTTCCTATAATCTGCACTTACACAACATTCAATAGCAAAATATCTGCCTGTTCTATGTATGTGGGCTGTATAAACTATTTTCCAGAATGGACTATGTTAAAAAAAAGCCTTAGATTACAGTCTCAATGACTAAACAATTGCACATCAAAAGTATATATTTTTTAATGATCAAAAAACAGTCTGATTTTAAACATTTAACACTTTTACTTTCTTCCAGTTGAAGCTGGTTTTAACAGTCTGTGTGTGTACTGTAAATAAATTATAATACTAAAGTTAAAGTATTTGCAGAAGTAGTCCCACACTTTGCTGCTACAGCATTCACCTTTTTCAGCCATCTGTAGGCAGAAAGAGAGACAGAAAGAATAAGCATGTGTATTAATAATATCACCATGTATCATTACTCATGTCATCATTAGAATTATAATAATAATAAACTGGGATCTCCTACATAGGCAAAAATGGGAAATATATATATATATTTTTTTATTTGCCAAGCAATAGGTATTACCTACTTATATTTAACAATATTATTTCAACATTTTCCTGTTATGTCTGTAAAGCTGCTTTGAAAAAATATGTAAAAAAAAAAAAAAAAACCTTTGTTCAGCTCACATTTATTTACATGTCCCCTCTGGTTTAATCATTTCTGACGCACCTACTGTAGTTACTGTAACTACACTATATTTGCTCTCACAGAACATCGTCTTGCCTACTATTACCGGAAGATTACGGAATCAATTCGAAGTTGAATGGTTAACGTTAGTGTCATGAACACACCGCTGTCAATTTTGAGAAGAACCACCTTCAAACAAGTTAATAGCAAGCATTTAAGGGGCCTGCTAAAAAGGAAGCTATTAGTGTTAGAGTAACGTAACCAGCCTGAATTCACCAAATTGTTCTCTGGACCTGAGGGTAGCCTCTTCTTCCTTGCTTCTCTCTTAATTCTCATCAGCAGGACTAGCGCTATCGCTCGCTTCTTACAACGGGACAGATACATGTTTGCTGCTGACCGAAAGGAGGAGGAACAGACTATGAAAGAGCTCCCGCTAAACGTTTTTAAAATTCCGCCTACGCCATAGCGCAAATCGCGTTGTATCTGAAGGGCAACGCTGAACCCAGCGGCAAGCGCCGTGCATACCGCATCCTGTGTGAAAGTCCCAATCACGCGGTCATTATGTGGGAAACACACCGCAATAGAATAAGAATAAGTTAAACGCTAACGTTATAGTTTGACCTCCTATTAACGTTCGCGCTCTTCCACTGATAAACATGGTATTAGCTTTGTGGCTAATCTAATATAGCAATGCATTAGCGGCTGTAAGTGATGTTACAGAATATTTAGAAGTGATAATAATAGGACCGTTAGCTAGAACTACCACACAGTTTTTATATACAGGGTATGAACTAAATCTACAATCATTTCACATGACGAACGACAGACTCACCGTCAAAACAGTAAGTTACATCTCCGTGGCTTGGCTGATCGCTTTTTTCTGTAGTGGACTTCTGGCGCTGTTGTTAACTCTGGAGCTGCAGAGCTCCCTCTGGTGGGCACACTATGCAACACTCATAACATGAGTGAAGCATGAGACTCTGTTTCTCATGTTTCATCGGCCGTTATAAATGCCGATGCCGATTTAAATGCAATTAGCTTATATCGGCCGATAATATCGGCCGGCCGATATATCGGTCGGGCTCTAACCAACATTATTTACATGTCTGTATACCAATGAAGAAAGAAATCCATATACGTTTACAACAACATAAAGGTGAGTATATGAAAAAAAAAAAGATCTATTAACTCATTAACCCTAACCCTAACATTATCATTAAGTATTATGGCTCAGACCTACAAGAAGAGGTTTTTAAGCAAACAGGCAACCACAGCAACAATTCAATTCACAATAGGCATACATTGTGCTCTTTAATATAGTAATGTAAAAAGGGTTCAGATCTATCTAGTGTAGTACTATATGCTGTCATCATTCTTAAATGTGTTGTCTGCAGACTGTAAGATCAGAAGTGATGTTAAAATCCTTACTTCTACATATTATATCTACTTTTTATTTATCCATCAGATTGTGTGTTTTACATGACATCCGCATTATACTGTACATGGAGTTTGAATCAGAGAAAAACCAGAGGTCATAGGGTGTTTCGGGTCTTTAATCTTCATACACCCTCACCCGGGCGACCCAGCCGGGGGTGATCAGTCCCCGGCTTGTGTCCAAGTGGCATGTTGCTCCATGGATCCCCCCTACGGATCCACAGCCACCGAGAAGCCCTTTCTGCGGCCTCTAAGATGTTTGCGGTGGCTTTTTTCAATTGCAGTCCTTTCACTCCAAGGAGTTTGAGGGTTCGCAGCAGTGAGTGGCCAGCGAAGCCTCGGCACCCGACCTCGACTGGCTCGCAGCGAGTTTTCCAGCCATTGTTCCGGCACTCCGAGCTGAGACCTGCGTACTTAGCCCTCTTGCGCTTGTGGGCCTCTTCAATACGGTCTTCCCAGGGGACAGTTAGTTCCAGGATAACCACTTGCTTGGTAGACTCAGATGTTAGCACCATGTCTGGGCGGAGAGAAGTGGCTGTGATGTTGCCCGGGAACTTAAGCTGCCTTCCAAGGTCAACCTGAAGCTGCCAATCACGAGCAGTGGAGAGGAGCCCCCCCCACCCCCCACCCCCGTAGAGCTAGGCCGGTGGAATTGTTCCTTCTGCCCAGCTCTAATGAAGGTGATTGTCTGTTTGGGGGCTACCTGGGTCTTGCTGAGCTGGATCGCTGTGCAGATGGAGTCCGCCAAAGCCTTTAGCACCTGGTCGTGGCGCCAGCGGTACCGCCCTTCCCCTAGCGCTCTTGAGCAGCTGCTCAAAATGTGCTCCAGTGTGCCCCTCATCTGGCACAGCTTGCACTCAGGAGTGTCTGCCAGGCCCCAGGTGTGCAGGTTAGCTGGGCTTGGGAGGACGTCATAGACGGATTGGACAAGAAACTTGATCCGAAATGGCTCTGCTTTCCAGAGCTCTGCCCAGGTTATTCTGCGTGGATCTGCATGTTCCCACCTGGTCCACGCTCCTTGTTTGGACATGCTGGCCATTTTGGTGTAACGTTCTTCCTCCACCTCTGCTCGTATCTCGTCCTGAATCAGTCTGCGCCTCTCTTTTCCACAAGCCAGATCGTAACGTGGCTTGGGAAAACAACCAAGACATGCTCGTCCCATTGCCTCGGAGCCCACCAGCGTTTTGTGCCTTAGTCGTGCCTCAGCTTTAGTGACGGCTTCTTGCGCCTGCCACTTTCTCCCGGTCTTCACGAGGATTCCTGCTGCTGCGACTTTTGTGTCTCTGGAGTCCCTGTACATCAATACCTCTCTGGAGCGGGTGACTTTGAACTCCTCTGATAGTCCACTCAAAGGAAGATGCAGCTTGGTGGAATGGCCGTAAAGGGCAATGCTGCTCAAGGACCGAGGGAGCCCCAGCCATTTTCTGAGGAACTGGCTGATAGACTTCTCTAGAACCTCGACTGTTGATGTTGGTACCTCGTAGACTAACAGGGGCCAGAGTATTCTTGGCAAGACTCCGTGCTGGTAGATCCAGGTTTTGAATTTTCCGGGGAGGCCAGATCTGTTAATCGCTGTGAGCCAGGTAGTCAGGTCGCACTTGGTTTGTTTTATGGCAGCTGAGTCCTTCAGGGAGCTATCAAAGAACTTCCCCAAGCTCTTGACTGGTTTTTCAGTCACTGATGGAATCATGGTCTCTCCCAGGGCAAAGCGGAAACGGTCGGACAGAGACCTGGACTTAGCAGGCTTGAAGCTCATCCTTGCCCAGGAGATGAGCCGTTCAAGCCCCTGGAGGAGCCACCTGCACCCTGGAACAGATGTTGTCATCACTGTTAAGTCATCCATGAAGGCTCTTATGGGGGGCTGACGGGTCCCAGATTTTGACTTGGGCCCTCTGCATTCCACCTCGGCCAACTTGACAATCATGTTCATGGCCAGTGAGAAGAGAGATACAGAGATTGTGCAGCCAGTGATTATCCCCTTTTCAAGTTGGTGCCAGGAGGATGTTACTTGGCCTGAAGAGACTCGTGCGCTGAAGTTGTTGTAATAGTCCATGATGAGGTTGCGGATCTTGACAGGAACATGGTGTCTTACCAGTGCGGTTTCAACGAGCTTGTGTGGAATAGACCCGTAGGCATTGGCCAGGTCAAGCCAGAGAGTTGCCAGATCTCCTTTGCTCTCCTTAGCCTCCCGGATCAGCTGTGTCACCACCCCTGTGTGCTCCAGACATCCAGGTACTCCTGGGACTCCTCCCTTCTGGACTGTCTGGACGGTCGATCTCCTCTACCGGGCAAGCGAGGTGGCCACTTCGCTTCTGGCCCAGTAGTTTCTTGATAAAGCTGAAGGGATTGCCAATGAAAGCACTACGTTTCCGAGCCCTTTCCTTGCCCTTCCTTCTGTGCCGTTCCGCTCTCCTCAGTGAGATGAGTCTCTTCCTTATGATGTTTGTGAGTTCTGACAAGGCAGTCCTTTCTTCTTCCTTAGCCATCTTGAACTGACGTCTCAGGGATTTTAGTTCTTGTCTCAGCTGACTGATCTTGGCTTCTCGCCGGTTGAGCTTCGCTGGATTCCTATCTCCTCTTCTTTCCTCGACACCAAACCGCTCTGCTCCCATGTTCATTATGATGGTACACATGGTCTGGAGCTTCTGGTCGACACTGCCCTTTGAGATGGATTCCAGGCACTTGTCTACATCCTCGTCCAGCTTAAGCCACTCCTTATTGTTTGCGGTAGGCCGCTTCACCCTGCGGTGTTCCGATTTCCTGCTTGGTGGGGGGATTTGTGTGGCTTGGAGGTTCCGGGTACTGTGGGGAGATTCCGGACCCGGCTCCTCCTCCGTCTCACCAGGTTCAGCAGCCGGCGTGACAGTAACTGCTGCCCCAGCTGCCGTACCTGAGCGTAGCTTCACTTGATCCCTCCTGAGGCAGGCCATCTTTGCCTGGTGGATCTTCAGGCCCTTCAGGTTTTTGCAGACCTTGCCGCAAATACAGACTGCGCTCGTATTCCATTGTCCATTTGCTTGGGTCGTTACCGGTAATTCCGTCCGATTGGGATGCTCATTCTCCCCCCCTCTCGGGTATCCCTGGGGGTATATTTCTGTGGGGTTCTTCGTAGCTTGTTGTGGGTGCTCCCTCTCAGGAGCTGCAGGTCGGGGGGCTAGCCCTCCCTGCCCCGGTTGCCGTCTTTCCGAGCTGTCTGCTGTCTCTTCAGCCGTCGCCACTCTATTCGTGGATGTCATCCAGACTTTCCTGGAGGTCACTGGCTGTGCCAGATGGGTTAGAGTTTGAATACACCTTCTGGTGCTACTTGGACACGTCATCAAAATAATATGGCAAGAACTATAAATGCGACATACCTATATTTGCACAGAGGAATGATGTTCATGAATATGACCGAACAAGTTGGATGTAATGCATCCTTTTGCGTCTACATTTTTTGTAAATTGGATATCTGTCCACAAGGACAACCCCATGTTTTTTTGTTTATTTTTGTTACAGTTTTTTGTTTGTTTCTTGTTTTTCAGAAGTATTCCCATACTGCTGATTTTAACTTATTTTCGGTGGGTGATGCAGATTAGATATAACCTGTCTGACATTTTTTCCGCTGCACATGTGTGTAAGCAGCCAAGGGAAAAGAAGCTGCATGCTGAGGTGAGACTTTTTTTTTTTTCTAACCATAGATATGTAAATGTTCAGGGTATGATAGCAATGCAACCTTGATAAACCGCCATACGGTTACAACAACAAAAGCCTTGCATAGAGTCCATCAGCCTTTTTCACACACAACAGGAATCTACGTCACGCAGGGTAAACGGATTTCCACCACAGCTGAAACTAGTGATGGTAAACTGAGGATTTCTGAACTGTTTGAGGCTTTCATAAAATTGTGCTGACAAACTGTTTATTACTCGAAGCTTTTAATACCATGGACATTAGCTGCATCTGCTGGTCAGACTTGGTTTCTCCACCAAATCGAACAAATCATCGCTGAGCAGAGGATGGGTTTTGGCTAGGCCTGGACCAGAATATTCGATTATTTGAATATTTGTTTGGTAGGTTGGCATTTGATTTTAAAATTTTGAGATTCGAATAATCTTTTTTCTTTTTTTTTAACACCTGTCATCCCCCGCGAAACGGTTCTCATTCACGCATGAATTGCCCATGAGAGAATGTCATGAACATCATGATTCAGTTCAACTGGAAGAGAAGACAAAAATGCAGAAGACCTCAGCTATGTGGGAGCATTATAATTGAGTGAGTACAGGACAAAGGCAGTGTGCCAAATATAAGATTTGAAACTGGCCTACCTAAACAACTTTTCAAAAAAGTTTCTGTAAGTAGTACGCCTATAGTATATTATTGGTGTGAAGAAAAAAAATGAGTTGCTTTTATCCACCATGTTTCAGTAATTTTACACGATTAAAACGTGCACTTAATTTGCTTAGAAAATACTTGCGAATACGGCAGTCATAAAAAAATTAAAACGTACAGTAGGTCAAACCAATAAGAATTTGTCTATATTAAAAAAGTTATTGCTCTTAACAGTGTAATTTGTTATCACTTGTGCAGTGTCCATAATTAGAGCATATAAAACCTGCACATGTGAGATGCCCTGCTTCTGGTTCACGTTTTTCTGTAGTTTATTAAAAGTTTATTTATTCTGAATGTGTTGCACGTCCATATTCCACCAAAATGTGACACTGTGACCCTTGGGTCCGCAGCAACACACCCACCAGAAATATAATTGGTTAAACTGGCAGTGGGCGGGTTTCACAAACCAAAACAGAGACCAACAATCCGTCCCAGAAAGCACATTTTCAAAGGAGAATGACTGTGACATTGTTTATCAGATAAACAAGTATGTTAACGTAGCATTTTTCTTAAATATCTGCAAACATAATATGGTATTTTTATGCTTTAGTAGAGCTAATCATTAAACATCATATAAAATATGCAAATGTACTCCAAACATTGCACTAAGAACTTTTTGCTCACTCTGGATAGTTACAGTCCTTGAATAGAAGGTAGAGTTCTACCAATAATTCGCTCAGCAGTCCGGTCTACCATCTGTAGTCTTCTGAGGTCAGATTTGGTAGCTGAGTTGAAACAGACAGTTACTGCAATGCAGAGGATGGATTCATTGATGTCTGAGTAGAACTGTTTCAACTGTTTTGAGTGTGTTGAGCTCCAGGTTGTTAAGACTGAACCAGACAGCCAGCTCTTTAACCTCCTGTCTGTAGGCAGACTCGTCACCGTCCTGAATGAGGCCGATGAGTGTGGTGTCGTCTGCAAACTTCAGGTGCTTGACAGAGGTGTCTTTAGATGTGCAGTCATTGGTGTAGAGGGAGAAGAGCAGTGGGGAGAGAATGCAGCCCTGAGGAGCTCCAGTGCTGATTTTATGGGTGCAGGATGTGTATTTTCCCAGCCTCACTAGCTGCTGCCTGTCTGTTAGGAAGCTGTTGATCCACTGACAGAGGGAAGTGGGCATGAAGAGCTGAGTTAGTTTGGGCAGGAGGAGGTTTGGAATTATCATGTTAAAGGCAGAGCTGACAGGATCCTCATATAAGTCCCTGGTCTATCTAGATGTTGCAGAACATAATGAATGAAAAATTAAAATGGAGAAAGATTATAGTAAAGGCAGAAGCACAAATATTTTATGTTGTGCTGTTTGTTTTTATATTTTCTCTAGTTCCATTACTGCATGTAGAGATGGCTAACATACAACTAAATATATAAGCTTAACCTGGACATGGCCTTTTGGATCAACTGAAGAGGACATGTCAGAAACCCTGTTTGGACTGCAAAGAATGATACTCAGAAATGGTTCTTACAGATTGTAACTAATTAAAAACTCCATAATCATCGGGAAGAAGGAGGCGGTAACCGACTGACAATCAAATAAAGACTTTAATAACAAAATAAACACAAAACAGCGCAACAGACCCTCGCGGACAACTGTCGCGCACAAATAAAAAACAAACAGAAACTAAAACCCAGGCCTGGTCCTCGCTCGAACGTCACTGTCGTTGCTCCGGTTTTATATCCCTCCATCTCCTCCGTGGGACTCGAGACTGGTGGGTCGAGCAGGTGTCGCTCATTTCCAATCACTCGCTCCTGTTCCCACGTCTCTCAGCCATGCCCCACTAGTCACACAGATATTAAATTTAGTCAAGTCAAGTCACCTTAATTTATATAGCGCTTTAAACAAAATACATTGTGTCAAAGCAACTGTACAACATTCATTAGGAAAACAATGCAATAATGCAAAAAATGCCAGTTAAAGGCAGTTCATCATTGAATTCAGTGATGTCATCTCTGTTCAGTTTAAATAGTGTCTGTGCATTTATTTGCAATCAAGTCAACGATATCGCTGTATATGAAGTGACCCCAACTAAGCAAGTCAGACGCGACAGCGGCAAGGAACCAAAACTCCATCGGTGACAGAATGGAGAAAGAAACCTTGGGAGAAACTGGGCTCAGTTCGGGGGGCAGATCTGGTGGCTGCTGTGACCTTGGAATAAGAGAGAAACAGACTAATATTAGCGTAGATGCCATTCTTCTAATGTAGCAAGTACATCGGGTGTTATGGGAAGTGTTCCCGGTTCCGGTTTTCTTTTCTATGTAAAAGAATGTTGTGGTCAATTATGTCAAACGCAGCACTAAGATCTATAATTTACTAGTTCTTTGGGGTCAAGGATAGGTTACTTTCCCGCCGAGCAATACGAAATACCTCTAGTTTTGTTTTCCTCCAGCTGCGCTCCATTTTTCGGGCTGCTCTCTTTAGGGTGCAAGTATGCTCATTATACCATGGTGTCAGACTGGTTTCCTTTACCTTCTGTAAGCGTAAAGGAGCAACTGTATTTAAAATGCTAGAAAAGAGAGAGTCCATAGTTTCTGTTACCTCATCAAGTTGTTCTGAGGTTTTGGATATGCTAAGCAATTCGGAGACAACGGGAAGATAACTTAAAAAGCAGTCTTTTGTGGTAGAAGTGATGGTTCTACCATACTTGTAACAAGAAGTAGAAATTACAATTTTGGCAATATGAAGTTTTCACATTAACATCTCTTTATCGTTAACATTTGTTTCTCTGGATAATGTTTTATGAAGCACCATTACTTCAAATGAGTTATAGTTTAAGCCTGCCCTCTGAGAAATCCTGAAAACATTGTTATAAATTGAAGCAACACCTCCCCCTTTGCCTTTTAGACGTGGCTCATGTTTATAACAGTAATCTTGGTGGGTGGACTCATTTAAAATAATGTAATCATCAGGTTTTAGCCAGGTTTCTGTCAGAGCACATCTAGATTATGATCAGTGATCATATTATTTACAAAAAGTGTTTTTGTAGAAAGGGATCTGATATTCAATAAGCCAAGCTTTATCATGTGTTTATCCATATTGCATCTGTTTTTTGTTTGTTGAACCTCAATTAAATTGTTACTCTTAACTTGGTTTGGACATTTTTTGTATTTTCTCCTTCGGGGAACAGACACAGTCTCTATAGTGTGATGTCTATGTGAAAGAGTCTCTATGTGCTGAGAATTAACTGACCTCTGTGACCTGAGGCAGCTAGCAGACGGTCGGTTTAGCCAGTTTGTCTGCTTTCTGACCTGGGCCCCAGTTAGTCAAGTTTAAACTCTAAGACTATTTGCCATATTTCTAGAGAGAAGAGCGGCGCCACCCCAAGAGGGATGAAGACCATCTCTTTTCAACAGGTCTGTTGTTCTGTTATTCTGCGGGCACCACTTAGACATACAGCCATTGAGTGATGACACTCTGCCATGCATCTTGTCACCACGGTAAGCAGGCAGTGGACCAGCGCATATTAGTGTCTGACATCATGCTTGCAAGTTCACACACCTCTTTTATGTTATTTTTAGTGATCTCCGACTGGCAAAGTCGAACATCATTAGCACCGGCATGAATAACAATCTTACTGTATTTACGTCCGGCTCCCGGTAAACATTTGACTGTGGTGGCTGGTGTATCTATATTCACGTTCCGTACAATAGAATGGCAAATAACTAGAGCACTTTCATCAGGTTTCTCAGTGAGTGCATCACTGAGTGGGGAGAACCTGTTTAATGTTTTGATCGGAACAGAAGAGCAGTGTTTTGACCCACGACTATGCTGCCTCACTGTCACCCAGTTGCCCTGCTGCAGGGGCTCTGTTGCCGGAACCGAACAATGTACAGGAATCCCTGAACTAGACGCATCCAAAGCCGTATCTAGAGCCCTAACATTCTTACTGTCCTCAATTAAAGTTTGGATGTGTGTCTCTAATTCTGAAATCTTCTCTGTCAGCCAAACTATTTCCCTGCATTTATCACACGTGAATCCCTCATCAGCGACAAAGATAGATTAACTGTACATTGGCAAGAGGTGCAAATAACAATAGCACGAGAAGCCAATACTCACCATGCTTGATGAAATATTCTTACCACAGTTGTTTGATGAACTTGTGAAAAAGAATTTAAAGTAAAAGTGAACGATCATATCAGAAATATGGTGGGAATCAGTGATGCGCGGGTTGATCCAAAATGGTCACCCGCGATTACCCACGGTTACGAGTCATCCAAAAATATTTTTAATGATATTCGGGTCGTGGTCGGTCGGGTCGTTTGAAATAAAGATGCCAATTAAACCTTTGTCATTTATATATTACTAGACACAATTTTTAAATACATAGGCCTACACTTTATTGGCTGAATAACTGGCATGAATAGAGTGACCACCTGTCCCACTTTATGTTGTACTGTACACCAATTTTACCCTTTGTCCCTCCTCATGCAAATTGAGCATCTGTCCCGCTTTTTCATTCGACCTTGCCTAATAAATACACGGATACGTCCATATGCGTACTGTTAACTTATGTCCAATAGTTCAGAGGAGAGCAACAAAAGCGTTAGTCAATAGGCTGAGTCGTACGTCAATCAAACTGTTGAGTGGTGCACGAACACCTCCTCAACATTGTCAACAATCTCAAATTGGAGAGCGCGCGTACTGTTCGGTCAGGTTTAGCAGCCATGGCTAAAAACCTGGCTAAAACCTGATGATTAAATTATTTTAAATGAGTCCACCCCCCAAGATTACTGTTATAAACATGAGCCGCGTCTAAAAGGCAAAGGGAGGAGGTGTTGCTGTTCTGGCTGCAGATAAAGTTTTAATAGTTGGTGATTTTAATATCCATGTTGATAATGAAAAAGATGCATTGGGATCAGCATTTATAGACATTCTGAACTCTATTGGGGTTAGACAACACGTTTCAGGACCCACTCATTGTCGAAATCATACTCTAGATTTAATACTGTCACATGGAATTGATGTTGATAGTGTTGAAAGTATGCAGCCAAGTGATGATATCTCAGATCATTATTTAATTTTGTGCAAACTTCATATAGCCAAAATTGTAAATTCTACTTCTTGTTACAATTATGGTAGAACCATCACTTCTACCACAAAAGACTGCTTTTTAAGGTATCTTCCTGATGTATCCAAATTCCTTAGCATATCCAAAACCTCAGAACAACTTGATGATGTAACAGAAATTATGGACTCTCTCTTTTCTAGCTCTTTAAATACAGTTGCTCCTCTACGCTTAAGGAAGGTTAAGGAAAACAGTTTGACACCATGGTATAATGAGAATACTGACACCCTAAAGAGAGCAGCCCGAAAAATGGAGCGCAGCTGGAGGAAAACAAAACTAGAGGTATTTCGTATTGCTTGGCGGGAAAGTAACCTATCCTACAGAAAAGCAATAAAAATTGCTAGATCCGATTACGTTTCTTCTCTTTTAGAAGAAAACAAACATAACCCCAGGTATTTATTCAATACAGTGGCTAAATTAACAAAAAATAAAGCCTCAACAAGTGTTGACATTTCCCAACACCACAGCAGTAATGACTTTATGAACTGCTTTACTTCTAAAATCGATACTATTAGAGATAAAATTGCAACCATTCAGCCGTCAGCTACAGTATCGCATCAGACAGTGCACTATAGACCCCCTGAGGAACAGTTCCACTCATTCTCTACTATAGGAGAGGAAGAATTGTATAAACTTGTTAAATCATCTAAACCAACAACATGTATGTTAGAACCTATACCATCTAAGCTCCTAAAAGAGGTGCTTCCTGAAGTCATAGATCCTCTTCTGACTATTATTAATTCTTCATTGTCATTAGGATATGTCCCCAAAACCTTCAAACTGGTTGTTATTAAGCCTTTCATCAAAAAACCACAACTTGACCCCAAAGAACTAGTTAATTATAGACCAAACTCGAATCTTACTTTTCTGTCCAAGATACTAGAAAAGGTGGTATCCTCACAATTATATTCCTTCTTAGAGAAAAATGGTATATGTGAGGATTTCCAGTCAGGATTTAGACCGTATCATAGTACTGAGACTGCTCTCCTTAGAGTTACAAATGATCTGCTCTTATCATCTGATTGTGGGTGTATTTCTCTATTAGTTTTATTGGATCTTAGTGTTGCGTTTGACACAACTGACCACAACATTCTTTTGCTTAGACTTGAACACTTTGTTGGCATTAATGGAAGTGCATTAGCTTGGTTTAAATCGTACTTATATGACCACCATCAGTTCGTAGCAGTGAATGAAGATGTATCATATCGATCACAAGTGCAGTATGAGTACCTCAAGGCTCAGTACTAAGGCCGCTACTCTTCACGCTTTATATGTTACCCTTGGGAGATATCATCAGGAAACATGGTGTTAGCTTTCACTGTTATGCTGTTGATACTCAGCTCTATGTTTCTTCACGGCCCGGTGAAACACACCAATTTGAAAAACTAATGGAATGCATAGTCGATATAAAAAACTGGATGACGAGTAATTTCTTACTGCTAAATTCTGAAAAAACAGAGGTGTTAATTATAGGACCTAAAAACTCTGCTTGTAATAACCTAGAACACTGTCTAATACTTGATGGTTGCTCTGTCAATTCTTCGTCATCAGTTGGGAACCTAGGTGTGCTATTTGATCGCAATCTTTCCTTAGAAAGCCACGTTTCTAGCATTTGTAAAACTGCATTTTTCCATCTCAAAAATGTATCTAAATTACGGCCTATGCTCTCAATGTCAAATGCAGAAATGTTAATCCATGCATTTATGACCTCAAGGTTAGATTATTGTAATGCTTTATTGGGTGGTTGTCCTGCACGCTTAGTAAACAAACTACAGCTAGTCCAAAATGCAGCAGCAAGAGTTCTTACTAGAACCAGGAAGTATGACCATATTAGCCCGGTCCTGTCAGCACTGCACTGGCTCCCTATCAAACATCGTATAGATTTTAAAATATTGCTTATTACTTATAAAGCCCTGAATGGTTTAGCACCTCAGTATTTGAATAAGCTCCTTTTACATTATAATCCTCTACGTCCGCTACGTTCTCAAAACTCAGGCAATTTGATAATACCTAGAATATCAAAATCAACTGCAGGCGGCAGATCCTTTTCCTATTTGGCGCCTAAACTCTGGAATAACCTACCTAACATTGTTCGGGAGGCAGACACACTCTTGCAGTTTAAATCTAGATTAAAGACCCATCTCTTTAACCTGGCTTACACATAACATACTAATATGCTTTTAATATCCAAATCCGTTAAAGGATTTTTAGGCTGCATTAATTAGGTAAACCAGAACCGGGAACACTTCCCATAACACCCTATGTACTTGCTACATCATTAGAAGAATGCATCTACGCTAATATTTGTCTGATTCTCTCTTATTCCGAGGTCTCCGTAGCCACCAGATCCAGTCTGTATCCAGATCAGAGGGTCACTGCAGTCACCCGGATCCAGTACGTATCCAGACCAGATGGTGGATCAGCACCTAGAAAGGACCTCTACTGCCCTGAAAGACAGCGGAGACCAGGACAACTAGAGCCCCAGATACAGATCACCTGTAAAGACCTTGTCTCAGAGGACCACCAGGACAAGACCACAGGAAACAGATGATTCTTCTGCACAATCTGACTTTGCTGCAGCCTGGAATTGAACTACTGGTTTTCGTCTGGTCAGAGGAGAACTGACCCCCCAACTAAGCCTGGTTTCTCCCAAGGTTTTTTTTCTCCATTCTGTCACCGATGGAGTTTCGGTTCCTTGTCACTTTCGCCTCTGGCGTGCTTAGTTGGGGTCACTTCATCTACAGCGATATCGTTGACCTGATTGCAAATAAATGCACAGACACCATTTAAACTGAACAGAGATGACATCACTGAATTCAATGATGAACAGCCTTTAACTGCCTTTAACTGGCATTTTCTGCATTATTGACACACTGTTTTCCTAATGAATGTTGTTCAGTTGCTTTGATGCAATGTATTTTGTTTAAAGCGCTATATAAATAAAGGTGACTTGATTTGATTCACAAAGCACAATGTTCCTCCATGTTTTAGCACTATATCATAGAAAATACGAGGTTTGAGAAGTAGAAGGTTGGGCAACAGTTAAAATATTTCAAAGTTAAGGTTCATGCAAACAGATATTAATAGACTTTCAGTCAAATATTTATGGTTTAGGCCTAAAACAAAACCCAGTGTTTAAGCAGAGCGCAAACATATATCTGGAACATTAGAATACTGTAGAATCCAATGACAATATAACAGGATATAAGAAAAATCAGAGATGGTTGAAATGTCCTTTGAAATAATGCTCTTGTTTTGGTATGTGGGCATTTTAAGTAGATCATTAATTATTAAATACTATATATATATATATATATATATATATATATATATATATATATATATATATATATACATACATATATATATATATATATATATATATATATATATATATATTCAAATATATATTAGGGGTTGCACGACTACCGATTTCTGCTAGTCGATTTCTTATTTTAAAAATACTCGAGTTACTCTACTACTCACTCTATCCATGCCAGTTATTCATGCTACTGTAAATGAAAAGACATGAAATAGTTCTTATCAATAAACGCTTATTAATTTATATCCTAATTACATATGTAAATAATAAAAAAACCTCATAATTATGATATTATATGTTACATTTTCATGTAGGCTAACAGCCAGTATTTGTATCTGTATTTACATCTGTAACACTTACAAAATTATTCGTATCTGCATTTGGATAGAACGTCATACATCTTTTTTTTCATAGTTATCACCGTTAAACTAAAATAATTATTAATTTCTAAAAATATATTTATCATGCAAAGAGAGATACCATGACAAACGTTTAGTGATCATTTGAACATGACTGAATCAATTCAATGCGCACATTTTCATAACGCAGAACTAGCGAGTCATTTGTGAATGTCACTAAACAAATGTGCGTGTACCAGGCAAACCAGCAAAATATAAAGATGCAAAGATATAGGCCAAATTAAAAAAATCTGTATCTAAGTAAATGTATCCGTATCTAAGTTGATTATTGGCTTGCTCTTGAGAGAGAACTGGTTTGGTTTTTGAGAGACTGAAAAGCGCAGCGCGGCTGTTTGATTGGTGAGCGCGCTGTGCTTGTTCCATTCATTCGTTTCATATCGTAGTCTGTGGTTTAAATCATTGCTTTTTAAATATATATAAATAATATAATGTGTATGATGTATTATTATAGGTGATATTACTCTTGCCAAGCTCTGATTTCTGAGAGATGTACAGAGAGGCAACAGCAATGCTGTGTTTGATTTGCGCTCTTTTCATTTATAAAGCTTGCATTCATTCACTTCACACAATTATCACGTGACTTTAGTGGTCTGTGTATAATATTGCGCTGACCCTCTCAACTGTTATCTAGCAAACACTAGACTGTACCAGCTTCAGCCGAATATTCAGGCAGAATAATTCCTTGTCAGTTTTTGAAGACATTATCGTTGCCATTCCAAATAAAGTATTCTGCTTCGGACACACCCCTAATTATTACATTACATATTTTAATTTTAGATGCAACATAGATAAAGTCACAGAAAGTAACAGCTACACAAAGTATTTTAATCCTAAAATTCAAGTCTACTTGCAATCTCTGTGCATGCATTTTGGTTAATGCATGCTCGAGTAGTCGATTGTTTCCGACAGCGCCAACTAGTGGTTGAAGTAGTCCATCACTCGACTAGTCTATGCAAGCTCTAGTATATATATATATATATATATATATATATATATATATATATATATATATACACACACAACAAACATCCATAAATACATAAACACATACAAAGAAAACAAGTAGATATAATTGAAAAAGAATACATACATATTTAGGCCTAATACGACATTCTGTTTAATTGGTTAATAAAAATCAGTTCCCCTTAATGGGAAAGAAAATTTCTGACACTGATCAATTTCAAAGTAAACTGTGTAATAAAGGTGTTCTATTCTATATGTTCAGTATAAGGAAAGTGTGTAATATATTAAACTGATACAGTAATTGTCAGGTAAAATACTATTAGAAACATGTCAACCATTGCCTTTTTAATTACATTGTTACCTTTAAAATTGTTATATTGCAAAGCAAAATATATTTTACATGCAGTACATGCATCTTCGGGGGACATCTACAAACACATCTCTTCCATCTTTTTTGACCCTCGAACTCTAGCACTGTCTATTCTAATTATATTTGATCTATTTTTATTATTATTTTTTGCACCCTCTGGAAATCTTCATTCATTTTCTGTATTCTTTTTCAATTATATCTACTTGTTTTCTTTGTAAATGTTTATGTATTTATGGATGTGTGTATATATATATATATATATGTAGGTAGATAGATAGATACATAGATAGATAGATAGATAGATAGATAGATAGATAGATAGATAGATAGATAGATAGATAGATAGATAGATAGATACAGGGGCGGACTGGCCATCTAGGACACCAGGACTTTTCCCGGTGGGCCGGCCCACCCGGTACACAAATATATATATATATATATATATATATATATATATATATATATATATATATATATTTTTTTTTTTAATTATGGAAATCATAATATTTCATCTCTTTTCTAAGCAAATGGATGAGTGAGTCAATCGCGCTGCCGACAAGGAGTGCGTTTTGTTTGGATGTGAGTGTTTTGCCCTCCTCCCTGTTTAGTTTGGTCTACTACTCCATTGCGTATCTTGAAACAAGCCCCCTTTCACGTAGTCTAATTTACAGAGAGAGAGAGAGAGAGAGAGAGAGAGAGAGAGACAGATTTATCTGGTACAGCTAATTTTTCTGAATCATCTGTTCACGAATCGGAACATGAATTTGTATTACCGAGTCAAGGATTATCTATTATTGAACAGTCTTTATATTCGAATGAATAAAGACTTCAAGTTCATCTGTATATCACATAAATCTATCGTTTGAGTTTATAAACTTCTATTTCATGCATGGTTCGTGTGGATCTGTTAACTGAATGCAAAGTGTGAGTTCTAGGAGAATGTTGAGAATGTTTCTAAATGAACAGCTGTTGTACACAGGTTTTTTTTTTCCCACGGAGGATCAGTTGCCCTATTGGTTAAAATCCCCAAACTGTTTACTTAAATATTAAGTTAATAAATTACATCAAAACAGGGGCGGATGCATTATGATATGGTGGGCCGCTGCGGGCCAGAAAGTCCAGGGCCACATTTTGACCCCAGTCCGACCCTATATATATATATATATATATATATACAGTACAGACCAAAAGTTCGGAAACATTACTATTTTTAATGTTTTTGAAAGAAGTTTCTTCTGCTCATCAAGCCTGCATTTATTTGATCAAAAATACAGAAAAAACAATAATATTGAGAAAATATTTTTACAACTTAAAATAATAGTTTTCTATTTGAATATACTTAAAAAAAAAAAAATTATTCCTGTGATGCAAAGCTGAATTTTCAGCTTCATTACTCCAGCCTTCAGTCTCACATGTAACATCCAGTCTATCACATGATCATTTAGAAATCATTCTAATATTCTGATTTATTATGAGTGTTGGAAACAGTTCTGCTGTCTAATATATTTGATGAATAAATGGTTAAAAAGAACTGCATTTATTCAAAATAAAACAAAACATCTAATAATATATATTCTAATAATATATTTTCTTTACTATCACTTTTTATCAATTTGACACATCCTTGCTGAATAAAAGTATTGATTTTATTTAAAAACAATTACTGACCCCAAATTACTGACCAGTAGTGTATATTGTTATTACAAAATATTTATATTTTAAAAACATAGCTTCTTTTTTTTTTTTTTACTTTTTATTCATCAAAATATCCTAAAAAAGTATCACATGTTCTGAAAAAATATTAAGCAGCAGAACTGTGTCAGGGATCAATCAGGTTCATTCACACCCACTGCACAAAGATCAAAATCACCTTATTAACCACTTGCACCTGTCGTTCAATCACACCACTGAGCACTACAAAAGAGCACACTTCTCATCCAGTCTCCGTCGAACCTTGAACTAGGAACCGACCTGCTTACATTCTCTCTGTGATTTCCAGATTCGTATACTCTGCTGTTCCAGTGTTACTCTACGGAATTCCAGCATAAGAACTTACCCAGGTAGCAAACAGACGTTGGCCCAACGACTGTTGTTGTGTTGGGCCAACGTTGGGTGCTGACGTTGGCCCAACGTAATTTTGTCCGTTGGGCCAACCATATTATTGGACGGCCAGCAGACCTTCTGCCAACCTAAAAATACCTTACCAACCTTCTGCCAACTTAAAAACCACTAAAACAACATTGGGCCAACCATGTAATTGGACCGCCAGCAGACCTAACAAATTTAAAAATATAGCCTATTTTAACCATCTGTCAACTTCATTAATAGTAAATCTGCAAACTTATAAATAAATATGCTTTACCTACCTTACACTCAAATTTTAAGATTGTGACATGGCCTATTCATTGTTGAATTGCATTAAGAGATGGCACAACAGACAAACTGAATTGGTTATAAAAATGAATTTATTGGTAACAAAATTAACTTATTGCAGTTTAATGAGAAAATGTGCAGATTCTCTTCCATATTCTGCAGAGTTTTTTGAAGCAAATTAGAGATTGTGTGTGGCTCTGATGATGAAGACGGAGCGGAGGAGAAGTAGCAGCATACTCCTGTAAAAAAACAACATACAAACAACTTTTTAGAACATTTAAGATTTGTCGTTCTATTTTAACTACACAACCCAAAACAGAAAAAAAAAATCCTGCACAAAATTTTCATCATCTTAATGCAGTGTACGCCTAGTAAAGATGAAATACACCTCTGTTTAGTGGTGGGGTTAGACAGAGGAAGAAAAAACAATCATTGGAAGACTCTTACATTCACTTTCACAGCTGCTGGAATCTGCTTGAGGCTTCTGCTTTTCTGTGTTAAAGAAAAAAATATAGTAATTATCAAAATGTAAATTACTTAAAACTTATATATTAATATATATAATAATTTCTAACATATTTGATCAGGCATAAAAGGGCTTGTGTACCTTTTTCTGTTGCTCTTTTTTTTCTTCCTCCATTTCGGTCTCCACTATACTTCAGCCAGGTTTTTATTTTTTCCTCGGCTTCCACCACTTTTGCTCCTTGTTTTGATTAATGGATTAATTGGCATTCTTTCATTGACTTGCATTGTATTTTATTCAATGACACATTATGTGAGACTGTAAGGGGTTGTTTCCTCGTTTGCTATTTCAAAGTTATGTCTAAGTTTTGAATGTTTGAATGTTTTTTTAAAACATATCACCTATAACAACTTTTGCTAGCAAGAGTGTAGAAAATGGGCTCTTCTGTCCTCTCCCTTGCCAATTAAAATTGTTGGCCAACTCATTGGTTATTATTTCCCTCATGATTCTGTGGACAATGTCTTTGGCAGATGTTCCACCCAAGCTGGTAAGATATCTTGTCTATGAAAAAAAATCATGTGTTAAGCAGCAGTAAATCTAGATCTCTCTCTACGTATGTTAGTATTCTTTTAAGTGAAGTAACAGAACATCATTAGAATTTACTAAAGAACGTTGTGTGTCTCTGTTTGACAGCCTATCCTCCAGATCTTTTATGCCTGTCATGCTCCTTAATGGAAACTGAAACTCCTCATTTACAACTTCAGCTGCATTCTCTCTTCGCATAATGGCCTGAAGGAGGAGCGTATTCTGCCTGACTTGACCCTTTATCTCTTCCAGCATCTGGTAGAGCCGGAGTTCTCTTTCTGAATCAGACAAACATACGATGCAACATTATAACTACACAGAATTGAACATATAAAGAGAGAGTCTGCATCTCTTCTTTAGTTGTCTATCATAACATAACTTTTCCAGCCTTTTGTTGAATCTATCCCAGCTTTTTTTTTTTAGACGTATTGCTGGCATTAAATTCAAAATGTGCTTACAATTCCCATAAAATAGTAAAATTTGACATTTTCAACATTTGATATGTTGTCTATGTGTTTTTTTCAGCTAAATATGATTTTACAAGATTTGGAACTTTGTTTTTATTTTGCATTTTACCTAAAATCCCCAGTTTTTTTTTATTTTTATTGTGGTTGTAAATCAAAGCTCATTGATATTAAGGCTAATTTTTAAAAGCAGGGCTTAAAAGGTTTATCATTTGAAAATAGTACAACTTAGCCAGGTGAAGTTGGTTTTATTCTCATTTTTGGTTACATACATTTTATTTTGTTCCTTGAACAGTTTCTAATCCATGTTAGAGACTAAAAAGGAAATTACTAAAAACTCCTGTAAAAAAAAAAAAAACCTATTGTAAAAGGTTTGGAATAATTCTACGTACCATCTTTTCTTGGTTCAGGGACTGTCACAGCAGGTGCTGATGGTGCAAATGGTGGTATGGCTGGCAAATTCAGTCTTTTGGCTCCATTACTGCAGAAGTTTTTTTTTTTTTGGTCTTTCCATTGTCTCTGCATATGGAACAGTAAGAGACAGAATCCGTACAATGTATAATACATTGCCAAACATCACAACATTTACTTCCGTCCAGAGCTTTATACAACAGGAAAGTGACCAATGCTCAAAAGTTCCTTTCAACATATCGTCCCCTTGGAATTAAATATAGTTTACTACAACTCAATTTTGACAGAAATGTCAGATATAACCTTGTACTGTAATTGCCCAACTATTAGCTGGAGTTTATACATTTATTTTGCTAAATTTCTTCAGGTTAATACACGAGAGCGGTTAATATAGTATTAATGTTTTTTTTTTACTTGCATAAAACACTCTCCTGTGGCTTATACACAGGAAGTTCATTTAATTAATTCTAAGGGGACCATATTCCCAAGTCTTGGATTTAAGGAATCTGTGGTGACCAGCTATGTTGGGAAATGATGCAATAACCACTGTATGTTTTCGTCTGTACCTGTGTGGAGCCAGCTTGTTGAGGCCTGCACTGGAGGTCTTCCTGAGGCTGTATTAGATGTAAATCCATTTACATATTTTGATGATGGTCTGTTGGACACATTAAGAGTAATCAATTTTTTTAAAAGCGCAGTGCATAAAAGCAGTAGGCTATAAAAGGAGAACAGAGAACAGAGGAAACATACACTCTTTTCCGTACACTGTCCTCATCTGTAGACTCCAAACTGTTGCCTTTACAAAACTTCACCAGCTTTCTTCTGGCTTTTTCATAGGAATCTAAACATAGAAACAAACAACATCACTAAGCCTATTATCTGAACATTTGAAAAGAATTGCTTGGCATAACTCACAAGGAGCATCTTTTAATTTTTGAATAGTTATTTCTCTATATTTCTCAGTAATAATTAATAATTAATTCCTTAAAGACTTACCATACTCAGCCACCCATTCAGTTATATATTCGTTCCATTCTTCATCAGGAATTTCATTTTTTTCAACCGCTTTTCTACATTTTGTACCATTATATGGGGGCCAAAAGGAAATTTTTTTGTCGATGCTCAGCCAGTCACTTGGTATCACCTCTGTCTCATTCTTTTCAGTAAAAACAACTATAGAATACATCTATAAAAAAAAAACAAAAAAAAAAAAAACAATATATCTAGTGTTACAAACTATATACATTTATTGAAGCTCTATTACTTATCCAGTGGAAATCTATCTAAACCAAAATATTTCCTAGTCTTATTGTTACTATTCTTTATGATTGGTAGGTTCTGTACATTTGTCAGATACAGAAGGGGGGGGGGTTGGGGAAATCAAGCAGTATGCAGTAAAGGATATGCCACAAACCCATCCTTATACTGTAAAAGAAGGACTTTTGAAACAGTCTGTGTAGGAACAATAGTCAATGACTGCCCGGGTTGTTTCACAAAGGATATATCAAGAATTGATGAATCAATGGGATAGGTGAAAAAAGATGACTTGTTTTGGAATTTAAGACAGACTAGATGCGATGCTTCCTTGTCTTTTAAAATGTTTTTCACTATATAAATATTTCCCTTGAACAGAATATAGTTGTCTCCCTCTGATAAACTAATTAAAGTTCCACCATTTACATATTTCTTATACTGTGTAAACTGCTGAGATGTCACATTGTATGGAAAAGGCCCATTCTTATGTTCCTGGTAAAAACCATCCTTGCACACCCTTATTTTAGTTCTGACACTTGCTTTTTCTGACAATCTCCTGATGATCTGTTGAAGGGGCTGGGTAGGGGTCCTTATCATTTTTTTTAATGTGTAGAGGAAGTTCTCAAATGGGAAAGCTGCGAAATTATGCAGCACACCAAACTGCCTTGCATCATTGGCAAGATGTATCAGCCCGTGTATGTTATACACAACGTAATTACCATAAACAGACTGAAAATGCTCGACAAAGGTGATCAGTAACTTTTCAGCAAAATCACAGTACTGGAGTAACAGTGAGGGGCAGCATAATATTCGAATGGCTACATGCAGAAGCATAAAATTGTGGTATAGAACATTCGGCAGATGGTCTTTCAGTGCTACTGGACCAGTGTACAGGAGAAAAGTTCTGAACTCTGTTGCTTTCCACCTATCTACCTCAACAAGGGATCTCCCTTTCCGTGCAAACTCTCTGGGGAGTCTCATGGCAAAGGACATAAGCACTGCAGAAATTTGGCCTATCTGATGAGCACCTAAACGAGATGGAAGTGGTCCCCTCATCCAAAACCCTATCAACTTTCTCACAACCCCAAGAAAAACCAGGTGCATAACATCTAATGGAAATTGGGAGACCATACCAATTCCAACCCTTGTCAACACACTGGTCCCTTTATGGTGAAACTCATCGTCTTTATTAATAAAAGACATATCTGTCCGTAAAGGTGAATCGACTTCAGGAAAAGTCATGCGATTTTCCGCCCATGTTCCCTCCTGTGTGCATTTTTCACAGCCGTGGTATGCATTGTGGGCTTTAATGTTTTTTACGAAAGCCCTCGCACTTGCATCGCAAACAAAATTTGAAATTTTAATGTCTACACATTTGCCAAGTACATCCACACCCTCTAATTTAAGCTTTCCATATTCATTCACAAATGATTCTAGGAACAGATTGACATTCTCTGGTTTTTTAGATCCAAGATATAAAGCGATGACGAATGGTTGCTTTGTTTTGTCTTCCTCTAGCAATCCTAGAATGGGCCAGAACTGCTTATTGCTGCTTTTGAACAAAGGTAGTCCATCAATATTCACTTGTAAATGAATGGCCTTTGGGAGAGGGTCTGTCTGGTTTAACACATGCCTAATGCCTTTCTCAACTCCAAAATAATGCATGGTGCCACCAGCCATCTGCTGGACCTCATAATTAGTTGGAGTGCCTAAAAGAGTGCGGGCATCCTTTGGGAGATATGGATGATATTTTCTCAGGATGCCCAACAGCCCATTTAGATGGCATTGTGGTATTTGGCTGTCTATTGCCCAGTCTCTGAGCTCCTCCCCAAGACACTCTGCAGACTCAACAAATTCGTCATCACTTGAGTCAGTTTCTGTCAGAGCATTTGACCAAAATCCATCAATCACGTTATCGTCAACATTAAACTCAGTCTCTAACTCGTCTGATTCATAGGACACAGGCCAATCAGATGCAGCATCTGACCACACATCATCAGCAGGGGCGTTTTTTAACAGGCATATGTTTACGTCGGCTGCGTCAGATTCAGCATTGACATAAACCTCACTAAGAATATTGTAAGCCCTCCGCTTTGCCTGACGTTTAAGTGTTCTGTCTGAATAAATGTTGTTTGCAGACATAGTATGCTGCCAAACAAATAATTTACGTTAATTACAGTTACTACAGCTGATTTCGCGTCTGTTTAATCTAGATTACGAAAGCTACAATGTTAGAATGTAGCAGGCTGACGGCTGGCTAAATTATAAGGCTACATTTACATCAGATTGCTAAAGTGAAGCCATAACAATGCCTCACTATATAATAGACTGATTATATATTAAAACAATATATTGAATCGACCAGATTACCTTGGACTGGCTGAGTTAACGGTTGAAGTGAAATCTAGAAGAAGGCCAACGGTTAGAAGATAACGGAAAATAACGGTAATTCTAAATCACGCGCTCACTGTTCTCGTGGAAGAATGAGCTCGCGCCTCAGCTCTTCTAACTTGAGAGTGCGCGCGCGGCCGGAGCGCTCTGCTGCGCTAGTCAAGCGCACTAGCGCAACATCTGTCCCTCACCGAGATGTAGAGGGTATCGATTTTTACTGTTTTTATTTTATGTAACCGTCTCTTGTAATACGATGTCCTGTCATTTCTTTGTCGTCTTTAATAAATACATTGTTCTGATTTCACACATTTGAGGCATTGTATTGCTTGGAAACAACGTCATAAAAAGGAGCCAGACACTCTTTTCCCCATGTTTACTGGGAAGAATAAACATGAAATGATGTATATATTTGAGAGAAGTGGGGGCCCTTGCAGCTGACCATATCAACGTTGGCCCAACGTTGTATTTCTGTCCGATAGGTTGGGCCAACGTTACCAACCCATATAGACGTTGGCCCAACGTCTGTTTGCTACCTGGGTACCTACTGCTTCTCTGCCCAAGACCCAGCAATTCCTCCTGAATACTCTTCGATTCTCCTGTGATCCTTTCCTGTGTATCCTGGTTTGCATATCCTTTCTACATCCAAGCATTTCTCTGCAAGATATCATCATCGCACTTATTACTGCATCTGTCTGTTTCATCTGACGATCTCCTGCCATTCTACTATTAAAGCTTTCTGAATCCTACTTACCTTGTTGTCCTCGTATATATCCTGACAGAAGGTTCGACCAAAACCGCCATGGATTCAGAAAATCCCGCTCCAAAGAGAAATCCAGCCGAAATTCCTCTGCCTGTGTTTGACGAGCGCGGAGCAGCAGCCAGTCTCGCTTCCGCATCAGCAGTTTCATCTCCGTTGTGTGTGGCAAGCCCCATGGTCAAACCAGCGCCCTTCTCAGGCAAGGAGGAGGATTGCAACGGATTTCTCCTTCAATGTTCCCTAGCGCTAGAGGTACAGCCATATCATTTCCCTCATAGACCTGTATAGAAAGGCTAGATGGCTCAAGGCGGAGTCAGCTGTGTCGTCACTTGGCGGCCATCTTAGGTCAGGAGACTGCGCTGCTGCTCCCTGCTGCTGTGGACGGAAGGTGAGTGACATACGCCCAACTAAAATACTCGTAACTTGCTGAATTCTTGACGGATTTACAAACGGTTTGGTTTATTACAAACATTATTAACGTGGCTATGATTTGTGCTGATGCCGATGTTTAAATTGTAGCTTCACGTTTTGAGAAACGCTTAACATTGCAGCGTAGCTGTGTGTTTCATGGCTGCCCTCTACTCTAAAGTGATACCACAGTCGACATTTTCAATTATTAACAGGTTTCCTGAGACCAACAATGTTTCTTGACAACCTAATCTTTTGTCTAAATGTCATTTGTGGTTGTATTTATTTGCTGGCTAGCAGTGAAGAGGTCGTAAGTGAGTCACCAAGCAATTGTAAATTGGTGGGAGAGGCAGGGTTAGTCTTTCGTTTCAACATAGCTTTGAGTTACACATAATTTCCAAGTGGTTTGGTTTCTTAAAAACATCTTTACATTTGGATTACTTTGTTGTTTTTTTTGTTTACAGAACTTCTGATTACGCTTGTGGAAAATGAGAGGAGGGAGGGAGCTGTATTGATTATATTGTATTGATGGAAAGAGTTTTGTGTCTTAATGTTTTTTTTGTTTTGTTTTTTCTAATTGTGTGCCTTTGGACCTAAGTAAAAAAACAAAGACCC